>NC_029794.2:97148697-97183939 GCF_000816755.2 Arachis ipaensis
CTTACAGCAAAGGGAAAGAGCATAAGTTTGTAGACTTCAAGATTTACTCCATTGGTCTTAACAGTATCACAGATCTGCAAGAATTCTGACAGGAATTGATGTGGATCTTCCAGTAGAAGTCCATAGAATTTGCAATTCTGCTACAGAAGGGAGACTAACTGAGGCTTAAGCTTAAAGTTATTAGCTCCAACGGCAGGTACAGAGATGCTTCTGCCATAAAAGTCAGAGGCAGGCATGGTGAAGTCACTAAGAACCTTTCTTGCCTCTCCTTCAGGTTTGGCCATATCCGCAGATTCTTGTTCAAAATTTTCTGAAAGGTTTATTCCGGAGTTTTGTGCTTTAATTTGTTGTAAGCTCCTCCTTAAAGTCCTTTCATGCTCAAGATCAGGATTAAAGAGAGGTTCTTTATCCCTGTTCCTAGTCATAAACAAGAATAGAAAAGAGAAAGTTTGGAAGCTTCTATGTCAAAGCACAGAGGACTCCAAGTGAGATAGGAAGAAGAGTAGAAGAGAAGAATAGAAGATAGAAGAAGGAGAAGAAGAATAATTCGAACAAATAGAAGTAGAGAGAAGAAGAATTAGAAATAGAAAAGATAAACAAGAATTAAAATGTTTTTGTTTTTGTTTTATTTATTTATTAATTTTGAAAATTAAAGTTAATAAATTAAAAAGAATTGAAAATTAGTTAATAAATTTTGAAAATAGAAGAGAGAGAAGAAGAAGAGAATTTTCAAAAACTAGGAGAGAGAAGTAGTTGGGAAGTTTTGAAAAAGAAGAAAGAAAAAATAAGTAACTAATTAAGAGAGATTTGAAAACAAGATAAGATATAAAATTAGAAAAGATTTGAATTTAAAACTTGAAAGTAGAAAAGATAAGATAAGAAATTAAAAAGATTTGAAAAATATTTAAAAGAAAGATAAGATTTGAAATTTGATTTTGAAAAAAAAAGATTTGATTTTAAAATTTGAATTTTGAAATTTGAAATTTGAATTTTAAATTTTGAAATCAAAATAAGATAAGATAAAAGATTAGAAAAGATTTGATTTTAAAAAGATTTGAATTTTGAAATTTAAAACTAAGATAAGATAAGATAAAAATGAAAATCTGAATTTTTAAATGTAAATTTCAAAAATTCAATTAAAATAAAGATAGAAAAGATATTTTTTTCATTTTTGAATTTAATGAGGAAAGAAAAAAAAGAATAAAAAGACACCAAACTTAAAATTTTTAGATCTAACGACACCTAGTGTGCGAAAATTGAAGGAAAAACACAAAGGGATACCAAACTTAAAAATTTTAAGATCAAAACAAAATGAAAAACAAGAACACTTTGAAGATCAAGAAGAACACCAAGAACAAGACTCATAAAATTCAAAGAACACAAGAACATGCAAAGAACACAAAACTTAAAATTTTTGAAAACCAAAACACAATTTTTCAAAAAATCAAAAGAAAAGATACAAGAAGACACCAAATTTAAAAATTGACACAAGATTTAAATAAAGAAAATAGTTTTGAAAAATGTTTAGAAAGAAAGACTCAAAATTTTCGAAAAACTCAACAAGAACAAAGACAAAAGACTCAAAACAAGAACAAAGATTAAACAAAGAAAAGAAAATTTTTTTTTTGAAAAAGTTTTAATTTTTTTTCGAAAATAAAAAAGAAGAAAATAAAAAGAAAAGCTAACAAAATTAAAGACAATACCTAATCTAAGGAACAAGACAATCTATCAGTTGTCCAAACTCAAACAATCCTCGACAACGGGGCCAAAAACTTGGTGTACGAATCCCCACGCTTTGTACAGCTAAAGCAGCAAGTGCACTGGTCGTCCAAGTAATACCTGAGCGAGTTAGGGTCGATCCCACGAGGATTTTGGTTTGAAGCAAGCTATGGTTATCTTGCAGGTCTTAGTCAGGCGGATAGAAGAGTTGTTGGATTTGTGAGATCTGAACTAGGTTGATATGTTGACAATGATAATCTTAAAACTTAGATGGTTAAAGGCTTGGAGTTGCTTTGTCCTTCTAGATTAACTCTGGCCTTACTGTCTTCTTCAATTGTGAATGATTTCTTCAATGGCAGGCTGTATGTGATGAACGCCTTTCTTGAGAGGTCGTCAATGCTCCTCCAGTTCTGAACACCAGGGTTAGTGCGAATCCAGTCTGATTGAGGGTGAAGCTCCTGCAGTCCATTCTCCTTAATGATCCTACTCAAAACGCCACAAACAAATTTGGATCTTCCGGATTAGAGAATGCTGCACCTTTGGCTTTTAGCCTCTACCATAGAGACCCTAATCTCCCCATACCTCGGCTGAACTGGTGTCTCAAGAAGTCCCCAACGAGGTCGTGGATTAGCCATATGAGAGATGTATAATCAAGATGGCGGTTTGATGCTTTCCAGTCATGTATTCACACGAACCCAAGTAGACACAGGTGGTTGTTAGGCATACTGTCTTAGTATGAAGAACGGAGCTGATTGTCATGGATCATCCCATTCATCATGTTGAACAACGAATATACATCTTAGAATTAAATCAAACACGGATTGAAGAGAAACAGTAATACTTTTATTAATTCATAGAACTCAGCAAGGCTCCCCCCTCAACCTAGAAGGTTTAGAAACTCATAATGATAGAAAATACAATGATGGATTTCAAAATATGGTGGTAGAGATCTCTGATTATGTAAAATATCACTTAAATACTAAATTAATGACTAAGGAGGCTGGCATTGGATGCCCATTTTGGGCCTTCTAATCTGAAGCAAAGTATAAACTATTATACATTGTTGGAAAGCTCTAGAGGTTAGCTTTCCATATCCATTAAGAACGCTCCATTTGGACTTATGTAGCTTAAGAAAAGCTCTTCTGAGTGCAAGGAGGTCAGATCCGGATAGTATCTACAGTGATTTCTCTATCTCTGAATTAGACTTTTGCTCCAGCTCTTCAATTTCAGCCAAAAAATACGTGAAATTGCATAAAAATACACAAACTCAAAGTAGAATACAAAAATGTGAATTCAACACTAAAACCTAAGAACACTTAATGAAAAGTAAACAAAACATGCTAAAAACTATATGAAAATAATGCTAAAAAAGCGTATAAAATATCCGCTCATAAGCTAGACAAGTGGAACGAATTGCTCAAATATTTGATTATGATGAAGGCAATCATCAAAATGGAGAAGTAGATCCAGAAGATTTGGGGAATAATATTAGGAATAGAGATGATAATATGGATCTTGGTGGAGATGTAAATTATGTAGTTCGGCGTGGTCAAAATGCAGATGAAGTGTTAGCTAGGATGTGTGTTAATCACAAGGTGAACGTTATCAGGTGATAACAATAGTTGAAGATATTCATAATAGGGTTGGAATTAATGTGGGATTTATGAATTAATCTTATTTTGTTTTCGCTTTCCCTGTTGTAGTGCAGATGGCAGAAGTGCCTAGGGGTGTTAGAATCCTCAGATAATTACAAAGTTTGTAGGAGAAATGGGCGAATCGACTACTGAGCATGTTGCTCGATATAAGATCGAATTAGGCATTACATATTTATTTGTTGCTTTCTTGATGTTCGTTCCATTTATGTTTAAACAATTTATTCTTTCAAGTAAATCACTTATATTTTTAAGTTTATTTGAATTTGCTTTATTTTGCAATATTGGGTTATTTATAAATAGTTTCGACACCAAATCAGTAAATCATAGGTTGAGCTCACTCCTTAGAGAAATCGTATCTGCTCTCCGAATTGAGATCTTGATACAAGCTTGATCGACTTATTTGTCGAAATTGACAAAAAGAAAGCAAAATAAATTGACATGTCTGGTGGGATCCTGAGTTAAATAAACATGTCGAAACTTGCATGTAATTACACAGTGGCAAGTTAATAATGTTCAATAGGGCTTCTACTTTGACTGATGCGTCAAATAATGATGTTGAAAATACTGGAAAGCATACAATGGGTTCAGAAGTAGAAGCCACTCTCCTACTGAGAATAGCAAATCGATGGGAAAATCCTGTAATAACAAAAGGAATTCCCTCGACTATGGTTACCACGTGGCCCCTATACGGGTTGCCACTGATTTATTCTCCACCTTTTAAGAATCTCAGTGTTGGGGGGGGGGGCATACTGGCATAGGGAATGTTGCCACAATAAGAAATAATCTTTTATCTAATCCTGGACATCGCCTAGGTTACCCTCCAATGGGTATACTAAGTAATTACAACTTTAATATGGTGAATTATAGTGCCTATCAATACTTGATGAATAATCCTTTGTATTTAGAGTCAATATCCATGTCTTTACAACCCTCAATGATGACATCAAATGTTTTTCTGACACAAGGCATGGGGGCAGCCCCTATAAGGCTTCCATTAGGGGTATGAAGAGGTTCTGCATTCCCAGAAATGCCAAGACCAATTCCTGTCGGAACAATGTCTCCAAACACAATTAAATCTTTGGCTGTATTTAAACAACAAAATGATGATATTCATCATGGCCTAGTTAATATGCTTACTCAGAAGATGACTAATGAGCGGATATTTTATACGCTTTTTGACATCACTTTCGTATAGGTTTTAGTGTGTTTTATTTAGTTTTTATTGGTTTTAGTGTTAGATTCACATTTTTGGATTCTACTATGATTTTTTATGTTTTTGGGAAATTTCAGGTATTTTCTGGCTAGAATTGAAGAGCTGGAGCAGAAGTTTGATTCAGAGATAGAGAAAGCACTGCAGATGCTGTCCGGATCTGACCTGCCTGCATTCGGAAGAGATTTTTTGGATCTACAGAAGTCCAAATGGAGCGCTCTCAACGGATATGGAAAGTTGACTTCCATAGCTTTCCAGCAATATATAATAGCCCGTACGTTGCTTTGGATTAGAAGGCCCAAAACTGGCGTCCAGGCGTCTAACTTCATGCTCCCTTCCAGGCGTCCAGCGGCCAAAGAGCAGAGCCCAGCATCCAAAGGCCCAAAGAGGACCTTCTAGCTGGCGTTCCATGCCCAAGAGACCTCATAGCACATGGATCTCATCAAAGCTCAGCCCAAACACTCACCAAATAGGCCCTAGAAGTGAATCTATCTCCACTTGTTAGGGCGGTTGGTAATGTCTCAGGTCGTATCCTCTCACAGTGAATCTATCTCCACTTGCTTCTTTGAGAATCTCTACATGCTCCAAGGAGAGAATTCTATTGATTGTGTACACTTGTGGCAGCTGAGATGGAATTATAGGAAAATGAGGTGGGATTAGTGGCTGGTGGATTGATATCACTTTATCTCCTGGAGAGAAATCCTTTGTAGGGATTGATGAGTGGATAATTTATACACTTTTTGGCATTGTTTTTAGTATGTTTTTTAGTATATTTTAGTTAGTTTTTATTAGTTTTTATTTAAAAATCATATTTCTGGACTTTACTATAAGTTTGTGTGTTTTTCTGTGATTTTAGGTATTTTCTGGCTGAAATTGAGGGACCTGAGCAAAAATATGATTCAGAGGCTGAAAAAGGACTGCAGATGCTGTTAGATTCTGACCTCCCTGCACTCGAGGTGGATTTTCTGGAGCTACAAAAGCCCAATTGGCGCACTCTCAATTGCATTGGAAATTAGACATCCTGGGCTTTCCAGCAATATATAATAGTCCATACTTTGCCCAAGATTTGATGGCCCAAACTGACGTTCCAAGTCAGCTTAAGAATTCTGGCGTCAAAACGCCAGAACTGGCACAAAACCTGGAGTTAAACGCCCAAACTGGCACAAAAGCTGGCATTTAACTCCAAGAAAAGTCTCTACATGTGAAAGCTTCAATGCTCAGCCCAAGCACACACCAAGTGGGCCCGGAAGAAGATTTCTGCATTAATTACTTATTTCTGTAAACCCTAGACTACTAGTTCTCTATAAATAGAACCTTTTACTATTGTATTTTGATCTTGGTTCTTCTGGTTCCCTCTGGGGCCCCTATGAACGCGTGCCTGACAACCACTTCCGTTCTACATGCAAACAAGCTTGAATGTGTATCTCTTGGGTTTCTAATCTAAGATTAGAACCTTCGTGGTATAGGCTAGAATTATTGGCGGTCATTCTTGAGATCCAGAAAGTCTAAACCTTGTCTGTGGTATTCCTAGTAGGATCTGGGAAGGGATGACTGTGACGAGCTTCAAACTCACGATTGCTGGGTGTGTGACAGATGCAAAAGGATCAATGGATCCTATTCCAACATGATCGAGAACCGACAGATGATTAGCCGTGCGGTGACAGCATGCATAGAACATTTTCACTGAGAGGACGGGAAGTAGCCATTGACAATGGTGATGCCCAACATAAAGCTTGCCATGGAAAGGAGTATGAATGATTGGATAAAGGCAATAGGAAAGCAGAAGTTTAGGGGGAACAAAGCATCACCTTACGCTTATCTGAAATTCTCACCAATGAATTACATAAGTACCTCTATCTTATTTTATGTTTTATTCATATTTTAATTATCAATCCTCCATAACCATTTGAATCTGCCTGATTGAGTTTTACAAGATGACCATAGCTTGCTTCAAGCCGACAGTCTCCGTGGGATCGACCCTTACTCACGTAAGGTTTATTACTTGGACGACCCAGTGCCATTGCTGGTTAGTTGTGCGGAATTGTGACAAAGTGTGATTCATGTTTGAGAGCTCCAAGTCTTTGGCGCCATTGTTGATGATAACAATTTCGTGCACCAAGTTTTTGGCGCCGTTGCCGGGGATTGTTCGAGTTTGGACAACTGACGGTTCATCTTGTTGCTTAGATTAGGTAATTTTATTTTATTTTTATTTTTGAAAAATTCAAAATTTTTTTTTTTCTATTTTATTCTTCAGAGTTTTTAAGAATGAATTCTAGAGTTTCATGATGATCTATTGAAGTCTGGCTGGCTGTGAAGCCATGTCTAATCTTATTGGACCGAGGTTTCAACTTATCATCACAAGAGCTTGTTGATTTCTATCAATTTTGCTGTTGTTAGCAATGATCTGCCAAAGCTTGGCTGGCCATTGGCCATGTCTAGTGTTTTGGACCGGAGCTTTCATTGAAAGCTTGGCTGGCTAGTAAGCCATGTCTAATTCCTGGACCGGAGTCTTAGACTAGCATTGCAATGATTCCTGGAACTCTTATTAAAAATTTTGAACCCCTTTATTTTCTTTTCCACTCAATTTTCGAAAAATCACAAAAAAAAATTTATAAAACCATAAAAATCAAAAAATATTTTATGTTTCTTGTTTGAGTCTAATATCAATTTTTAAGTTTGGTGTCAATTGCATGTCTTTATTCTTTTTGCATTTTTCGAATATATGCATTATGTTCTTCATTGATCTTCAAGTTGTTCTTGATGATTTCAGTGCTCTGATCTTTAATTTCTCTTATTTTGTGTCTTTTGTTGTTTCTTATATGCATTTTCAAATTGTTATAGTCCTTAGTATACAAACTTCTAAGTTTGGTGTCTTGCATGCATTGTTTATTTGATCTTAGTTGCATTCTTTTTATTATTGTTTCTCATCATTTAAAAATTCAAAAAAATTTTTAAATTGTGTCTTTTTAAGTCAATAACATAGAGAATTGAAGATTCAGAACATTCAGCAGAGGAATTACACAGAAAAAGCTGGGCGTTCAAAACGCCCAGTGAAGAAGGAAAACTGGCGTTTAAACGCCAGCCAGGGTACCTGGCTGACCCTGGCTGGGCGTTAAACGCCCAAAAAGGTAGGATTTTGGGCGTTAAACGCCAAAATGGATGCCATTCTGGGCGTTTAACGCCAGGATGACATAAGAGGGAAGATTTTGTTTTCAAATTTTCATAATTTTTCAAAATCAAATCTTCTTCAAATCATATCTTTTCAATCATATCTTTTCAAAATCAAATTCTTTTCAATTTTTTTATTTATTACTATTTTCGAAAATCCTTGCTACAATTAGTGATTTAATCAAAATTTTCAAGTTGTTACTTGCCTATTAAGAAAAGATCAAAAGTTTTAATTCTAGAATCATATCTTCTAATTTCTTGTTAGTCAAGTAATCAACTTTAATTTTAAAACTTTCTCTTTTTAATTTGATTTTCAATCATATCTTCTCAATCATATCTTTTCAATCACACCTTTTTCAAAATTAAATTTCAATCATATCTTTTTGATTTCTAATTTCAAAATCTTTTTCAAAAATCACTTAATTTCTTTTCCAATCTTAATTTTCGAAAAACCTTTACCAAATTTTAAAAATTTCTTTTAATTATTTCAAAATTTTTTACTTTAATTTCGAAAATTCTTCCCCTCTTCTCACATCCTACTATTTAAGGACTAACACTCCTCCGTTATCAACAATTCGAACTCTATCCCTCTTGATAAGTTTGAATTCTTCTCTTTCTACCTCCTCCTTCTATTTTTCTTTTCCTCTAACACCTCAAGAAATCTCTATACTGTGACATAGAGAATTCCATACTTTCTTCTTCTCTCTTTCATATGAGTAGGAGTAAGGACAAAGACATTCTGGTTGAGGCTGATCCTGAACCCGAAAGGACCTTGAAGAGAAAGCTGAGAGAAGCTAAAGTACAACTCTTTGTAGAGGACCTAACAGAGCTTTTCAAACAAGAAGAAGCCATGGCAGCCGAAAACACTAACAATGCAAGGAAGGTGCTTGGTGACTTTACTGCACCTACTCCTGACTTCTATGGGAGAAGCATCTCTATCCCTGCCATTGGAGCAAACAATTTTGAGCTTAAGCCTCAATTAGTTTCTCTAATGCAACAGAATTGCAAGTTTCATGGACTTCCATTGGAAGATCCTCATCAGTTCTTAGCTGAATTCTTGTAAATCTGTGACACTGTCAAGACTAATGGGGTTGATCCCGAGGTCTAC
This sequence comes from Arachis ipaensis, assembly GCF_000816755.2. Taxonomy (NCBI): domain Eukaryota; kingdom Viridiplantae; phylum Streptophyta; class Magnoliopsida; order Fabales; family Fabaceae; genus Arachis; species Arachis ipaensis. The sequence goes on from NC_029794.2 coordinate 97,157,558, forward strand.
AAGCTTATGCTTTTTTCCTTTGCTGTAAGAAACAGAGCTAGAACATGGTTGGATTCACAACCTAAAGAAAGCCTGAACTCTTGGGAAAAGCTAGTTAATTCCTTCTTGGCAAAGTTCTTTCCACCTCAAAAATTGAGCAAGCTTAGAGTGGAAGTCCAAACCTTTAGACAGAAGGAAGGTGAATCCCTCTATGAAGTATGGGAAAGATACAAGCAATTGATCAGAAGGTGTCCTTCTGACATGCTTTCAGAATGGAGCATCATAGGTATCTTCTATGATGGTCTGTCTGAACTGTCCAAAATATCATTGGACAGCTCTGCTGTTGGATCTCTTCATCTGAAGAAGACGCCTGCAGAAGCTCAGGAACTTATTGAAATGGTTGCAAATAACCAATTCATGTACACCTCTGAAAGGAATCTTGTGAATAATGGGACAAATCAGAAAAAAAGAGTTCTTGAGATTGATACTCTGAATGCCATACTGGCTCAGAACAAAATATTGACTCAACAAGTAAATGTGATTTCTCAGAGTCTGTCTGGATTGTAAGTAGCAACAGGCAGTACCAAAGAAGCTTCATTTAAAGAAGAAGCTTATGATCCTGAGAACCCAGCAATGAAAAAGGTGAATTACATAGGAGATTCCTATGGAAACACTTACAATCCTTCATGAAAAAATCATCCAAATCTCTCATAGAAGGACTAATAGAGGCCTTAACAAGGCTTCAATAACAATAATGGTGGAAGAAACAGGTTTAGAAATAGCAAGTCTTTTCCATCATCTTCTCAGTAACAGATAGAGAATTCTAAGCAGAGCCACTCTGACTTAGCAACTGTAGTCTCTGATCTAATTAAAACCACTCAAAGTTTCATAACTAAAACAAGGTCCTCCATCAGAAATTTGGAGGCACAAGTAGGTCAGCTGAGTAAGAAAGTTACTGAACTCCCTCCTAGTACTCTTGCAAGCAATACAGAAGAGAATCCAAAAAGAGAGTGCAAGGCCATCAACATGACCCACACGACCGAACTTGGAGAGGAGGAAGAGGCAGTGATCTCCACTGAGGAAGACCTCATTAGATGTCCACTGGCCTCCAAGGAGTTCCCTCATGAGGAACCATGAGAATCTGAGGCTCACACAGAGACCATAGAGATTCCATTGAATTTACTCCTGCCATTCATGAGCTCTGATGAGTACTCTTCCTCTGAAGAGGATGAAGATGTTACTAAAGAGCAAGTTGCTAAGTACCTTGGAGCAATCATGAAGCTAAACGCCAAGTTATTTGATAATGAGACTTGGGAGAATGAACCTCCATTGCTCACTAAAGAACTGGATGACTTGACTAGGTAGAAATTACCTCTGAAGAGACAAGATCCTGGGAAGTTCTCAATACCTTGTACCATAGGCACCATGACCTTTGAGAAGGCTCTGTGTGACCTAGGGTCAAGTATAAACCTCATGCCTCTCTCTATAATGGAGAAGCTAGGGATTATTGAGGTACAAGCTGCAAGAATCTCATTAGAGATGGAAGACAATTCAAAGAAACAGGCTTATGGACTTGTAGAGGATGTCTTGGTAAAGGTTGAAGACCACTACATCCCTGCTGATTTCATAATCATAGACACTGGGAAGTGTATGGATGAATCCATCATCCTTGGTAGACCCGTCCTAGCCACAGCAAAAGCTGTGATTGATGTAGACAGAGGAGAATTAGTCCTTTAAGTGAATGAGGACTCCCTTGTGTTTAAAGCTCAAAGATCTCCCTCTGTAACCATGGAGAGGAAGCATGAAAAGCTTCTCTCAATACAGAGTCAAACAAAATCCCCACATTCAAAGTCTAAGTTTGGTGTTGGGAGGTCACAACCAAACTCTAAGTTTGGTGTTGAGAGGCCATCATCATGCTCTGAGTATCTGTGAGGCTCCATGAGAGCCCATTGTCAAGCTACTGACATTAAAGAAGCGCTTGTTGGGAGGCAACCCAATTTTATTTATTCTCTATTGTTATTTTATGTTTTCTATAGGTTGATGATCATGTGAAGTCACAAAAACAATTGAAAAAGCAAAAACCGAAGGAAAAACAGTATTAAAAATAGAACACCCTGGAGGAGAAACTTACTGGCGTTTAAACGCTAGCAAGGGTAGCAGAATGGGCGTTAAATGCCCAGTCTGGTACCATTCTGGGTGTTTAACGCCAGAAATGGGCACCAGACTGGCGTTTAACGCTAGGAATGGGCAAGAAGCTGGCGTTAAATGCCAGAAATGGGCAGCAGCCTGGCGTTTAACACCAGGATTGGCAGAAAGGGGCATTTTTACATGCCACTTGGTGCAGGGATGAGATATCCTTGACACCTCAGGATCTGTGGATCCCACAGGATCCCCACCTACCCCACCTCTCTCTCTCTTCTTCACCCATTCACCAATTACCTCAATACCTCTTCCCCAAAAACCCCTCACCTATCAAATCCCACCATTCTCTTCACCACTCACATCCATCCTTCATAAAACCCCACCTACCTCACCATTCAAATTCAAACCACTTTCCCACCCAAACCTACCCATAATGGCCAAACTATACCCCCTTCTCCACTCTTATATAAACCCATCTTCACTCCTTCATTTTCACACAACATACACACTACTTCTCCCCCTTGGCCGAAACACTAGGCCCCCTCCATCTCCTCTATTTATTCTTCTTCTACTCTCTTCTTTCTTCTTTTGCTCGAGGACGAGCAAACCTTCTAAGTTTGGTGTGGTAAAAGTGTTGCTTTTTGTTTTTCCATAACCATTTATGGCACCTAAGGCCGGAGAAACCTCTAGAAAGAGGAAAGGGAAGGCAAAAGCTTCCACCTCCGAGGCATGGGAGATGGAGAGATTCATCTCAAGGATGCACCAAGACCACTTCTATGAAGGCATGACCTCAAGCCCGTGGCTAGGGGATGGTTAGAGTTTATCCAACGCTCAATCATTCCCACTAGCAACCGGTCTGAAGTTACTATAGACCGGGCCATCATGATTTATAGCATCATGACTAGAGAAGAAGCAGAAGTTCATGAGGTTATCTCCCAAGAACTCTACAAGGTGGCAGACAAGTCCTCTACTTTGGCAAGGTTAGCCATCCCTCATCTCATTTGTCACCTCTGCAATTCAGCTGGAATTGATATAGAGGAAGACATCCTCATTGATGAGGATAAGCCCATCACTAAGAAAAGGATGGAGCAAACAAGAGATCCCACTCATGGACATGAAGAAATTCCTCATCATGAAATCCCTGAGATTCCTCAAGGGATGCATTTTCCTCCACAAAACTATTGGAAGCAAATCAACACCTCCCTAGGAGAATTAAGTTCCAACATGGGACAACTAAGGGTGGAGCACCAAGAGCATTCTATCCTCCTCCATGAAATTAGAGAAGACCAAAGAACCATGAGAGAGAAGCAACAAAGGCAAGGAAGAGACATTGAGGAGCTCAAGCACTCCATAAGATCTTCAAGAGGAAGAACAAGCCACCATCACTAAGGTGGACCCGTTCTTTAGTCTCCTTGTTCTTTATTTTCTGTTTTTCGAATTTTTATGCTTTATGTTCATTTATGTTTGTGTTTTTATTACATGATCACTAGTGTCTAAGTGTCTATGCCTTAAAGCTATGAAAATGAATCCATCACCTTTCTTAAATGAAAAATGTTTTTAATTGAAAAAGAAAAAGAAGTGCATGAATTTCAAATTTTAAAACAGTTTAATTATTTTGATGTGGTGGCAATACTTTTGTCTTTCTGAATGAATGCTTGAACAGTGCATATTTTTGAATTTGATTGTTCATGAATGTTAAAATTGTTGGCTCTTAAAAGAATGATGGAAAAGGAGAAATGTTATTTGATAATCTGAAAAATCATCAAATTGGTTCTTGAAGCAAGAAAAAGCAGTGAATACAAAAAAAAAAGAAAAGAGAAAAAGCAAGCAGAAAAAGCCAATAACCCTTTAAACTAAAAGGCAAGGGTAAAATAAAAAGGATCCAAGGCTTTGAGCATCAGTGGATAGGAGGGCCCACAGGAATAAAATCCTGGCCTAAGCAGCTAAACCAAGCTGTCCCTAACCATGTGCTTGTGGCGTGAAGGTGTCAAGTGAAAACTTGAGATTGAGCAGTTAAAGTCGTGGTCCAAAGCAAAAAGAGTGTGCTTAAGAGCCCTAGACACCTCTCACTGGGGACTTTAGCAAAGCTGAGTCACAATCTGAAAAGGTTCACCCAGTCATGTGTCTGTGGCATTTATGTATCCGGTGGTAATACTGGAAAACAAAATGCTCAGGGTCACGACCAAGACTCATAAAGTAGCTGTGTTCAAGAGTCAACATACTTAACTAGGAGAATCAATAACACTATCTGGATTCTGAGTTCCTATAGATGCCAATCATTCTGAACTTCAAGGGATACAGTGAGATGCCAAAACTGTTCAGAAGCAAAAAGCTAAAATCCCCGCTCATCTAATTAATACTGATCTTCATAGATGTTTTTGGAATTCATTGTACATTCTATTCTTCTTATCCTATATGATTTTCAGTTGCTTGGGGACAAGCAACAATTTAAGTTTGGTGTTGTGATGAGCGGATAATTTATACGCTTTTTGGCATTGTTTTTAGTATGTTTTAGTTAGTTTTTATTATGTATTTATTAGTTTTTATTTAAAAATCATATTTCTGGACTTTACTATAAGTTTGTGTGTTTTTCTATGATTTCAAGTATTTTCTGGTTGAAATTGAGGGATCTGAGCAAAAATCTGATTCAGAGGCTGAAAAAGGACTGCAGATGCTGTTGGATTCTGACCTCCCAGCACCCGAAATGGATTTTCTGGAGCTACAAAAGCCCAATTGGCGCACTCTCAATTGCGTTGGAAAGTAGACATCTTGGTCTTTCTAGAAATATATAATAGTTTATAATTTGCCCAATATTTGATGGCCCAAACTGGCGTTCCAAGTCAGCTTAAGAATTCTAGCGTCAAAACGCCAGAACTGGCACAAAAGCTGGAGGTAAACGCCCAAACTGGCACAAAAGCTGGCGTTTAACTCCAAGAAAAGTCTCTACATGTGAAAGCTTCAATGCTCAGCCCAAGAACACACCAAGTGGGCCCGGAAGAAGATTTCTGCATTAATTACTTATTTCTGTAAACCCTAGGCTACTAGTTCTCTATAAATAGAACCTTTTACTATTGTATTTTGATCTTGGTTCTTCTGGTTCCCTCTCTGGGGCCGAAGCCAATGACCACCATTATCACTTTTGTGTTTTCAACGGTGGAGTTTCTATATACCATAGATTAAGGTGTGGAGCTCTGCTGTTCTTCATGAATTAATGCAAAGTACTACTGTTTTTCTATTCAATTCACGCCTACTTCTTCTCTAAGATATTCATTCGCACTCAAGAACATGATGAATGTGATGATTATGTGACACTCATCACCATTCTCACCTATGAACGCGTGCCTGACAACCACTTCCGTTCTACATGCAAACAAGCTTGAATGTGTATCTCTTGGGTTTCTAATCTAAGATTAGAACCTTCGTGGTATAGGCTAGAATTATTGGCGGTCATTCTTGAGATCCAGAAAGTCTAAACCTTGTCTATGGTATTCCAAGTAGGATCTGGGAAGGGATGACTGTGACGAGCTTCAAACTCGCGATTGTTGGGCGTGTGACAGACGCAAAAGGATCAATGGATCCTATTCCAACATGATGAAGAACCGACAGATGATTAGCCGTGCGGTGACAGCGTGCATAAAATATTTTCACTGAGAGGACGGGAAGTAGCCATTGACAACGGTGATGCCCAACATAAAGCTTTCCATGGAAAGGAGTATGAATGATTGGATGAAGGCAATAGGAAAGCAGAAGTTTAGGGGGAACAAAGCATCTCTATACGCTTATCTGAAATTCTCACCAATGAATTACATAAGTACCTCTATCTTATTTTATGTTTTATTCATATTTTAATTATCAATCCTCCATAACCATTTGAATCTGCCTGACTGAGATTTACAAGATGACCATAGCTTGCTTCAAGCCGACAGTCTCCGTGGGATCGACCCTTACTCACATAAGGTTTATTACTTGGACGACCCAGTGCACTTGCTGGTTAGTTGTGTGGAATTGTGATAAAGTGTGATTCATGTTTGAGAGCTCCAAGTCTTTGGCGCCATTGTTGATGATCACAATTTCGTGCACCAGGGATCTTCTTGTTTCTCCATCCCTTTGGCACCTTATTCCCAATTCTCTTCTCTCCTTCAAGTAGTGCTTCAGTGATTCTTGTGTCAGGAGGGTCCTTATAGATTCTCCTTTTTGAATCTTGTGGTTTCAAATCCTCCTTGGGTTTCTTTGATTGTTGTACCCCTTGAATTTCTTGTTTTTCTACCAAAGATGTCTTTGGAGGCTCTGCTTGTGATTCACTATTTATTTCCTCCAAGAATGCTTCCTGGTGATTATCCTTCAGGTCTTTGTTCTCTTGTTTAGATTCATGTGAGGGCTTGAAGACATGGAAGGTGAGTTGTTCATCATGTATTCTCAATATCAACTCTCCTTGCTCAACATCTATGAGTGCTCTGGCTGTGGCCAAGAATGGTCTCCCCAGAATGATTGGATAAAGGTAGCTTTCTTCCATCTCAAGAACAACAAAGTCTGTAGGGAGGAAGTACCTCCCTACCTTCATGATGACAAGTCATCCTAGCCCATTTTAGCTAGTCTTTTTCTTTTGTTTTCATTAGAGTTATGCACTTTCTTGAGCTACCTCCAAGCAATCTGACAAATCATTTAAGCATTGTCTGTTTCTAGTTTTCAGTTTTATTACCTTTAGCAAAGATTTAGGCTTGCACATATGGTTATGCATAAGAAACATGGCAAGAGACTAAGTTTGGTATTCACACACCAAAGTAAGTTCAAACGCCTACAAGAAAGTCTTGCACACTAACAAATCACATAAGGGCTTGATGAATAATGTGTCAAGTAGAAAGAAAAGAAAATGAACTTGCTACACATGACACTCAAATAAAGCTTGTGAATAAAGTAAAAACCAAGGATAAAGGAATAATGAGAGGTCATAGTAGTATATCACTTGAAGCTTAAAGGAGACTTTCTAGGCCTAGGAGTCAATAAGAAGTGAGCATTTGCATATCCACATAAAACCCCATGAACCATCAATAACACTCTGCTAGCATGAACTTCCTCTTCCATTTCATTCTTTCTTCTTAATAATTTATTTCTTGCTTGGGGACAAGCAAGCTTTAAGTTTGGTGTTGTGATGACAAGTCATCCTAGCCCATTTTAGCTAGTCTTTTTCTTTAGTTTTCATTAGAATTATGCACTTTCTTGAGCTACAAGCAAGCTAATTGAGTAGATTTTCATGTTTCCCTTGATTGAACCAACCATATGTGAATTCATGCCATTTCATGAGGTTTTGTGCTATANGGGAAGGCCAACGTTTGCGCCAACGTTAGCCCCCTAACTTGGAGGCTAACGTTGGCACTTGAATCACAAAGGGGGAAGGCCAACGTTTGCGCCAACGTTAGCCCCCTAACTTGGAGGCTAACGTTGGCGCCACTAGCACCAAGCATTGCCAACGTTAGGGTCAAAGTTAGACCCCTAACGTTGGCACCAACGTCTAAACCAGGAAATCAAGCTTGCTGCTATGAAAAGTTAGGGGCAAAGTTAGACCCCTAACTTTGACCCTAACGTTGAGACCAACTTTGGCTCACTTCAAAAACTCCCGTGAGTTTTTATTACTTGATACGACCCGGTACACTTGCCGGTTAGTTTTGTGATGTTTTGTGAGAGATTCGTTTCTCATCAAAATATCTCATCACTTCACCAGTACATTTTCAACCACTCCAAGTGCTTGTTTCTGGGTCTTGTCAGCCAGTTGAAGGATTACATTTGTGGATTTCAACTCATTAATTTGCAGCTTTCTCATGAGAGACAGAGGCATTAGATTTATGCTTGCTCCCAGATCATAAAACCCTCTGTCAATCATTATATCCCATATAGCACAAGGGATGTGAAAACTCCCTGGATCCTTCTTCTTTGTAGGCAAGTCCTTCTGGATGAGGGCACTACTCTCTTTAGTCATCACTACTGTTTGCCCACCCTTCAAGGTACTCTTCTTGATTTGCAACTCCATCATGCATTTAATATATGAATACATCTGTTGGAGGGCTTCAATGAAGGGAATGTTGATATGAAGAGACTTAAATATATCAAGGAACCTAGAATACTTCTTCTCTTTCTCACCACCCCTGAGTCTTTGGGGGAATGGTGCTTTTGGTACATAAGGTTTTAGGATTTCCTTCTCCATTAGTTCCTTCCTTTGTGCAGGGTCAATTCTTTGTTTTATCCCTTCCAAATTCTCCTTTGGAACCCATTGGTTGTGCTCTAATGGCCTACTAATTTCTTTCTCCAAAGTATCTTCACTTCCTAGAGTGATTGCCTTGCCCTCTTTCCATTTCACATTCTTTGTTTCTCCTCTTGGATTCTTCTCAATGTAACTTGGGAAGCTATCTGTGGACTTAGGAATTTGCTGTGAAAGAAATCCTATTTGGGATTCAAGCTTCTTGATGTCATCTCCCTGGTTCTTCATATTAGACCTTACTTCCTCCTTGAATGCTTTGTTGTCTTGAAACTCTTTGCAAAGATTTTCAAGAAAGGCTTCAATCTGGGAGATTCTATCCTCAGATGGTGATGGTAGGTTGGAATTTGGAGGTTGTAAGGGGCTATTTTGTGCTTGATATGGAGGCTGAAAAGAGTTATTGTATGGGGGTTGGTGTGGTCTTTGGTTGGAGTGTTGGTAAGTGGAATTGTTGTAATGGTTGGAGTTTTGGGCTCTATGATCTTGGTTTTGGTTTTGCTGGTTTCCCCACCCAAAGTTTGGGTGGTTCTTCCAACCAGGATTATAGGTTTTAGAGTGTGGATCATAGGGTTGTCTTGATGAGTTTCCAACATAATTGGCTTGTTCCCAATCACCTCCTTCCTCTGTATTTACCCCTTCTTGAGCTGGTGGTTGAGTATTGACTGCTGTAATTTGGTTCCTCTCCATCTGCTTGGTGAGGTCTGCCAATTGCTTGGTAATCAACTTGTTTTGAGCTAGCAATGCATCCATTTGACTTAGCTACATCACCCCTCTATTGGTGCTCCGATCTGAGGCATAGAAGTACTCGTTATTAGCCAGTGTTTCAATGATATCTATGGCCTCTTCTATGGTCTTTTTGGTATTGAGAGAGCCTCCTGAAGAGTGGTTCAGGGCCTTCTTTGCTTCCTTATAAAGACCTTCATAGAAAATATGCAGCTGCACCCATTCATTGAACATATCAGGCGGATATCTCCTTGTTAGGTCTTTGTATCTCTCCCAAGCTTCATACAAAGTTTCTCCATCCAGCTACCTGAAGGTTTGCACCTCCATTCTCAGCTTGATTATCCTTTGTGGAGGGTAAAACTTTGTTAGAAACTTGTTGACAACATTCTCCCAGGTGGTAAGAGTTTCCTTAGGAAATGACTCAAGCCACTTAGATGCTTTGTCTCCAAGAGAAAAGGGGAATAAAAGCAATCTATATGTGTCAGAATAAACACCATTGGCCTTCACAGTGTCCCATATTCTCAAGAATGTGGTTAGATGTTGGTTAGGGTCTTCTTGGGCACTTTCTCTAAATGAGCAATTATTTTGAACCAGGGTGATGAGTTGTGGTTTTAGCTCGAAGTTGTTGGCATGAATGGTTGGTTTTAGGAAGCTACTTCCACAATTCCCTGGGTTTGGGTTGATGAAAGAGCCTAGAACTCTTCTCTCCTGCCCAACATGGTTACCAGCACCCTCTCCAACATGATTGTGTACTTCGTCCTCCATAGTAATGTCTAGATCTTCTTCCAACTCTTCCTCACCAACTATTCCTTTGCCTCTTGCTTCCCTCCTTAGTCTAAGGAAAGTCCTCTCAGGTTCACTATCAAAAGAGGTTGAAGCTCCTCCTATTCTACCTATCATACACACAGCAAACAAACAAGCAAAAGACAAGTGAAGGAGTCACTCTTGTTAAGAATTGTGGTTAGAGTGGTTGGTGCAAATTATCAAACAGTTAGTGGATTAGTGTGCTAGAATGTAAATAAACAAGGAAAAATAATTGAAATTGCTGAAAATAAAGGTAAACAAACTGAAATAAAGACTAATCAAAAGAAAAAAAAGTGTTCAATCTAGTTATCCTCCGATTTAATCATTGTCAATGCAAAATCAATCCCCGGCAACAGCGCCATAAACTTGATGCACAGAAAATCTGTATCACTACAAATTTCCTTCGGCAAGTATACCGAATTATCGTCAAGTAAAAACTCATAGTAGAGTGAGGTCGAATCCCACATGGATTGATTGGTTGAACAACTTTAATCAGAGGAGTGTTCTAGTTGGCCTGAACAGAATTAAATTGAAATTTACAGAAAGTTAAATGGTGGGAAACGTAAATATCAAAGAATGTAAATAATGGAAAGTAAATGGCAGAATGTAAAGTGCAGAAAGTAAATTGTAGAAACTTAAATGGGAATGGGGATGAGGATCATAAACGTAAACAACAGAATATAGAGAATAGGGAGACAAGAGTAGGGAAGCTCATTGGGCTCAGGAGATGTTGCATTCTCCGGATGAAGTTTATTCTCATCTCTTCCTCAATCCATGTAACTCATTGATCTCTTGGCAATCTTAGGTGATTGAATCCCAATTCCTTGGTAATTCAATCTCTCTAAGCTTGAACAATTGCCCAATTCCTTGATCTAATTGCTCATGGGAAGAGATGAAGTACGATCACTGATTATACCACATGTTTTTCTAAATCAAAGCATCGGTAGGATTATATGTCCCTATATCCATCCAACCCCTAATTCAGTGCAACATGAGAAAGCATTTCTAGCATGATTTCCTCATTCCTCTTCCAAGGTTCAGAGAAAATCCAAGTATGAGCAATTTCTCTTCCGAGACAATTGCTCAATTGGATGAAGAGCGAAAGCTTTCAAGTAAATCAAAGAGAATGAAAAGAAGAAGAAGAATAAGAACTATAATTGATCCATTGAATTACAACAGAGCCCCCTAACCCAATAAAGAGGGGTTTAGTTGTTCATAGCTCTGGGAATGGAAGATGGAAATATAAAATACATTGAAAGTAGAACTGAATTACAGAGGAAAGTAAATACAGAGTGTTTACAATCCTGGATCCCCCCAGGTCCCAGTCTCTCTTCTACTTCAAAACTACCCCTATATATACTACTTCTCTGATCTTCAGTTTAGTCTTCAAGTCTCTGGATGTGGGCCTTTGAGTTTAGTTGAAGCAGTTACAATCTCAGTGGGCTTTGCTCAGTGACGTTAGGATTTTTGCCAGTAAAGAATTTCATAAAAACAGTCGCGTTGTAGATATAGTCTCTAAACCGATAGAAATCCCTTCGTACAAACGTTTTGGTTGTCACAAGTAACAAACCCCTTTTAAAATTGTTAACCGAGTATTTAAACATCGGGTCGTCTTCTCAAGGAATTATAGGGAGGTATGTTCTTATTATTGGTTATGAGTTTGTAAAATTGGGGATGTTGAGTTTGGGCAATGGGCACGGATATATTTAAATGACAAATAAAATAAATAAATAACTGTAAAATAAACTTTTGGCAAGGTATGAGAAATTGGAAGTCCAGTCTAGTTATCCTTATCAATGATGATGAAAACTGAATCTTAATTCCACTTAGTTAACCTTTGCTATAACAAGGGAAGGTCAAGCGACTAATTAGTTAGATCTTTGAATCCTAGTTAATTCCTAAGAAAAGATTGGGATTATTGAAGATCAATTCAATTAGCAAGGATAACAATTATCAATTATGCTATTGAGTTGGATAATTCCTGAGTTACTGATTTCTTAACCAAGACCAAAAGGGAAAATATCTAAATTAAATTAAAAACATTCATATAAATAAAGCAAAGCAAAATTAAGTCTGAAAACACCTCGAATTGCATTCACAAAAGAACTTAAATTTGACATACAAATTAAATTGGAGAAATAAATAAAAAGAACATTGAACCTGGGATTGAGAGTCACTCCTAAAACTAAGAAAAGTCCTAAATCCTAATCCTAAGAGAGAGGAGAGAACCTCTCTCTCTAAAAACTACATCTACTCCTAAAATTGTAAATGTGAGAGATCCCCTATGAATGGATGAATTCCTCCATTTTATAGCCTCTAATCTGTGTTTTCTGGGTCGAGAACTGGGTCAGAAACAGCCCAGAATTCGTTGGTCTCGAATTCAACCACGCTGGAATTCCGTCACTGCGACCCGGCTGCATGGAGCACGCGATCGCATCGCCTAGCGTCAGGGAAACTATAGCATATTATATATCAAATCGAAGCCCCAGACGTTAGCTTTCCAACGCAACTGAAACCGCGTCGTTTGGACCTCTGTAGCTCAAGTTATGACTATTTGAATGTGAAGAGGTCAGGCTGACAGCTTTGCAGTTTCTTCAACTTCTTGTATTCCTTCCACTTTTGCATGCTTCCTTTCCATCCTCTAAACCATTCCTGCCCTGTAATCTCTGAAATCACTTAACACACATATCAAGGCATCTAATGGTAATAAGAGAGGATTAATAATAAGCAAATATAAGATCAAAGAAGCATGTTTTCAATCAAAACACATAATTAGGAAGGAAATATAAAACCATGCAAATAGTATGAATAAGTGGGTAAAGAGTTAATAAAAACCACTCAATTGAGTACAAGATAAACCATAAAATAGTGGTTTATCACTCAGCTTGCTGGAGGAGTTTGAGTTGGGCATCATTCACGTTAGTCAGGCCGATAGTGTGGTTAACATCAAGTGTAAATTCCTGGTTCGAAGACATTAGTGACACTAACTTGGTCACTAATGTCCCCAAACCCTTTTGAGTCACGTTAACCCCACCGTTAGTGGCACTAACGTGGCCACTAACGTAGCCTTTCCTAACCCTTGGTCACGTTACTGGTGCTAACTTCACCATTAACGTCCAAAACACCCTTTCTTTCACGTTAATGGCCCACGTTTGTGGCATTAACATGGCCATTAACGTGGGCAATCCTTGGCTTCGAACATATTAAGGGTGCTAACTTCACCACTAACGTTGCAAACTCCCCTTTTATCCATGTTAGTGCCCACGTTAATGGCACTAACGTGGGCTTCTTTGGCCATTCCTCACATTAGTAGTGTTAACTTCACCACTAACGTCTTGAGCTCCTCCTTTTTCCATGTTAGTGCCCACGTTAGTGGTGTTAACTTCACCACTAACGTCTTGAGCTCCTCTTTTTTCCATGTTAGTGCCCATGTTAGTGGCACTAACATGGGCTAAATTGGCCTTCAAACACGTTAGTGGTGCTAATTTCACCACTAACGTTGCAAGCTATCCCTTCTTCCACATTAATGGCCACGTTAGTGGCACTAACGTGGCCACTAAGGTGGCTCTTCTCTGCTTCTTCTTACCTGAAATCAATCAAACAAAGTGCATCAAAGTCTTGCTCTTAATCATGAGATGATGCGTCATTCATTCTATCATTCAATCCTTGCATTATTCTCATGAAATTGTTTAGAATTAACAATGTTTGCTTGAATCAAGGAGTGAATTCATATTCAGCCAAATACTTGCTTATTGCCTAAGAAAATGCATGAAACTAACCTAAAACATACTAAAAATGGCTTGTGAAACTAGCCAAGATGCCATGGCATCACTCGAGGATGAGCAAAACTCTTAAGTTTGGTGCTGCAAAAGCTTTGCTTTGTGACTTCTACCACTCTTAAGTATAGAAGAAGAGGATGGAGCAAACTAGGAGGCATGCACACAAGCCTGTGCAGCTGCCTGAACAAAGACAAAGGAGTGACATTGAAGAGATCAAGCACTACATTGGATCCTCAAGGAGGAGCACTAGCCACCATCATTCAGGTGGATTCGTTCTCTTTTACGCCCATTTCTTGTTATTTTTCTATTTTCTATCTGTTTATTTATCTGTTCTCTTGTTCTAGTTGCATGGTCATTTACATTGATGTCTTTAAGTTGTAAAATATTCAATATATCTCTCACCTTGCGTAAATAAAAATTTTTATGGAAAGAATTGAGAGATGCATAAATTTCAAGTTTAAAATAAGATTAGTTTAATTAGTTTGATGAGGTGTTATCTGCTTTTGTTTTCTGAATGAATGAAATAAACAACGGATATTTGAAGTTGAAATTTATGAATATTGGCTCTTAAAAGAATAAGGAAAAAGAAAAAGTATTATTGGTGATCTGAAAAATCTATAAATTGATTATTGAAGCAAGAAAAAGCAGTAAAAAGAAAAAAAAATATATGCATGCAAAAAAAAAAGAAAAAAAAATGGCGGAAAAAAATAAAAAGAAAGAAAAAAAATTAAAAAGCAAGCAGAAAAAGCCAATAACCCTTTAAACCAAAAGGCAAGGGTAAAAGGACCCAAGGCTTTGAGCATCAGTGGTTAGGAGGGCCCAAAGGAATAAAATCCTGGTCTAAGCAGCTAAACCAAGCTGTCCCTAACCATGTGCTCGTGGCGTGAAGGTGTCAAGTGAAAAGCTTGAGACTGAGTGGTTAAAGTTGTGGTCCAACGCAAAAAGAGTGTGCTTAAGAACTCTGAACACCTCTATCTGGGGACTCTAGCAAAGCTGACTCACAATCTGAAAAGGTTCACCCAGTTAAAGTGTCTGTGGCATGAATGTATCCGATGGTAATACTGAAAAACAGATTGCTTAGGGTCACGGCCAAGACTCTAAAAGCTGTGTTCAAGAATCAAAATAAGCTTAACTAGGAAGGTCGATAATATCATTTGGACTCTATGTTCCTAAAGATGCCAACATCTCTGAGTTTCAATGGATAGTGAGATGCCAAAACTATTCAGAAGTAAAAAGCTACTAAGTCCCGCTCATCTGATTTTAACTAAGCTTCATTTGAAACTTAGAAATTTAATGTATCTTAATTTTCTTTTTTATCCTACTGTGTTTTTAGTTGCTTGGGGACAAGCAACAGTTTAAGTTTGGTGTTGTGATAAGCGGATATTTTATATGCTTTTTGACATCACTTTCATATAGTTTTTAGTGTGTTTTTTTAGTTTTTATTAAGTTTTTATAGGTTTTACTGTTAAATTCATATTTTTGGATTCTACTATGAGTTTTTGTGTTTTTGGGAAATTTCAGGTATTTTCTAGCTGAAATTGAAAAGCTAGAGCAGAAGTCTAATTCAGAGACAGAGGCAGAGAAAGCACTGCAGATGCTGTCCGGATCTGACCTGCCTGCATTCAGAAGAGATTTTCTGGAACTATAGAACTCCAAATGGAGCACTCTCAACGGATATGGAAATCTGACTTCCATAGCTTTCTCGCAATATATAATAGCCCTTACGTTGCTTCAGATTAGAAGGTTCAAAACTGGCGTCCAACGCCAACTTCATGCCCCCTTCCAGGCGTCCAGCGCCCAAAGAGCAGAGCCCAGCGTCCAAAGGCCCAAAGAGGACCCCCTAGCTGGCGTTCCACGCCCAAGAGACCTCATAGCACGTGAATCTCATCAAAGCTCAGCCCAAACACTCACCAAGTGGGCCCCAGAAGTAAGTTTTAGCACTAAATAGACTACTTTACCCTTACTAGTCATCTGTTTAGTATTTAAAGTGTATTTTACATGATTTTCAAACTTATCATACACCATACACGTTTTTACCATTGTTTTCACATCAGTATGAGTTTCTAAACCTCCTAGGTTGAGGGGAGGAGCCCTGTTGAGTCCCATGAATTAATAAAATTACTACTGTTTCTCTTCGATCCATGTTTGATTAATTCTAAGATGTATATTCGTTCTTTATCAATATGAATGTGTTGAACTGGCATAAGGTTATCACATTCTACATGGGTTCAGAGTGCATCTTTCATCAGACAATGATGAACCACTAGCTTGAATATACGTCTCTCAGATGGCTAATCCACGATTTCATTGGGGACTTCTTGAGACATCAGTTTAGCTAATTTTCGGGGAGATTTGGGTCTCTGTGGTAGAGGCTAGAACCAAAGATACAGCATTCTCTGATCCAGAAGATCCGACCTTGTCTGTGGCATTTTGAGTAGGATCATGAAGGAGAATAGACTGTAAGCGCTTCACCCTCAAGTGGAGATGGATCCGCACTAAACCTGGGGTTTAGATCCGGAGGAGTATTGGCTGCTGCTCAAACCAGTTTCAATCACATACAGCCTGCCATTGAAAAAATCACTCACAAACAAGGAGAGCAGTAGTACCAGAGTTAATTCAGAAAGAAAAAGCAAGTCCAACTCTCAACTCTATTCCTATTATTTAATCCAATTTGTTTTACCCCTTTCAAACATTTTTCTTACAACTCTATTCTTATTATTTACTATTCCCAGCATATAATTCCAATTGATGATTTTAAGGTATACATTATTCTTACAACCTCAAACAACCTTCTGATTCAGCCTGACTAAGACCTGTAAGACAACTATTGCTTGCTTCAAGCCACAATCCTCGTGGGATCGACCCTGACTCGCTCAGGTATTACTTGGACGACCCAGTGCACTTGCTGGTACAGTTGTACGAAAGTGTGGGGATTCGTGCACCAATGGCTACGGTTTTAAATCCAATGATAGAAAATAATAGTGCAAGGATAGAGCAGGTAGTTCAATGTGTTGATCATATTGCAGGAGTAATCAATTGACCATTTAATCTGATTATACCCCCGATAAGTGGAATACATCCAGATAATCCCCTAATAATTCTAAATAAGGGAGATGTCCCAAATAAAGTATTAAATGAGGCAAGAGAAAACAATGGTGCCTGATGAGTCCATATTTTATGATATATTTTGGTTTGATTTAAGTGGATTTTTTCACATAAACCCACATTTATTCACCCTTTGACTAATTCTCAAGGAGGATTGACTGATTTGAATTGATTCCACACAATTGCCATGTTTGTGGTCCACAACTAGGATAGGAAACCTAAATTACCCACGTCTTGCCAAGGGTCCTTTAATTGCTTTCTTTTCAATTCCTTGCATGCTTGTTTCAATTCCTTGCTATTTGAATTTCTTGCTCTCTTGCTTTCATTCCCAATTCCCCCATGCTCTCTCTCAAAGCCAATGATTGTACATTTCATTGCAACTCGTACGGAAGAACGACCCGGGAGCTAAATACTCTCGGTTATAATTTGTTTTGTATTGTGATAACATTTTATTGATGGTCAATTTGTTGGGTTAGGACTATACTCACAACGCCAATTCCATTTTGATAATCAAATTCCTAACCTAAGCGAATTGGCCATCGTCAAATTTGGCGCCGTTGCTGGGGAGTTGCAATGGTGTAAAGTTAGTGGCTATTGTAAATATGCTAATATGTAAATAGCTTGCTTTTTGGTTGTATTTGTTGATGGTTAGGATTGGGATCCCGGAGGACATTGGACATTCTAGTATTGGTGGAAAAGTCAAGCACAAGCCACCATAGCAAGAGCTCTCCCAATTGTCCAACTTAAAGACATTAAATAAAAATGCTTGGTAACATTGTTCTAACTCTTCTCTTTTTGTATATATTTTGACTTATTTGCTTTTTGTTATGCTTGATTAGCTTAGAATTAGTTTAATTTTGAGTTTAGATATGTTAATTTTGGTTTGGATCATGAATTTATGGGTTTTTGCATGTTTTGGTGTTGAGTTTTGATTGAGCTAAGGCTTGGTGCCTTAGAATTTTGAAGAAAATTTTTTGGGAAAAACATGACATGTGCGTGCGCACACCATTGTGCGCACGCACACAACAACAAAAATTCACCTTCTTTGCGGACGCACCCACCTGTACGTACGCACAGAGACCTTTATGCCCTCTGTTCGCAGTGCCAGCACGCCTTGTGCGCGCGCATTCCTCTGATTTCTACAACCTGTGCGTGCGCACACATGCCCTTTTTCACACTCTTTGTGCGAGCGCACAGACTTGTGCGCCCGCACACCAACTTGCTTCCCTTCTGGTGGAAGCGTTGGCACAACCTGTGCGTATGAACCCCTGCCCTCTTATGCTTCTGTGCGAGCGCACGGACCTGTGTGCGCATGCACACGTGATCCTTTCCTTTAAAAAAGAAAAAAATTTTAGCCTTTCTATGCGTGGGCACAGACTTGTGCCCACACACACATCAATCCAAGGCCTCTGGTGGCAGCGTTTGCATGCCTAGTGCGAACGTACAAGCCTTTTGCATTTTTTCATCCACGTGTACACGTACAACACGTGTACGCGTCATGCTGCATTTTTGCCCTTTCACGCATGCGCATCCAACACGCGCACACGTCGATCTCCATTCTTTGCCAAACCATGCACACATCAATCTAAGGCCTCTGGTGGCAGCGTTTGCATGCCTAGTGCGAACGCACAAGCCTTTTGCATTTTTTCATCCACGCGTACGTGTACAACACTCGTACGTGTCATGCTGCATTTTTGCCCTTTCACGCGTGTGCATCCATCACGCGCATGCGTCGATCTCCATTCTTCGCCAAAGTACGTGCACGCGTCCATCACGCGTACGCGTGACCCTCTGTGCGTGTGAACAGTCCTTTGTGCGTACGCACGCCCATGTTTTCACCCACTATACTTCTTTTCTTCTCTTCTCTTTACTTCTTCTCTTCTTCTTTCTTTCACCCTTTTTTTCCCTTGCTTTTACCTTGCCTCTCTACTTGTTTTACTTAGTTTTCATTGCATCTCTTTCTCACTTTAGTAATTACATTAGTTTTTGTTTAGATACTTGTTAATTAAATAAATTGCAAGTGTTTGTTGATGATTGTTGGGTTGCTTCTTGCTTAAGTTTTGGTTTAATTTTGATAAATATGTGCACTGAGCATCAAGTCTTTGTTTGATTGCCTAATTAAATTGTGAGTTTGATTCATATGTAGCAGCTACCATATGCATTAGACTTTATCTTTGTTTGGTGTTATGAATTGTGCACTTTTACTTTAGTGAATTGAGTTGAGCAACTTAGTCATCATGGTTCTTAAGTGAATATAATCACATAACAAGGTATTTGTTCCTTGTTAATGATTTGCATTTTTTTGAGTTGACTAGACTTGATTCTTATCAAGACTTGTCACTTTTTGTAACAAGCACCTTATACATGTGATTATTTCCTTATTCCTAAGAATGAATAAGTAGTCTCTTTTCATCATTGAATTGGCTTTTGTGTGTTGTGCTATATTTTATTAATCTCACTCTTTCACTTGCACAATTTCAATATCCAATAGCACAAATACTCAATTTACTTTTGTGGTTACCTAGGGTTACTTGTGCCTCAAGTTTTGCTTATTCTTCATTTGTAACCTAGGACTACTTGATTGAGGAACATGCTATTTATTTTGATTATGTGATTTCTGTTTTTATCCGATCAATGTGTTATGTTCTAAATTGTGCGCGCATTTAGAATACATACATTGCCTTTTATCATACCACACACATCTTACTTCTCCTCAATTGTTGTTTAATTGTTTATACAAAGCAACCGAAGCCCCCGGAGCCCCCGGAGCCCGCCAGCTGAAGGTGGAGCCTCATAGTCCTTCACCCCCGGATCATGTGCATGCACGGAGGACCGTGCATAATTTAAGTGTGGGGGAGGATCGCCAACTTCAAAAGGGGTAAAATTCCTTTTCCTAGACACTTTGCAACATTTTTTTTTGCTCTTTTTCTTCAATTTTTGCAATTTTTATTCTTGTTTGCACTCTGTTTGGTTTGGTTTGTCTGTATATATCTCTTTAATGCCTATAGTTTTATAGTAAAAGATATTTGCATGTTGCATGGTAGAGTAAATATGTTTTGGTAAAACAATAAAGAATTTTCAAGAATTCTCTTTTTGGGCATTCCATTGATTAGATTTGAAAATTATTTTTGAACTTGCTTGAAGTATTCTTCTTAAGGAACATAGAAAAGAGCTTGAACAAATTATCTAGTGAGATTTGAGCTTAAATTGCGCGTTTGCACATTTTCAATCACAATTTTTGTTCTTGTGTGTTATACTCCTTTTATGATTGTAATCTTAGATTTGCTTTAATCTTTATTCTTCTTGCATTTTTTTCGAATATATGTAACATGTTCTTCATTGATCTTCAAGCTGTTCTTGATGATTCCATAGCTCTAATCTTTAATTCCTCTTATTTTGTGTCTTTTGTTGTTTCTTACATGCATTTTTAAATTGATATAGTCCTCAGTATACAAACTTCTGAGTTTGGTGTCTTGCATGCATTGTTTATTTGATCTTAGTTGCATTTTCTTTTATTATTGTTTCTCATCATTAAAAATCCAAAAAAAAATTTTAAATTGTGTCTTTTCAAGTCAATAACACAGAGAATTGAAGATTTAGAACATTCAGCAGAGGAATTACACAGAAAAAGCTGGGCGTTCAAAACGCCCAGTGAAGAAGGAAAACTGGCATTTAAACGCCAGCCAGGGTACCTGGCTGGGCGTTAAACGCCCAAAAAGGTAGCATTTTGGGCGTTAAACGCCAGAATGGATGCCATTCTGGGCGTTTAACGCCAGAAGGACACTAGAGGGAAGATTTTGTTTTTAATTCAAATCTTTTTCAAATATTCATAATTTTTCAAAATCAAATTTTTTTTCAAATTATATCTTTTCAATCATATCTTTTCAAAATCAATTTCTTTTCAATTGTTTTTATTTATTACTATTTTCAAAAATCCTTGCTACAATTAGTAATTTAATTCAAAATTTTCAAGTTGTTACTTGCCTATTAAGAAAGGATCAAAAGTTTTAATTCTAGAATCATATCTTCTAATTTCTTGTTAGTCAAGTAATCAACTTTAAGTTTAAAACCTTCTTTTTTTAAATTTGATTCTCAATCATATCTTCTCAATCATATCTTTTCAATCACATCTTTTTCAAAATTAAGTTTCAATTATATCTTTTTTATTTCTAAATTTCAAAATCTTTTTCAAAAATCACTTAATTTCTTTCTCAATCTTAGTTTTCGAAAATTAATTACCAAATTTTCAAAATTTCTTTTAATTATTTCAAAATCTTTTACTTTAATTTCGAAAATTCTTCCCCTCTTCTCACACCCTTCTATTTAAGGACTAACACTCCTTCTCAATATGCAATTCGAACTCTATCTCCCTTGATAAGTTCGAATTCTCTCCTCTCTACCTCCTCCTTCTATTCTTCTTTTCCTCTGACACCTCAAGGAATCTCTATACTGTGACATAGAGGATTCCATATTTTCTTCTTCTCTCTTTTCATATGAGCAGGAGTAAGGACAAGGGCATTCTTGTTGAAGCTGATCCTGAACCTGAAAGGACCTTGAAGAGAAAGATAAGAGAAGCTAAAGTACAACTTTCTATAGAGGACCTAACAGAACTTTTCAAACAAGAAGAAGCCATGGCAGCCGAAAACAACAAAAATGCCAACAATGCAAGGAAGGTGCTTGGTGACTTTACTGCACCTACTCCCGACTTCTATGGGAGAAGCATCTCAATCCCTGCCATTGGAGCAAACAACTTTGAGCTTAAGCCTCAATTAGTTTCTCTAATGCAACAGAATTGCAAGTTTCATGGACTTCCATTGGAAGATCCTCACCAGTTCTTAGCTGAATTCTTGCAAATCTGTGACACTGTCAAGACCAATGGGGTTGATCCCGAGGTTTATAGACTTATGCTTTTTCCCTTTGCTGTAAGAGATAGAGCTAGAGCATGGTTGGATTCACAACCTAAAAAGAGCCTGAACTCTTGGGAAAAGCTAGTCAATGCCTTCTTGGCAAAGTTTTTTCCACCTCAAAAATTGAGCAAGCTTAGAGTGGAAGTCCAAACCTTCAGACAGAAGGAAGGTGAATCCCTCTATGAAGCCTGGGAAAGATACAAGCAATTGATCAGAAGGTGTCCTTCTGACATGCTTTCAGAATGGAGCATCATAGGTATTTTCTATGATGGTCTATCTGAACTGTCCAAGATGTCATTGGACAGCTCTGCTGGAGGATCTCTTCATCTGAAGAAGACGCCTAGAGAAGCTCAGGAACTCATTGAAATGATTGTAAATAACCAATTCATGTACACTTCTGAAAGGAATCCTGTGAATAATGGGACAGATCAGAAGAAAGGAGTTCTTGAGATTGATACTCTGAATACCATATTGGCTCAGAACAAAATATTGACTTGTTATGATTTCTCAAATTCTGTCTGGAATGCAAGCAGCAATAGGCAGTACCAAAGAAGCTTCATCTGAAGAAGAAGCTTATGATCCTGAGAACCCAGCAATGGAAGAGGTGAATTACATGGGAGAATCCTATGGAAACACCTATAATCCTTCATGGAGAAATCATCCAAACCTTTCATGGAAGGATCAACAGAGGCCTCAACAAGGCTTCAACAACAATAATGGTGGAAGAAATAGGTTTAGCAATAGCAAGCCTTTTCCATCATCTTCTCAGCAACAGACAGAGAATTCTAAGAGCCATGCTGACTGGTGCAAGAATTTGTATATGTCAATGTCAATATTACTATTTCTTACAAATTTGCACACCTAACCAGCAAGTGCACTGGGTCGTCCAAGTAATACCTTACGTGAGTAAGGGTCGAATCCCACGGAGATTGTTGGCTTGAAGCAAGCTATGGTTATCTTGTAACTCTTAGTCAGGATATAATATCAATAATAATTTTTAGTTTTAATTGTAAAAAGTCAAAGGGCATAAAATAAATACTTGTTACTCAATAATGGAGAATATGTTGGGGTTTTGGAGATGCTTTGTCCTCTTTATTTCAGCTTTTCTCTTGTACTCCTCTTCACACACGCAAAGATCCTTCCATGGCAAGCTGTATGTAAGGTGTCACCGTTGTCAATGGCTACTTCTCGTCCTCTCAGTGAAAATGGTCCAAATGCTCTGTCACAGCACGGCTAATCATCTGTTGGTTCTTGATCATGTTGGAATAGAATCCCTTGATTCTTTTGCGTCTGTCACTACGCCCAACAATCGCGAGTTTGAAGCTCGTCACAATCATTCAATCCTTGAATCCTACTCGGAATACCACAGACAAGGTTTAGACTTTCCGGATTCTCAAGAATGCTGCCAATGGATTCTAGCTTATACCACGAAGATTCTGCTTACGGAATCTAAGAGATACTCATTCAATCTAATATAGAACGGAGGTGGTTTTAATACACACGTTCATGGATTGAGGAAGGTGATGAGTGTCACAGATCATCACCTTCTTCATAGTGAAGCGCGAATGAACATCTTAGATAGGAACAAGCGTGTTTGAATGGAAAACAGAAGTAATTGCATTAATTCATCGAGACACAGCAGAGCTCCTCACCCCCAACAATGGAGTTTAGAGACTCATGCCATCAAAGAGTACAAAGTTCAGATCTAAAATGTCATGAGGTACAAAATAAATCTCTAAAAGTTGTTTAAATACTAAACTAGTAACCTAGGTTTACAGAAAATGAGTAAACTAAGATAGATAGTGCAGAAATCCACTTTTGGGGCCCACTTGGTGTGTGCTGGGGCTGAGACTTAAGCTTCTCACGTGCCTGGGCTTGTTTCTGGAGTTGAACGCCAGGTTGTAACCTGTTTCTGGCGTTGAACTCCAACTTGTAACCTGTTTCTGGCACTGAATGCCAGACTGCAACATGGAACTGGCGTTGAACGCCAGTTTACGTCATCTATCCTTATTCAAAGTATGAACTATTATATATTGCTGGAAAGCCCTGCATGTATACTTTTCAACGCAATTGAGAGCGCACCATGTGAAGTTCTGTAGCTCCAGAAAATCCATTCCGAGTGCAGGGAGGTCAGAATCCAACAGCATCAGCAGTCCTTTTTCAGCCTGAATCAGATTTTTGCTCAGCTCCCTCAATTTCAGCCAGAAAATACCTGAAATTACAAAAAAACACACAAACTCATAGTAAAGTCCAGAAATGTGATTTTTAATTAAAAACTAATAAAAATATAATGAAAACTAATTAAATCATACTAAAAACATACTAAAAACAATGCCAAAAAGCGTATAAATTATCCGCTCATCACAACACCAAACTTAAATTGTTGCTTGTCCCCAAGCAACTAAAAACAAAGTAGGATAAAAAGAAGAGAATATACAATGAATTCCAAAAACATCTATGAAGATTAGTCTTAATTAGATGAGCGGGACTATTAGCTTTTTGCCTCTTGAATAGTTTTGGCATCTCACTTTATCCATTGAGGTTCAGAATGATTGGCATCTATATGAACCCAGAATTCAGATAGTGTTATTGATTCTCCTAGTTTAGTATGTTGATTCTTGAACACAGCTACTTTATGAGTCTTGGCCGTGGCCCTAAGCACTCTGTTTTCCAGTATTACCACCGGATACATACATGCCACAGACACATAATTGGGTGAACCTTTTCAGATTGTGACTCAGCTTTGCTAAAGTCCCCAATTAGAGGTGTCCAGGGTTCTTAAGCACACTCTGTTTTTGCTTTGGACCTCGACTTTAACCGCTCAGTCTCAAGTTTTCACTTGACACCTTCACGCCACAAGCACATGGTTAGGGGCAGCTTGGTTTAGCCACTTAGGCCAGGATTTTATTCCTTTAGGCCCTCCTATCCACTGATGCTCAAAGCCTTGGATCCTTTTTATTACCCTTGCCTTTTGGTTTAAAGAGCTTTTGGCTTTTTCTGCTTGCTTTTTCTTTTTCTTGCTCTCTTTTTTTTCTATTTTTTTTGCAAGCTTTGTTCTTCACTGCTTTTTCTTGCTTCAAGAATCATCGAAGTGCATCCCTTGAGGCATTAGTGGTTATGGAAAAACAAAAAAGCAATGCTTTTTCCACACCAAACTTAGAAGGTTTGCTTGTCCCCGAGCAAAAGAAGAGAGAAAGTAGTAGAAGAAGAAGAAAATGGAGGAGATGGGGGAAGAAGATGTATTCGGCCAAGTGGAAGAAGAGAGGGTTGTGTTGTGTGAAAATGAAGAAGGAAAGGTAGGGATCCTGTGGGGTCCACAGATCCTGAGGGGATCCTGTGGGGTCCATAGATCCTGTAGAGGATCCTGTGGGGTCCACAGATCAAGTGGGGTCAAGGACTTAACATCCCTGCTCCAATTAGGCGTGTAAAACGCCCTTGCTGTGCAATCCTGGCATTTAACGCCAGACTGCTGCTTGTTTCTGGCGTTAAACGCCCAAATGTAGCCTGTTTCTGGCGTTAAACGCCAGCTTGGTGCTTGTTTCTGGCGTTAAACTTCAGACAGATGCTTGTTTCTGGCGTTTAAACGCCAGACTGCTCTCCTCAAGGGTGTACTATTTTTAATGCTATTTTTCATTCTGTTTTTGATTTTTCAGTAGCTTTTGTGACTTCACATGATCATCAACCTAATAAATCACGAAATAACAAAAAGAAAAGAAAATAGATATGATTAAATAACATTGGGTCACCTCCCAACAAGCGCTTCTTTAATGTCAATAGCTTGACAGTGAGCTCTCATGGAGCCTCACAGATAATCAGAGCAAGGTTGGAACCTCCCAACACCAAACTTAGAGTTTGGTTGTGACCTCCCAACACCAAACTTAGAGTTTGAATGTGGGGGTTTTGTTTGACTCTGTATTGAGAGAAGCTTTTGATGCTTCCTCTCCATGGTTACAGAAAGAGAACCTTGTGTCTTATAGTTTGCAATGTCTGCAAACCACAGAGCTTCCTGAATAGCAAACAATTGCTCATCGGGAAAGGTTTCAGAGATCTCAGTAGGAGGGAGAGATGCTCTTGCTACTGGTTCTATCCGGGACAGGTGATCAGCTACTTGATTCTCTGTCCCTTTTCTGTCTCTTATTTCTATATCAAACTCTTGTAGAAGCAACACCCATCTTATGAGCCTGGGCTTTGAATCCTGATTTGTGAGTAGATATTTAAGAGCAGCATGGTCAATGTACACAATCACTTTTGATCCTACTAAGTATGATCTAAACTTTTCAATGGCATAAACCACTACAAGCAGCTCTTTTTCTGTGGTTGTGTAATTTTTCTGGGCATCATTTAAAATGCGGCTAGCATAATGAATGACATGCAGAAGCTTGTTATGCCTCTGTCCCAGTACTGCACCAATGGCATGGTCACTGGCATCACACATTAGTTCAAATGGTAATGTCCAGTCTGGTGCAGAAATAACTGGTGCTGTGACCAGCTTAGCTTTCAGAGTTTCAAACGCCTGTAGACACTCTATGTCAAACATAAATGGCGTGTCAGCAGCTAGCAGATTGCTCAGAGGTTTAGCAATTTTTGAAAAATCCTTTATAAACCTCCTATAGAATCCTGCATGCCCCAGAAAGCTTCTGAATGCCTTAAAATTGGTGGGTGGTGGTAATTTTTCAATTACCTCTACCTTAGC
>NC_029794.2:97183962-97231000 GCF_000816755.2 Arachis ipaensis
GCTCGGGTTTAGGAGGTTTTTCCTCTTCCTGAGGAAGTTTCAGAGGCTCTTTCAATTCCTCTGAATCCTCCAGATCAGGCTGGACATCTTTAAAAATGTCCTCTAGCTCTGATTCAAGACTCTCAGTCATATTGACCTCTTCCACTAGGGAGTCAATAATATCAACGCTCAGGCAGTCGTCTGATGTGTCTGGATGTTGCATAGCTTTGACAAAATTCAACTTAAACTCCTCCTCATTGACTCTCAGGGTTATCTCCCCTTTTTGGACGTCAATGAGGGTTCGTCCAGTTGCTAGGAATGGTCTTCCTAGAATGAGAGTTGCACTCTTGTGCTCCTCTATTTCCAGCACTACAAAGTCAGTATGGAAGGCAAATGGCCTAACCTTGACAATCATGTCCTCAATTATGCCTGATGGGTATTTAATGGAGCCATCAGCAAGTTGAAGACAGATCCGGGTTGGTTTGACCTCTTCAGTCAAGCCAAGCTTTCTAATGGTGGATGCAAGGATTAGGTTGATGCTTGCCCTAAGATCACATAAAGCTGTCTTGGTGCAATTACCCTCTAATATGCATGGTATCATAAAGCTCCCGGGATCTTTAAGCTTTTCTGAGAAGCTTTTCAGAATGACTGCACTACATTCTTCAGTGAGGAGAACTCTTTCAGTTTTTCTCCAATCCTTCTTATGACTCAAGATATCTTTCATGTACTTGGCATAAGAGAGTATTTGCTCAAGTGCCTCTGCAAACTGATTCTTTATTTCAAGAGTCCTGAGATAGTCTGCAAAGCGAGCAAATTGCTTATCCTGCTCCTCTTGGCGGAGTTTTTGAGGATAAGGTATCTTGGCTTTGTACTCCTCAACCTTGGTTGCTGCAGGTTTATTTCCTACAGAAGTGGTTGGGAAAGCCTTTTTAGAGGGGTTGTTATCAGTACTTGTGTGTGTCTGATCCCTCACTGGCGTTTGAATGCTAGGGTTGGAAGCTTGATTGGCGTTGGACGCCAACTTCCTACCTATTTCTGGCGTTTGAACGCCAGAACTGAGATTCCATTGGGCGTTTGACGCCAGCTCCTTGCCTGTTCCTGGCGTTTGAACGCCAGAACTGTGTGTGGGTTGGGCGTTTAACGCCAGCTTTGCACCATTTTCTGGCGTTTGAATGCCAGAGTTATTCCTCTCTAGGCTCTTACTGTCCTCAGAGGGATTTTGGATAGTATTTTGCTCATCCTTTGTCAGTTGTTCTTTTCTTGGCTTTTTGCTGCTCTGAAGTGAGGTATTTAATGTTTTCCCACTTCTTAATTGAACTGCTTGGCACTCTTCTGTTATTTGTTTTGATAATTGCTGTTTTGTTTGCTTCAACTGTACTTCCATATTCATATTAGCCATTCTTGTATCTTGTAGTATCTCCTTGAATTCGGCTAGCTGTTTTGTTAGAAAATATAATTGCTGATTGAATTCAGTAACTTGTTCTGCAGGACTGAGTTCAGCAGTTACTGTTTTAGCCTCTTCTTTCATGGAAGACTCACTACTTAGGTACAGATGCTGATTTCTGGCAACTGTATCAATGAGCTCTTGAGCTTCTTCAATTGTCTTTCTCATGTGTATAGATCCACCAGCTGTGTGGTCCAAAGACATCTGAGCTTTCTCTATAAGCCCATAATAGAAGATGTCTAACTGCACCCACTCTGAAAATATTTCAGAGGGGCATTTTCTTAGCATCTCTCTGTATCTCTCCCAGGCATCATAAAGAGATTCATTATCTCCTTGTTTAAAGCCTTGGATGTTCAGCCTTAGCTGTGTCATCCGTTTTGGAGGGAAATATTGATTCAGGAATTTTTCTGACAGCTGTTTCCATGTCCTTATGCTAGCCTTAGGTTGGTTATTTAACCACCTCTTAGCTTGGTCTTTTATAGCAAATGGAAACAGTAATAATCTATAGACATCCTGATCTACTTCCTTATCATGTACTGTGTCAGCAATTTGTAAAAATTGTGCCAGAAACTCTGTAGGTTCTTCTTGTGGAAGACCGAAATACTGGCAACTTTGCTGCACCATGATAATGAGATGAGGATTCAAATCAAAACTACTGACTCCGATGGAGGGTATACAGATACTACTCCCATATGAAACAGTAGTGGGGTTAGCATATGACCCCAGAGTCCTTCTGGACTACTCATTTCCACTAAATTAATTAATTAAAAAGATTTGAAAAAGATGTGGGTGAGGATTTTCAAAAGAAAATGAAGAAGGAGAAATTGGTTAGGAAGTTTTGAAAAAGATATGTTTTAAAATTAGAGATACTTGTAAGAAAATAAAATAAAATAAAAAAAAGAAAAGATGTGAAAAAGATTTTGATTTTAAGATTTGAGATTAGAAAAGATAAGATAAGGTAGGTAAGATAAGATAAGAAATTTAAATTAAAAAGTTTTGAAATTTAAATTTTAAATCTAAAAATTAAATTTTGAAATTTTGAAATTTGAAATTTGAAATTTTGAAAATTGAAATTTGAAAATTGAAATTTGAAAGTTGAAATTTGAAAATTGAATTTTGAGTTTTCGAAAAAATCAACAATATAAGATAAGGATTTGAAAAAGATTTAAATTTTGAAAAGATTTGATTTTTAAATTTGAAAATTAAATTTTGAATTTTAAATTTTGAAATTTGAATTTTGAAATTTTGGAAGTTGAAATTTGAAATTTGAAATAAGATAATATAAAATTCTGAAAAAGATATGATTTTTTTTTGAAAAAAAATTTTGAATTTTGAAATTTTTAAAACTAAGATAAGATAAAATAGAAATTTTAAAATAAAAATCTGAAACTCTTATGTAAATTTCGAAAATTAACTTAAAATAAAGAGAAAAGATATTTTTTTTTGAATTTAATGAGGAAAGAGAAAAACAATAAAATGACACCAAACTTGAAAATTTTTAGATCTATGATCCTGAGTTTTCGAAAATTTGAAGAGAAAAATAACTAAAAGACACCAAACTTAAAATTTTAAGATTAAACAAAAAGAAAACACAAGAACAACTTGAAGATCAAGAAGAACACAAAGAACAAAACTCAAGGAACTCAAGAATATAAAAAGAACACCAAACTAAAAATTTTTAGAAAATTAAAAATAAATTTTTGAAAATTAAAGAAAAATAACAAGAGAACACCAAACTTAAAAATTTAACACAAGATTTAATCAAAGAAAAATTATTTTTGAAAAGTTTTGAAAGGAAGATACCAAAAAATTTGAAAATTACTGTAATTAATAAACACTGAAACTCAAAGAAGCAATAGTTACCAAAAACATAAGCACAACGCTCTAACCAACTGAGTTATGAAAGAAAGAAAAAATAATATTTTCTTGAAAAACCTTTTTGAAATTTTTGAAAAAAAAATAGAGAGGGAAAATAGAGATAAGAGATTCAAATTTAATGACTCTAAATTAAAAAGATAAATTTTTTCTAATCTAAGCAACAAAATAAACCGTCAGTTATCCAAACTCGAACAATCCCCGGCAACGGTGCCAAAAACTTGGTGCACGAATTTGTATATGTCAATGTCAATATTACTATTTCTTACAAATTCGCACAACTAACCAGCAAGTGCACTGGGTCGTCCAAGTAATACCTTACGTGAGTAAGGGTCGAATCCCACGGAGATTGTTGGCTTGAAGCAAGCTATGGTTATCTTGTAACTCTTAGTTAGGATATAATATCAATAATAATTTTTAGTTTTAATTGTAAAAAGTCAAAGGGCATAAAATAAATACTTGTTACTCAATAATGGTGAATATGTTGGGGTTTTGGAGATGCTTTGTCCTCTTTATTTCAGCTTTTCTCTTGTACTCCTCTTCACACACGCAAGGCTCCTTCCATGGCAAGCTGTATGTAAGGTGTCACCGTTGTCAATGGCTACTTCCCGTCCTCTCAGTGAAAATGGTCCAAATGCTCTGTCACAGCACGGCTAATCATCTGTTGGTTCTCGATCATGTCGGAATAGAATCCCTTGATTCTTTGGCGTCTGTCACTACGCCCAACAATCGCGAGTTTGAAGCTCGTCACAATCATTCAATCCTTGAATCCTACTCGGAATACCACAGACAAGGTTTAGACTTTTCGGATTCTCAAGAATGCTACCAATGGATTCTAGCTTATACCACAAAGATTTTGCTTACGGAATCTAAGAGATACTCATTCAATCTAATATAGAACGGAGGTGGTTGTCATACACATGTTCATGGATTGAGGAAGGTGATGAGTGTCACGGATCATCACCTTCTTCATAGTGAAGCGCGAATGAACATCTTAGATAGGAACAAGCGTGTTTGAATGGAAAACAGAAGTAATTGCATTAATTCATCGAGACACAGCAGAGCTCCTCACCCCCAACAATGGAGTTTAGAGACTCATGCCATCAAAGAGTACAAAGTTCAGATCTAAAATGTCTTGAGGTACAAAATAAATCTCTAAAAGTTGTTTAAATACTAAACTAGTAACCTAGGTTTAATGAGTAAACTAAGATAGATAGTGCAGAAATTCACTTCTGGGGCCCACTTGGTGTGTGCTGGGGCTGAGACTTAAGCTTCTCACGTGCCTGGGCTGTTTCTGGAGTTGAACGCCAGGTTGTAACCTGTTTCTGGCGTTGAACTCCAGCTTGTAACCTGTTTCTAGCGCTGAACGCCAGACTGCAACATGGAACTAGCGTTGAACGCCAGTTTACGTCGTCTATCCTTATTCAAAGTATAAACTATTATATATTTATGGAAAGCCCTGGATGTCTACTTTCCAACGCAATTGAGAGCGCGCCATTTGGAGTTCTGTAGCTCCGGAAAATGCATTCCGAGTGCAGGGAGGTCAGAATCCAACAACATCAGCAGTCCTTTTTCAGCTCGAATAAGATTTTTGCTCAGCTCCCTCAATTTCAGCCAGAAAATACCTGAAATTATAGAAAAACACACAAACTCATAGTAAAGTCCAGAAATGTGATTTTTAATTAAAAACTAATAAAAATATAATGAAAACTAGTTAAATCATACTAAAAACATACTAAAAACAATGCCAAAAAGCGTATAAATTATCCGCTCATCACTGACTTAGCAACCATAGTCTCTGATCTAATTAAAACCACTCAAAGTTTCATGACTGAAACAAGGTCCTCCATTAGAAATTTGGAGGTACAAGTGGGTCAACTGAGTAAGAAAGTTACTGAACTCCCTCCTAGTACTCTTCCAAGCAATACAGAAGAGAATCCAAAAGGAGAGTGCAAGGCCATCACCATAACCCACACGGCCGAACCTGGAGAGGAGGAAGAGGCAGTGATCTCCACTGAGGAAGACCTCAATGGACGTCCACTGGCCTTCATGGAGTTCCCTAATGAGAAACCATGGGAATCTGAGGCTCACATTGAGACCATAGAGATTCCATTGAATCTACTTCTACCATTCATGAGCTCTGATGAGTATTCTTCATCTGAAGAGGATGAAGATGTTACTGAAGAACAAGTTGCTAAGTACCTTGGAGCAATCATGAAGCTAAATGCCAAGCTATTTGGTAATGAGACTTGGGAGGATGAACCCCCATTGCTCATCAAAGAACTGGATGACTTGACTAGGCAAAGATTACCTCTAAAGAGACAAGATCATGGAAAGTTCTCAATACCTTGTACCATAGGCACCATGACCTTTGAAAAGGCTCTGTGTGACCTAGGATCAATCATAAACCTCATGCCTCTCTCTGTAATGGAGAAACTAGGAATTTTTGAGGTTCAAGCTGCAAGAATCTCATTAGAGATGGCAGACAATTCAAGGAAACAAGCTTATGGACTTGTAGAGGATGTCTTGGTAAAGGTTGAAGACCATTAAATCCCTGCTGATTTCATAATCCTAGAGACTGGGAAGTGTATGGATGAATCCATCATTCTTGGCAGACCCTTCCTAGCCACAACAAAAGCTGTGATTGATGTTGACAGAGGAGAATTGGTCCTTCAAGTGAATGAGGACTCCCTTGTGTTTATAGCTCAAGGATCTCCCTTTGTAATCATGGAAAAGAAGCATGAAAAGTTTCTCTCAATGTAGAGTCAAACAGAGCCCCCACATTCAAACTCTAAGTTTGGTGTTGGGAGGCCATGCTCTGAGTATCTGTGAGGCTCCATGAGAGCCCACTGTCAAGCTATTGACATTAAAGAAACGCTTGTTGGGAGGCAACCCAATTTTTACTTATCTATGTTAAATTTCTATTTTCTATTGTTCTTTTATGTTTTCTGTAGGTTGATGATCATGTGAAGTCACAAAAACAACTGAAAAAGCAAAAACAGAATGAAAAATAGTATTAAAAACAGAACACCCTGGAGGAGAAACTTACTGGCGTTTAAACGCTAGTAAGGGTAGCAGAATGGGCGTTAAACGCCCAGTCTGGCACCATTCTGGGCGTTTAACGCCAGAAAGGGGCACAGAGCTGGCGTTTAACGCCAGAAAAGGGCAAGAAGCTGGCGTTAAACACCAGAAATGGGCAGCAACCTGGCGTTTAACGCCAGGATTGGCAGAGAAGGGCGTTCTGTATGCCACTTGGTGCAGGGATGAAAAATCCTTGACACCTCAGGATCTATGGACCCCACAGGATCCCCACCAACCTCAACTCACTCTCTCTCTTCTTCACACCTTTTCATAATACCTCTTCCCCAAAAACCCCTCACCTATCAAATCCTACCCTCTTCTCCATAAACCCTTTACCAATCCACATCCATCCATCAAAAACCCTACCTACCTCACCTTTCAAATTCAAACCACTATCCCTCCCAAACCCACCCTATATGGCCGAACCCTAACCCTCTCTCCACCCCTATATAAACCCATCTTCACTCCTTCATTTTCACACAACATAAACACTAATTCTCCCCCTTGGCCGAAACACCAACCCACCTCCATCTCCTCTATTTCTTCATCTTCTACTCTCTTCTTTCTTCTTTTGCTCGAGGACGAGCAACTCTTCTAAGTTTGGTGTGGTCAAAAAGCGTTGCTTTTTGTTTTTCCATAACCATTTATGGCACCTAAGGCCGGAGAAACCTCTAGAAAGAGGAAAGGAAAGGCAAAAGCTTCCACCTCCGAGTCATGGGAGATGGAGAGATTCATCTCAAAGGTGCATCAAGACCACTTCTATGAAGTCGTGGCCAAGAAGAAAGTGATCCCCGAGGTCCCTTTCAAGCTCAAAAAGGGTGAATATCCAGAGATCCGACATGAGATTCGAAGAAGAGGTTGGGAAGTTCTCACCAACCCCATTCAACAAGTCGGAATATTAAAGGTTCAAGAGTTCTATGCCAATGCATGGATCACCAAGAACCATGATCAAAATGTGAACCCGGATCCAAAGAATTGGCTTACAATGGTTTGGGGAAAATACTTAGATTTCAGTCCGGAAAATGTAAGGTTGGCATTCAACTTGCCAATGATGCAAGGAGATGCACACCCCTACATGGTATGCGAAATTGTGATCCCTGGTTGTAAAATTTGTTGTTCGTTCTCTCCCTGGAAATGACGCCAACAAACTGGTGCACAATACCATGGTCCAAACATAACTTCACAACTTCGCACAACTAACCAGCAAGTGCACTGGGTCGTCCAAGTAATAAAACCTTACGTGAGTAAGGGTCGATCCCACGGAGATTGTTGGTATGAAGCAAGCTATGGTGATCCTGTAAATCTCAGTCAGGCGGATATCAAATGGTTATGGAGTTTTTGAATATAATAATAAATAAACAGAAAATAAAGATAAAGATACTTATGTATATCATTGGTGAGAATTTCAGATAAGCGTATAGAGATGCTTTTGTTCCTCTGATCTCTGCTTTCCTGCTGTCTTCATCCAATCAGTCTTACTCCTTTCCATGGCAAGCTTTCTGTAAGGGCATCACCGTTGTCAATGGCTACATCCCATCCTCTCTGTAAAAAAGGTCTAAATGCTCTGTCACGGCATGGCTAATCATATGGAGGTTCTCAATCATACTGGAATAGGATTCACCCTCCTTTTGCGTCTGTCACTACGCCCAACACTCACGAGTTTGAAGTTCGTCACAGCCATCCCTTCCCAGATCCTACTCAGAATACCACAGACAAGGTTTAGACTTTCCGGATCTCAGGAATGGCCATCCATGGGTTCTAACTTATACCACGAGGATTCTAATATCTCGGACTCGGTCCCCTGTATTAGATATCCAAGAGATATTCATTCTAGCTTGTTTGAATGTAAAACGGAAATGTTTGTCAGGCACGCGTTCATAAGTGAGAATGATGATGAGCATCACATAATTATCACATTCATCATGTTCTTGGGAATGAATGGATATCTTAGAAGCGGAATAAGTTGAATTGAATAGAAAAACAGTAGTACTTTGCATTAAATCATGAGGAACAGCAGAGCTCCACACCTTAATCTATGGTGTGTAGAAACTCTACCGTTGAAAATACATAAGTGA
The DNA here is from genome assembly GCF_000816755.2 of Arachis ipaensis. NCBI lineage: Eukaryota > Viridiplantae > Streptophyta > Magnoliopsida > Fabales > Fabaceae > Arachis > Arachis ipaensis. The sequence goes on from NC_029794.2 coordinate 97,192,417, forward strand.
TGAAGGTTCAGGCATGGCCGAATGGCAAGCCCCCAAACGTGATCAATATGATCCAAAGTTGAACTAAAAATCATAAGATGTCTAATACAATAGTAAAAAGTCCTATTTATACTAAACTTGCTACTAGGATTTACAAAAGTAAGTAATTGATGGATAAATCCACTTCCGGGGCCCACTTGGTGTGTGCTTGGGCTGAGCTTGAAGTTACACGTGCAGAGGCTTCTTTTGGAGTTGAACGCCAAGTTGTAACGTATTTTTGGCGTTCAACTCTGGTTCGTGACGTGTTTCTGGCGTTTAACTCCAGACTGCAGCATAGAACTGGTGTTCAATGCCCTTTTGCATCGTCTAAACTCGGCCAAAGTATAGACTATTATATATTTCTGGAAAGCCCAGGATGTCTACTTTCCAATGCAATTGGAAGCGCACCATTTTGAGTTCTGTAGCTCCAGAAAATCTACTTTGAGTGCAGGGAGGTCAGAATCCAACAGCATCAGCAGTCCTTCTTCAACCTCTGAATCTGATTTTTGCTCAAGTCCCTCAATTTCAGCCAGAAAATACCTGAAATCACAGAAAAATACACAAACTCATAGTAAAGTCCAGAAATGTGAATTTAACATAAAAACTAATAAAAACATCTCTAAAAGTAACTAGATCCTACTAAAAACATACTAAAAACAATGTCAAAAAGCGTATAAATTATCCGCTCATCACAACACCAAACATAAATTGTTGCTTGTCCCCAAGCAATTGAAAATCAAATAGGATAAAAAGAAGAGAATATACTATAAATTCCAAACTATCAATGAAACATAGCTCCAATCAGATGAGCAGGACTTGTAGCTTTTTGCCTCTTGAATAGTTTTGGCATCTCACTTTATCCATTGAAGTTCAGAATGATTGGCATCTATAGGAACTCAGAGTTCAGATAGTGTTAGTGATTTTCCTAGTTCAGTATGTTGATTCTTGAACACAGCTACTTTATGAGTCTTGGTCGTGGCCCTAAGCACTTTGTTTTCCAGTATTACCACCGGATACATAAATGCCACAGACACATAATTAAGTGAACCTTTTCAGATTGTGACTCAGCTTTGCTAAAGTCCCCAATTAGAGGTGTCCAGGGTTCTTAAGCACACTCTTTTTTTTTTTGCTTCGGACCTTGACTTTAACCGCTCAGTCTCAAGTTTTCACTTGACACCTTCACGCCACAAGCACATGGTTAGGGACAGCTTGGTTTAGCCGCTTAGGCCAGGATTTTATTCCTTTAGGCCCTCCTATCCACTGATGCTCAAAGCCTTGGGATCCTTTTTATTTACCATTGCCTTTTGGTTTTAAGGGTTATTGGCTTTTTGCTCTTGCCTTTTGGTTTTAAGAGCTTTTGGCTTTTTCTACTTGCTTTTTTCTTTTTCTTTCTATATTTTTTTTTTTGCCATTTTTCTTCTCTTTTTTTTTCAGCAAGCTTTTTGTATTCACTGCTTTTTCTTGCTTCAAGAATCATTTTTATGATTTTTTAGATTATCAAATAACATGTCTCCTTGTCATCATTCTTTCAAGAGCCAACATATTTAACATTCTAAAACACCAACTTCAAAAAGACATATGCACTGTTCAAGCATTCATTCAGAAAACAAAAAGTATTGTCACCACAACAATATAATTAAACTAAGTTCAAGGATAAATTCGAAACTCATGTACTTCTTGTTTTTTTGAACTTGAGGCATCTCAGGGATTTCTTGGTGATGAGCTTCTTCATGCATCTCTTGAGATCCATGAATAGGCTCTCTTGTTTGCTCTATCCTTTTCTTAGTGATGGGCTTGTCCTCATCAATGAGGATATCTCCTTCTATGTCAATCCCAGCCGAGTTGCATAGATGGTAAATGAGGTGAGGAAAAGCTAACCTTGCCATAGTGAAGGACTTGTCAGCCACCTTGTAGAGTTCTTGAGGTATAATCTCATGAACCTCTACCTCTTCTCCAATCATGATGCTATGGATCATGATGGCCCGGTCTTAGTAACTTCAGACCGGTTGCTAGTGGGAATGATTGAGCGTTGAATGAACTCCAACCATCTTCTAGCTACAGGCTTAAGGTCCCATCTTCTCAGTTGAACCGGTTTGCCTTTTGAGTCAATCTTCCATTGAGCTCCTTCCACACATATGTCCATGAGGACTTGGTCCAACCTTTGATCAAAGTTGACTCTCCTTGTGTAGGGGCGTGCGTTCTCTTCCATTATTGGCAAGTTGAACGCCAACCTCACATTTTCAGGACTAAAATCTAAGTAATTCCCCCGAACCATGGTGAGATAATTCTTTGGGTTCGGGTTCTTACTTTGATCATGGTTCCTAGTGATCCATGCATTAGCATAGAACTCTTGAACCATTAGAATTCCGACTTGTTGGATGGGGTTTGTTAGAACTTCCCAACCTCTTCTATGGATCTCATGTCGGATCTCCGGATACTCATTTCTCTTGAGTTTGAAAGGGACCTCGGGGATCACCTTCTTCTTGGCCACAACATCATAGAAGTGGTCTTGATGGGCTTTGGAGATGAATCTTTCCATCTCCCATGTCTCGGAAGTGGAAGCTTTTGTCTTCCCTTTCCATTTTCTAGAGGATTCTCCGGTCTTAGGTGCCATCAATGGTAATGGAAAAATAAAAAGCTTTATGCTTTTACCACACCAAACTTAGAATATTGCTCACCCTCGAGCAAGAGAAGAAAGAAAACAAGAAGAAGAAGAAGAAATGGAGGAGAGGGAGAGAGGTTTCTGTTTCGGCCAAGAAGAGGAAGAGAGGGTTGTGTTGTGTGAAAATGAAGAAGAATGTAGGGGTTTATATAGTGGAGGGAGAGGGCTTAGGTTCGGCCATTTAGGATGGGTTTGGGTGGGAAAGTGATTTTGAATTTTGAAGGTAGGTGGGGTGTATGAAGTAGGTTTATGGGGAAGAGTAGATGGATGTAAGTGGTGAAGGGGTAGTAGGGAAGAGAGCTTGATGTGATTGGTGAAGGATTTTGGGGAAGGGTGTTTATTAGGAAGAGAGGATGAACATTGAGAAGAGGGAAGAGTATGAGTGGAGGTAGGTGGGGATCCTGTGGGGTCCACAGATGCTGAGATGATCCTGTGGGATCCACAGATCCTGAAGTGTCAAGGATTTACATCCCTGCACCATTGAGGCATGTAAAATGCCTTTGCATGCAATTCTGGCGTTTAAACGCCGAATTGATGCTTGTTCTGGGCGTTCAGCGCCCAGATGCAGCATGTTTCTGGCGTTGAACGCCAGTTTTATGCTTGTTTCTGGCGTTCAGCGCCAGCTTTTCTCAGTGTGCATTCCTGGCGTCTGAACGCCAGGATGCTGCTTGTTTTGGGCGTTCAACGCCAGATCCATGCTCTGTTCTGGCGTTGAACGCCAGCCAGATGCTCCTTACTGGCGTTTAAACGCCAGTAAGCCCTTTCTCCAGGGTGTGATTTTTCTTCTACTGTTTTTTATTTTTCTATTTATTTTGTGACTCTACATGATCATGAACCTAATAAAACATGAAATAACAATAAAATAAAAATAAAATTAGATAAATAAAAATTGGGTTGCCTCCCAACAAGCGCTTCTTTAATGTCAATAGCTTGACAGTGGGCTCTCATGGAGCCACACAGGTGATCAGGTCAATTTTATAGACTCCCAACACCAAACTTAGAGTTTGGGTATGGGAGTTTAACACCAAACTTAGAGTTTGGCTTAGGCCTCTCAACACCAAACTTAGAGTTTGATTCTGGGGGCTTTAGTTGACTCTGTTTTGAGAGAAGCTTACTGTGCCTCTTTTCCATGTTTACAGAAGGATGTCCTTGAGTTTTAAACACAAAGGAGTCCTCATTCAATTGAAGGACTAGTTCACCTCTGTCAACATCAATCACAGCTCTTGCTGTGGCTGGGAAGGGTCTTCCAAGAATGATGGATTCATCCTCATCCTTTCCAGTATCCAGGATTATGAAATCAGCAGGGATGTAAAGGCCTTCAACCTTTACTAATATGTCCTCTACTTGTCCATAAGCCTATTTTCTGGAATTGTCTGCCATCTCTAATGAGTTTCTAGCAGCTTGCACCTCAAAGATTCCCAGTTTCTCCATTACAGAGAGTGGCATGAGGTTTATTCCTGACCCAAGGTCACATATAGCCTTCTCAAAGATCATGGTGCCTATGGTACAAGGTATTAGGAACTTTCCAGGATTCTGTTTCTTCTGAGGCAATCTCAGTTGATCCAATGCATTTAGTTCATTGGTGAACAGGGGAGGTTCATCTCCCCAAGTCTCTTTACCAAATAAATTGGCATTCAGCTTCATGATTGCACCAAGGAACTTGGCAACTTGCTCTTCAGTAACATCCTCATTCTCTTCAGAAGAGGAATACTCATCAGAGCTCATGAATGGCATAAGGAGGTTCAATGGAATCTCTATGGTCTCTAGATGAGTCTCAGATTCCTTTGGGTCCTCAGAGGGAAACTCCTTATTGATCACTGGATGTCCCAAGAGGTCTTCCTCCTTGGGATTCACGTCCTCCCCTTCCTCCTTGGATTCGGCCATGATGGTTATATCAATGGCCTTGCACTATCCTTTTGGATTTTCTTTTGTATTGCTTGGGAGAGCACTAGGAGGGGTTTCAGTGATTTTCTTACTTAGCTGGCCCACTTGTGCCTCCAAATTTCTAATAGAGGACCTTGTTTCATTCATGAAACACAGAGTGGCCTTAGATATCAATTTCAAGAACTCCCTTCTTCTGAGGCGTCCCATTACTCACAGGATTCCTCTCAGAAGTGTACATAAACTGGTTATTATCAACCATGTCAATGAGTTCTTGAGCTTCTGTAGGCATTTTCTTTAGGTGAATGGATCCACCTGCAGAAGTATCCGATGACATCTTAGCTAATTCAGACAGACCATCATAGAATATATCCAGGATGCTCCATTCTGAAAGCATGTCAGAAGGACACTTTTTGGTCAGTTCTTTGTATCTCTCCCAAGCTTCATAGAGGGATTCACCTTCTTTTTGTTTGAAGGTTTGAACATCCACTCTAAGCTTACTCAGCTTTTGAGGAGGAAAGAACTTGGCTAAGAAAGCCTTGACCAGCTTATCCCAAGAGTTCAGGCTATCCTTAGGTTGAGAGTCCAACCATATTCTAGCTCTGTCTCTTACAACAAACGGGAAAAGCATTAGCCTGTAGACTTCAGGGTCTACTCCATTAGTCTTTATAGTATCACAGATCTGCAAGAATTCAGTTAAGAACTGAAAAGGATCTTCAGATGGAAGTCTATGAAACTTGCAGTTCTGTTGCATCAGAGAAACTAGTTGAGGTTTAAGCTCAAAATTGTTTGCTCCAATGGCAGGGATTGAGATGCTTCTTCCATGTAAATTGGAATTAGGTGCAGTAAAGTCACCAAGCATCCTCCTTGCATTATTATTATTTTCGGCTGCCATCTCCTCTTCCTGTTCAAAAATTCCTGTAAGGTTATCTCTGGATTGTTGTATTTTAGCTTCTCGTAGTTTCCTTTTCAGAGTCTTTTCAGGTTCAGGATCTGCTTCAACAAGAATGTTCTTGTCCTTGCTCCTGCTCATATGACAAGGAAGGGAATAACAACGAAAATATGGAATCCTCTATGTCACAGTATAGAGATTCCTTTGTGTGAGTAGAAGAAGAAAAGAATGTAATGTAAAGAAAGAGAAGGGAGGAGAATCCAAACACAAGGGTGAGGGGAGCAGAGATATGAGATGAGGAGAAGTGTTAGTAAATAAATAAATAAATAAAAGAAGATGAGGGAGAGGGAATTTCAAAAATTAATTTTGAAAAAGTGTTAATGATTTTCGAAAATTAAGATAAAATTAAAATTAAAATTAAAAATTGAAACAATTAATTAATTAAAAAGAATTTTTGAAAAAGAGGGAGGTATTTTCGAAAATTAGAGAGGGATAGTTAGTTAGGTAGTTTTGAAAGAGATAAGAAACAAACAAAAAGTTAATTAGTTAGTTGAAACAAATTTTGAAAATCAATTTTTAAAAGATAAGAAGATAAGAAGTTAGAAAAGATATTTGAAAAAGATAAGATAAAAAGATATTTTTGAAAAGATATGATTGAAATTAGTTTTGAAAAAGATTTGATTTTTAAAATCACAATTAATGACTTGATTCACAAGAAATCACAAGATATGATTCTAGAACTTAAAGTTTGAATCTTCCTTAACAAGTAAGTAACAAACTTGAAATTTTTGAACCAAAACATTAATTGTTGATGATATTTTCGAAAATTATGAAATAAAATTAAGAAAAAGATTTTTGAAAAATATTTTTTAAAATTTTCAAAAATAAATAAGAGAAATGAAAAATATTTGATTTTTGAAAAAGATTTTGAAAAAGATAAGATTTTTAAATTGAAAATTTGATTTGACTCATAAAAACAACTAGATTTTAAAAATTTTTGAAAAAGTCAATCCAAATTTTCGAAATTTATGAGTGAAAAAGGGAAAGATATTTTTTTGAATTTAGAATTTTTAATGATGAAAGCGAAAAACATGAAAATGATGCAATGCATGAAAATTTTGGATCTAAACATGTGATGCATGCAAGAACACCATGAATGTCAAGATGAACACCAAGAACACTTTGAATGTCAAGATGAACATCAAGAACTTATTTTTGAAAAAATTTTCAAGAAAAGAAAACATGCAAGACACCAAACTTAGAAATTTTTCATGTATAGACACTATGAATGCAAGAATGCATATGAAAAACAAGAAAAGACACAAAACAAGAAAATATGAAGATCAAACAAGAAGACTGGCCAAGAACAACTTGAAGATCATGAAGAACACTATGAATGCATGAATTTTCGAAAAAAAAAATGCGTAAAGAATTTTTAGAAAAAATGCAATTGACACCAAACTTAAAAATTGACTCAAGACTCAAACAAGAAACACAAAATATTTTTTATTTTTATGATTTTATAAAATTTTTTTTATTTTTTTTCGAAAATTAATGTGAAAAAGAAAAATAAAGATTCCAAAATTTTTAATATGAATTCCAGGAATCTTGCACTCTTAGTCTAAAGCTCCAATCTGAGGGTTAGGCATGGCTTAATAGCCAGCCAAGCTTTAGAAGATACAAATCAGGCATATAACAGCTGATACTTCATCCAACTTCATATACATGTCTTTTATGTTGACAAGTGGAAGCCTCAATCCAAAAGAATTTGGATATGGCTTTACAGCCAGCCAGGCTTCTACATGCTTCATGAAACACTAGAATTCATTCTTAAAAATTCTGAAGAAAAATATATTTTTTGAAAATATTTTTTTTGAAAATATTTTTTTTTTTGAAAATTAATTGGGAAAAACGAAAAAGAAGAAAATATTTTTGAAAAATTTTTGAAAATAAAATAAGAAGAAAATTACCTAATCTGAGCAACACGATGAACCGTCAGTTGTCCAAACTCGAACAATCCCCGGCAACGGCGCCAAAAACTTGGTATGCGAAATTGTGATCCCTGGTTGTAAAATTTGTTGTTCGTTCTCTCCCTGGCAATGGCGCCAACAAACTGGTGCACAATACCATGGTCCAAACATAACTTCACAACTTCACACAACTAACCAGCAAGTGCACTGGATCGTCCAAGTAATAAAACCTTACGTGAGTAAGGGTCGATCCCACGGAGATTGTTGGTATGAAGCAAGCTATGGTCATCCTGTAAATCTCAGTTAGGCGGATATCAAATGGTTATGGAGTTTTCGAATATAATAATAAATAAACAGAAAATAAAGATAAAGATACTTATGTATATCATTGGTGAGAATTTCAGATAAGCATATAGAGATGCTTTCGTTCCTCTGATCTCTGCTTTCCTGCTGTCTTCATCCAATCAGTCTTACTCCTTTCCATGGCAAGCTTTCTGTAAGGGCATCACCGTTGTCAATGGCTACATTCCATCCTCTCTGTGAAAAAGGTCTAAATGCTCTGTCATGGCATGGCTAATCATCTGGAGGTTCTCGATCATACTGGAATAGGATTCACCATCCTTTTGCGTCTGTCACTACACCCAGCACTCACGAGTTTGAAGTTCGTCACAGCCATCCCTTCCCAGATCCTACTCGGAATACCACAGACAAGGTTTAGACTTTCCGGATCTCAGGAATGGTCATCCATGGGTTCTAACTTATACCACGAGGATTCTAATATCTCGGACTCGGTCCCCTGTATTAGATATCCTAGAGATATTCATTCTAGCTTGTTTGCATGTAGAACGGAAGTGTTTGTCAGGCACGCGTTCATAAGTGAGAATGATGATGAGTGTCACATAATCATCACATTCATCATGTTCTTGGGAACGAATGGATATCTTAGAAGCGGAATAAGTTGAATTAAATAGAAAAATAGTAGTACTTTGCATTAAATCATGAGGAATAGTAGAGCTCCACACCTTAATCTATGGTGTGTAGAAACTCTACCGTTGAAAATACATAAGTGATGAAGGTTTAGGCATGGCCAAATGGCCAGCCCCCAAACGTGATCAATATGATCCAAAGTTGAACTAAAAATCATAAGATGTCTAATACAATAGTAAAAAGTCCTATTTATACTAAACTAGCTACTAGGGTTTACAGAAGTAAGTAATTGATGTATAAATCCACTTCCGGGGCCCACTTGGTGTGTGCTTGGGCTGAGCTTGAAGTTTACACGTGCAGAGGCTTCTTTTGGAGTTGAACGCCAAGTTGTAACGTGTTTTTGGCGTTCAACTCTGGTTCGTGACGTGTTTCTGGCGTTTAACTCCAGACTGCAACGTAAAACTGGCATTCAACGCCCTTTTGCATCATTTAAACTCGACCAAAGTATGGACTATTATATATTGCTGGAAAGTCCTGGATGTATACTTTCCAATGTAATTGGAAGCGCGCCATTTTGAGTTTTGTAGCTCCAGAAAATCCACTTTGAGTGCAGGGAGGTCAGAATCCAACAACATCAGCAGTCCTTCTTCAACCTCTGAATCTGATTTTTGCTCAAGTCCCTCAATTTCAGCCAGAAAATACCTGAAATCACAGAAAAACACACAAACTCATAGTAAAGTCCAGAAATGTGAATTTAACATAAAAACTAATAAAAACATCCCTAAAAGTAACTAGATCCTACTAAAAATATACTAAAAACAATGTCAAAAAGCGTATAAATTATCCGCTCATCACTACACTAGAAGGGTCAACTTTGATCAAAGGTTGGACCAAGTCCTCATAGACATTTGTGAAGAGGGTGCTCAATGGAAGAGAGATTCAAGAGGAAAGCCGGTTCAACTAAGAAGGCATGACCTCAAGCCCGTGGCTAGGGGATGGTTGGAATTCATCCAACGCTCAATTATTCCCACTAGCAACTGGTCTGAAGTTACTATAGACCGGGCTATCATGATCCATAGCATCATGATTGGAGAGGAAGTAGAAGTTCATGATGTTATATCCCATGAACTCTACAAGGTGGCGGACAAGTCCTCCACTTTGGCAAGGTTAGCCTTCCCTCATCTCATTTGTCACCTTTGCAATTCGGCTGGAATTGACATAGAGGAAGACACCCTCATTAATAAGGACAAGCCCATCACTAAGAAAATGATAGAGCAAACAAGAGATCCCACTCATGGACAAGAGCATGAGTAAATTCCTCATCATGAAATTCCTGAGATACCTCAAGGGATGCATTTTCCTCCACAAAACTATTGGGAGCAAATCAACACCTCCCTAGGAGAATTAAGTTCCAACATGGGACAACTAAGGGTGGAGTGCCAAGAGCATTCCATCTTGCTTCATGAAGTTAAAGAAGATCAAAGAGTCATGAGAGAGGAGCAACAAAGGCAAGGAAGAGACATTGAGGAGCTCAAGGACTCCATAAGATCTTCAAGAGGAAGAACAAGCCGCCATCACTAAGGTGGACCCGTTCTTTAATTTCCTTGTTCTTTATTTTCTGTTTTTCAAATTTGTATGCTTTATGTTTGTCTATGTTTGTGTCTTTATTACATGATCACTAGTGTCTAAGTTTCTATGCCTTAAAGCTATGAAAATGAATCCATCACCTTTCTTAAATGAAAAATGTTTTTAATTGAAAAAGAAAAAGAAGTGCATGAATTTCGAATTTTAAAACAGTTTAGTTATTTTGATGTGGTGGCAATACTTTTGTCTTTCTGAATGAATGCTTGAACAGTGCATATTTTTTTGAATTTAATTGTTCATGAATGTTAAAATTGTTGGCTCTTGAAAGAATGATGGAAAAGGAGAAATGTTATTTGATAATCTAAAAAATCATAAAAATTGATTCTTGAAGCAAGAAAAAGCAGTGAAAAGCTTGGAGAAAAAAAATGTGAAAACAAAAAAAAAAGAGAAAAGAAAAAGAAAAAGCAAGTAGAAAAAGCCAATAGCCCTTTAAACCAAAAGGCAAGGGTAAAATAAAAAAGGATCCAAGGCTTTGAGCATCAGTGGATAGGAGGGCCCACATGAATAAAATCCTAGCCTAAGCGGCTAAACCAAGCTGTCCCTAACCATGTGCTTGTGGCGTGAAGGTGTCAAGTGAAAACTTGAGACTGAGCAGTTAAAGTTGTGGTCCAAAGCAAAAAGAGTGTGCTTAAGAGCTCTGGACACCTCTAATTGGGGACTCTAGCAAAGTTGAGTCATAATCTGAAAAGGTTCACCCAGTTATGTGTCTGTGGCATTTATGTATCCGGTGGTAATACTGGAAAACAAAATGCTTAGGGTCACGGCCAAGACTCATAAAGTAGCTGTGTTCAAGAATCAACATACTTAACTAGGAGAATCAATAACACTATCTGAATTCTGAGTTCCTATAGATGCCAATCATTCTGAAATTCAAAGGATAAAATGAGATGCCAAAACTGTTCAGAAGCAAAAAGCTAAAAGCCCCGCTCATCTAATTAATACTGATCTTCATAGATGTTTTTGGAATTCATTGTATATTCTCTTCTTTTTATCCTATTTGACTTTTAGTTGCTTGGGGACAAGCAACAATTTAAGTTTGGTGTTGTGATGAGCGGATAATTTATACGCTTTTTGGCATTGTTTTTAGTATGTTTTTAGTATATTTTAGTTAGTTTTATTATATTTTTATTATTTTTTATTTAAAATTCACTTTTCTGGAATTTACTATGAGTTTATGTGTTTTTCTGTGATTTCAGGTATTTTCTGGCTGAAATTGAGGGACCTGAGCAAAAATCTGATTCAGAGGCTGAAAAAGGACTGCAGATGCTGTTGGATTCTGACCTCCCTGCACTCGAAGTGGATTTTCTGGAGCTACAGAATCCCAATTAGCGCGCTCTCAATTGCGTTGGAAAGTAGACATCCTAGGCTTTCCAAAAATATATAATAGTCCATATTTTGCCCAAGATTTGATGGCCCAAACTGGCATTCAAAGTCAGCATAGAAATTCTAGTGTCAAAACGCCAGAACTGGCATAAAAGCTAGAGTTAAACGCCCAAACTGGCACAAAAGCTGGCGTTTAACTCCAAGAAAAGTCTCTACACGTGAAAGCTTCAATGCTCAGCCCAAGCACACACCAAGTGGGCCCAGAAGAAGATTTCTGCATTAATTACTTATTTCTGTAAACCCTAGGCTACTGGTTCTCTATAAATAGGACCTTTTGCTATTGTATTTTTATCTTGGTTCTTCTGGTTCCCCCTCTGGGGCCGAAGCCAATGAACACCATTATCACTTTTGTATTTTCGATGGTGAAGTTTCTACACACCATAGATTAAGGTGTGGAGCTCTGCTGTTCTTCATGAATTAATGTAAAGTACTACTATTTTTCTATTCAATTCACGCCTACTTCTTCTCTATGATATTCATTCGTTCTTCAACTTGATGAATGTGATGATCCGTGACACTCATCATCATTCTCACCTATGAACATGTGCCTGACAACCACCTCTGTTCTACTAGCAATGGCTTGAATGCGTATCTCTTGGGTTTCTAATCTAAGATTGGAACCTTCGTGGTATAGGCTAGAATTATTGGCGGTCATTCTTGAGATCCGGAAAGTCTAAACCTTGTCTGTGGTATTCCGTGTAGGATCTGGGAAGGGATGACTGTGATGAGCTTCAAACTCGCGATTGTTGGGCGTGTGACAGATGCAAAAGGATCAATGGATCCTATTCCAACATGATCGAGAACCGACAGATGATTAGCCGTGCGGTGACAGTGCATTTGGAATATTTTCACTGAGAGGACGGGAAGTAGCCATTGACAATGGTGATGCCCCACATAAAGCTTGCCATGGAAGGGATTATGAATGATTAGATGGAGGTAATAGGAAAGCAGAGGTTCAAGAGGAACAAAGCATCTTCATACGCTTATCTGAAATTCCTACCAATGAATTACATAAGTATCTCTATCTTTATTCTATTTTATATTTTATCCATCTTTTAATTATCAATTCTCCATAACCATTTGAATCTGCCTGACTGAGATTTACAAGATGACCATAGCTTGCTTCAAGCCGACAATCTCCGTGGGATCGACCCTAACTCACGTAAGGTATTACTTGGACGACCCAGTGCACTTGCTGGTTAGTTGTGCAGAATTGTGACAAAGTGTGATTCACGTTTGAGAGTTCCAAGTCTTTGGCGCCATTGTTGATGATCACAATTTCGTGCACCAGAAGTGTACATGAACTGGTTATTTGCAACCATTTCAATAAGTTCCTGGACTTCTGCAAGCGTCTTCTTCAGATGAAGAGATCCTCCAGCAGAGTGGTCCAATGACATCTTAGACAATTCAGACAGACCATCATAGAATATACATATGATGCTCCATTCTGAAAACATGTCAGAAGGACAGCTTTTGATCAATTGCTTGTATCTTTCCCAAGCTTCATAGAGGGATTCACCTTCCTTCTGTCTGAAGGTTTGGACTTCCACTCTAAGCTTGCTCAACTTTTGAGGTGGAAAGAATTTGGCCAAGAAAGCATTGACCAACTTTTCCCAAGAGTTCAGGCTATCTTTAGGTTGTGAGTCTAACCATGTCCTAGCTCTGTCTCTTACAGCAAAGGGAAAAAGCATAAGTCTATAGACCTTAGGATTAACCCCATTAGTCTTAACAGTGTCACAGATTTGTAAGAATTTAGCTAAGAACTGATGAGGATCTTCTAGTGGAAGTCCATGAAACTTGCAATTTTGCTGCATCAGAGAAACTAATTGAGGCTTAAGCTCAAAATTGTTTGCTCTAATTGCAGGAATTGAGACGCTCCTTCCACAGAAGTCAGAAGAGGGTGCAATAAAGTCACCAAGCATCTTCCTTGCATCTCCTCCATTGTTGTTGGGTTCGGCTATCTCTTCTTCTTTTTCGAAAAATTCTGTCAGGTCCTCTCCAGAGTGTTGTGCCTTAGCTTCTCTTAGCTTCCTCTTTAGAGTCCTTTCAGGTTTCGGATCAGCTTCAATAAGAATGTTCTTATCCTTGCTCCTGCTCATATGAAAAAGAAGAGAACAAAAAAGAACAGGAATCCTCTATGTCACAGTATAGAGATTCCTTTATGTGTGTAGAAGAATAGAAGAGTAGAATGAAGAAGAGAGAAGATGAAGAATTCAAACATAGAGAGGGAGAGAGGGTTCGAATTATGAGAAGAAGAGAAGTGTTAGTAAATAAATAAATAGAAAGAGATGAGAGAGGGAGAGAGAGAATTCGAATTTAATTAAATAGAAAAGAAAAATATTTTTGTTTTTATTTTAATTATTAGTTATAATTCGAAAATTTAAGAAGGAAAATAAAATAAAATTGAAATTTAAAGCAATTAGTTAATTAAAAAGAATTTTGAAAAAGTGGTTAGTGATTTTCGAAAATTGGAGAGAGAAAAGTAGTTAGGTGGTTTTGAAAAAGATATGATTGAAATAGAAAACTTTTAAAATCAAACAAAAAGTCAAGTAGTTAATTGAAAAAGATTTGAAAATAAATTTGAAAAGATAAGAAGTTAGAAAGGATTTTGAAATTGATTTTGAAAAAGATATGATTGAAAATCATTTTGAAAAAGATTTGAAAAGGAAATTAAAAAGATTTGATTTTTGAAATTAAAGTTAATTACTTGACTAACAAGAAATTAAAAGATATGATTTTAGAATTTAAAGATTGAACCTTTCTTAATAGGCAAGTAACAACTTGAAAATTTTTGAACTTAAATATTAATTTTGAAAATCAAATTTTAAGAATTCAAAAATATGAAGAAAGAATGAAAAAGATTTGATTTTTGAAAAGGATTTGAAAAAGATAGAATTTTTAAATTAAAATTTTGACTTGATTAATAAGAAACAATTAAATTTTAAAACTTTATTACTAAATCAATTCAAATTTTCGAAATTTATGAGTGAAATAAGGGAAAGATATTTTTTTGATTTTTGAATTTTTAATGAGGGGAGAGAAAAACAACTAAATGATGCAAAACATAAAAATTTAAGATCAAAACTAATAATGCATGCAAGAACAATTTGAATGTCAAGATGAACACCAAGAACACTTTGAAGATCATGATGAACACCAAGAACATATTTTTGAAAATTTTTAAGAAAAAAAAAACATGAAAGACACCAAACTTAAAAATTTCTAAACTTTAGACACTAATAATTCAAGAATGCATATAAAAAAAACAAGAAAAGACACCAAAACAAGAAAGTGCAAAGATCAAATAAGGAAAATTATCAAGAACAATTTGAAGAACAAGATAGAACACCATGCATGAATTTTCGAAAATTTAAAGAAAAATTAAAACATGCAATTGACACCAATTTTAAAATTTGACACTAGACTCAAACAAGAAACACAAAATATTTTCGGTTTTTTGATTTTATTAAATTTTTTTTTGTAATTTTTTTTCGAAAATTAATTTGGAAAATGAAAATAAAGAAATTCAAAATTTTTAATAAGAATTACAGGAATCATGCAATGTTAGTCTAAAGCTTCGGTCCAAAAATTTAGACATGGCCAATGGCCAGCCAAGCTTCAGCAGAACATTACATACAACAGCTAAATTGATGAGAAAGACAAAGAAGCTTTTCTAAGGATAAGTGAAACCTGGGTCCAAAATTTTAGACATGGCTTAACAGCCAGCCAGGATTCAACATATCTCATGAAACTCTAGAATTCATTCTTAAAAATTTTGAAGAAATTTTTTTTTGAAAACTAAACATATTTTAATTTTTGTTTTGAATTTTTCGAAAATAAAAAGCTTAAAAATAAAATAAAATTACCTAATCTGAGCAACAAGATGAACCGTCAGTTGTCCAAACTCGAACAATTCCCGGCAACGGTGCCAAAAACTTGGTGCACAAAATTGTGATCTCAATGGCGCCAACAGCTTGGTACGCACAATTGTAATCTCAACTCTTTTTCACAACTCCGCACAACTAACCAGCAAGTGCACTGGGTCGTCCAAGTAATACCTTACGTGAGTAAGGGTCGATCCCACAGAGATTGTCGGCTTGAAGCAAGCTATGGTCATCCTTGTAAATCTCAGTCAGGCGGATTCAAATGGTTATGAGGTTTTGATAATTAAAATATAAATAAAATATAAAATAAGATAGAGATACTTATGTAATTCATTGGTGGAAATTTCAGATAAGCGTATGGAGATGCTTTGTTGCTTCTGAACTTCTGCTTTCCTACTGCCTTCTTCCAACCATGCGTTACCTCCTTCCATGGAAAGCTGTATGTTCCTCTCGGATGAAAACAAATCCATATGCACTGTCACCGCACGACTAATCATCTGTCAGTTCCCGCTAGCGTCGGAATAGGACCATTGTCCTTTTGCACACTGTCACTTGTGACCCATATTCACAAGTTTGAAGCTCGTCACAGTCATCCCTTCCCAGATCCTACTCGGAATACCACAGACAAGGTTTAGACTTTCCGGATCCCGGATCCTACTCGGAATACCACAGACAAGGTTTAGACTTTCCGGATCCCAGGAATGGCTGCCAATAATTCTAGCCTATACCACAAAGGTTCTAATCTTAGATTAGAAACCCAAGAGAATATACTCCAGCTGTCATCCAATGACTACGTTGAACATCATGTAGATCGCTTTGTGGTTGTCAGGTACGCGACCTTGGCTGAGCGAGTAACGAAGATTGGGTTATTGTCACGGGTCACCTCTTCATTCTGACTTAATTGAATTAAGTACGAGAGTATATCTTGGAGAAGAAGTAGGCATGAATTGAATAGAAAAACAATAGTACTTGTATTAATTCATGAAGAACAGCAGAGCTCCACACCTTAATCTATGGGGTGTAGAAACTCCACCGTAGAAAATATATAAGTGAAAAAGGTCTAGGCATTGCCATAAGGCCAGCCTCCAAATGTGTACAATGTTCCAAAGATGGTAAAGTTGGTCAAAAAGACTCTAAAATAAATCTCTAAAAGTAGTTTATATACTAGACTAGTAACCTATGGTTACAGAAAATGAGTAACTAAGTGCAAATAGTGCAGAAATCCACTTTCGGGGCCCACTTGGTGTGTGCTTGGGCTGAGCATTGAAGATTTTTTGTGCATAGGCTGTTTTTGGAGTTAAACGCCAGCTTTAGTGCCAGTTTGGGCGTTTAACTCTAATTCTGGTGCCAGATTGGGCGTTTTACGCTAGAATTTTTAGGCTGACTTTGAACGCCAGTTTGGGCCATCAAATCTCGAAAAAAATATAGACTATTATATATTTCTGGAAAGCCCAGGATGTCTACTTTCCAACGCAATTAAGAGCGCCCTAATTGGGCTTCTGTAGCTCCAGAAAATCCACTTCGAGTATAAGATTTTTGCTCAGGTCCCTCAATTTTAGCCACAAAATACCTAAAATCACAGAAAAACACAAAAACTCATAGTAAAGTCCAGAAAATGTGATTTTTGAATAAAAACTAATAAAAATATTATAAAAAGTAACTAAAACATACTAAAAACTATGTAAAAAAACAATGCCAAAAAGGGTATAAATTATCCGCTCATCACGTGACCAGCGCATCAGGCAAGTGACGCGTATGCGTGGATGACGCGTACGCGTGACCAGGGATTTTTTGAGCGATGCGTATGCATGGGCGATGCGTACGCGTGACAGAGCGACACGTGCTGTAATTTACAGAAAATGCTTGGGGCGATTTCTGGGCTGCTTTGGACCCAGTTTCAGGCCCGAAAATACGTCTTAGAGGCTGCAGAATGGAGCTGGAAGGGGGAATCAATCATTCATACATTCATTCATACAACTTTAGGTTTTAGATGTAGTTTTCTAAAGAGAGAGGCTCTAGGTTTTAGGGTTTTTAGGTTTAGCTCTTCTCAATTTCAGACTTCTACTTTGCTTTAATTTGGTTTTCTGCTACTTTCATTTGTTCTAGTACCTTAGTTATCTTCTTTTGTTGATTCCCCTTTTCCACCATTTTTATGTTTATAAGCTTTTGTTACATTTGATTCTATTAATACGATTTATGTTTTCCATGTTTATTGTTACTCTCTTTTATTGTTAGTTATTGATGCTTGCAATTGGTTGTTTAGATTTAATATTCCTTGTTAATTTTATCATGTTTTTATGTTATGCCTTCCAAGTATTTGATAAAATGCTTGGTTGGATTTTAAATTAGATTTTTATGTTCTTAACTTGGATTGATCAATTAGAGACTATTGAGTTATCAGAATTCTTTTGTTGACTGGTGATTGAGACTTGCTAGTTGACCTAGGTTTCACTAAATCTAGTCTTTGATTAGGACTTGTGAACTTAAGTTGATTTTTGCTCACTTGACTTTCCTTCATTGTTAGAGGTTAGCTAAGTGAAAGCAAAAGGCAATTACCATCACAATTGATGATGATAATGAGGATAGGAATTCTAATTCTCAATCCTTGTTAGGACTTTTCTTAGTTGTTATTTTATTTCCTTGTTATTTATATTACTTGTCTCTTATTACGAAACCCAAAAATATTCTTTTCCATAACCAATAGTAAAAACACTTTCCTGCAATTCCTTGAGAGACAACCCGAGGTTTAAATACTTTAGTTTATTTTTATTGGGTTTGCTTTAGTGACAAACAAATTAAATGTTGATTGAGGTTTAATTTTTGGTTTAGAACTATACTTGCAATGCGATAATTTTTGTGAAAATCTTTACCGACATTTTTGTGAAGCGTACATGAATTAAGTGTGGGGAACTTGAATTGGGGAATGCATGTTGAGGAAATTGGGTATTGTATATTCTTATGTGAAAATGTGAATATAGTTGGGCACTTATTCATGCATCTAACATTTTAATCATATACATCCTTTATGCATATAAAAAAAAAAGAGCAATAAAAAGGGGACAAAATGTCCCAAGTGAAATAATTAAATTAATGCATATGATTGGTATTCAAAAGACATTAAGATGCATGAATTTGTGATAAATAAAAATATTCAATGGGTAACAGGTTTTTGCATTGTAATGACTTGGAATATCTTAGGTTAGGTGAGAAGTTTAAGTTAATTAAGGATTCAGATTTTAGTCCACTTAACCAAATACATTCCAACCTTGACCCTAGCCCCATTACAACCCTTGAAAAGACCTCTTGATATGTGTATTTGTGCATTAAATTATGTTGATTGGTAGAAGAAAGGCAAGCCTTAGAAAGCAAGATTAGTAGAAAACCGAGAGAATCAACCCTTAAACACTTGAGTGATTAGAGTGTATACACTTCCAGTGAGGGTTCGATGCTCGATTCTGTGTTCCCGGATTTCATAAGCTTTCTTCTTACAAGTTTACCTGTACCTTATTGTGTGATTTGAATTAGTAGGATCCGGTTTATGTTTGTCTTGGAGAATTTGTTTACTTTTAACCAAGTAGGTAGAAACATTTAGCATGTAGTTGCATCCCTATAGATAAATTGCATTGCATAAGTCTCACTTTTTCCCCTTCATCCTTTTGGTCTCCTTGAGCTTAGCATGAGGACATGCTAATGTTTAAGTTTGGGGAGATTTGATGCACCACTATTTTATGATATATTTTGAACTGAATTGAGTGATTTTGTGTCAACTAATCTCACATTCACTCATGTAAATTGCATGTTTTTCATTTCCTTCCTAATTTTGTGTTATGATTGAAAACTTGCTCCTAGGCCTTCAAATTGTTAAATTTTAATTCTCCTTTATTACCATTCGATGCCGTGATGTGTTTGTCAAGTATTTTCAGGTTTACAGGGCATGAATATATGGCTTAAAGGATGAAAAGGAAGCATGTTAAAGTGGAAGGAAAACAAGAAACTAAGGAACTGAGCAGCGAGGATCAACGCGCACGCATGGTTGATGTGTGCGCGTGAATTGGCACATCTTACAGTGACGCGTGTGCGTGAATTGACGCGTACACGTGACGAGCACAGAAGTCCAGCGACGCGTACGCGTGATAGAACGTCATGTGCTGCACTTGGCAGGACTCGCTGGGGGCGATTTCTGGGTTGTTTTGGACCTAGTCTCAGGCCTAAAAATGCAGACTAGAGGCAGGGGTATAGCAGAGACTGAGGACACACTTCACTTTTACTTTCACTTTAGTTTTTGTTCAGTTTTTGAATTCTAGGGAGAGAAAACACTATTTCTCCTAGGGTTCTTAGATTTCTTAGTTTTGCTTTGGATTGGATATTGAGAGAGATGCTACTACTTTCGATTGAAGTCGTCATCTCTATAGTTTGCTCTTCTAATAACTCAATTACTCTTTTCTATTCAGTTGCCCTGTGTTCATATTTGGATATTGTTATTTTTGAACTCTATTAATGCAATGAATTATTTTTATATTTAATTCTATTACTTGTTTAATTTCTTTAATTAATTATCAATGCCAAATTTGATTTTATTAATTTATTTTAATTACCATGTCTCCTATCTACTCCTTTGATATGTCTGTGAAAATGGCATTCATGTTAATGGAGTAGAGCTCCCAACTTGGCTTAGGAGTTGATTAATTGGAAACCCTTGAGTTGTAATACTCAAGTGTAATATGTAATTGAGAATTGCTACTAACTCAATTTTCACTGACTCTAGTCCTTCCCTGGGAAGTGGCTAGGACTTGTAAACCAGAGTTAGTACTACCCACTTGACCTTCCTTTGAAACTGCAAGGGAATAACTGAGTGGAAGCAATAACCCTTTACTATTGCACTTGGAGAAAGACAACAAGGATAGAAATTCCAATTATCTCTCCTAACCAAGATTTCTCATCAAATATATAACATCTCTTGCTATTGTTTGCTGCTTTAATTTCTCGCTATTCATTTTTTTCCGTTCTTTACCTCAAAAAAATTACTCAGAAAATTCCTAACCAATAAATTGCATCTTGTGTCAACTCTTTGGGAAACGACCTGGGAATTCTACTCCCAGTTATTTAATTTTAATTGTGACACAAATTAAATTGATAGTGGGAATTTTGTCGGTTAAGACTGTACTGACAACGCTGTTTTTATTAGAAATTCTTAACTGACATTTTTCCGCCCATCAACTGGCTTTTTCAATCTGCCCTCCTTTTCCTGCATTTTTGGGCAGTAATGGATTTTTCTGCTTTTTTTTCTTTTCTTTCGCCATTTTTCTTTCTTTTTCGCATGCATATTTGATTTTTTTTTTGCAACATGCTTTTTCCTTTTCTTTTTGCTGTTTTTTCTTACTTCAAGAATCAATTTTCAAATTTTTCAAATTATCAATAATATTTTTCCTTTTTTCTTATTCTTTCAAGAGCCAACATTCTAAAATTTCAACTTCAAATATGCACTATTTATTTCATACATTCAGAAAACAAAAGCAAATGACACCATATCAACATAATTAAACTAATCATATTTTAAACTTGAAATTCATGTATCTCTCAATTCTTTTCAATAAATTTTTTTTATTTAAGCAACGTGAGGGATATATGGGACATTTTACAACTTTAAGACATCAACGCAAATGATCATGCAACTAGAACTAGAGAACAGATAAATAAATAGATAGAAAACAGAAAAATAACAAGAAAGAGGTAAAAGAGAACGAATCCACCTGAATGATGGTGGCCAGTGCTCCTTGGTGCACAAAATTTGAAATCACAGTTCTTCACAAATTCGCACAACTAACCAGCAAGTGCACTGGGTCGTCCAAGTAATACCTTACGTGAGTAAGGGTCGATCCCACAGAGATTGTTGGCTTGAAGCAATCTATGATTATCTTGTAACTCTTAGTCAGAAAAACAATAAAATAGTTCACTTATCAAATTTGATTGCAAGGAATAAAAGGGCAGAAAACAAATTATACTTGTATGCAATGATGGAGAATATGTTGGAGTTTTGGAGATGCTTTATCTTCTGAAATTCTGCTTTCCTCTGTTTCTGATTCACGCATGCATGTCCTCCTATGGCAAGCTATGTGTTGGTGGATCACCGTTTTCAATGGCTACCATCCATCCTTCCAGTGAAAAGGGTCCAGGTGCACTGTCACCGCACGGCTAATCATCTGCAGGTTCTCAATCGTACCGGAATAGGATTTACTATCCTTTTGCGTCTGTCACTACGCCCAGCACTCGCGAGTTTGAAGCTCGTCACAGTCATTCAATCCCTGAATCCTACTCAGAATACCACAGACAAGGTTTAGACTTTCCAAATTCTCTTGAATGCTGCCATCAATCTAGCTTATACCACGAAGATTCTGATTAAGAGATCTAAGAGATATTCATTCATTCTACAGTGGAACGTAAGTGGTTGTCAGGCACGCGTTCGTGGAGGAATGATGATGATTGTCACGTTCATCACATTCATATTGAAGTGCGAATGGATATCTTAGATAGGAACACGCAAGTTTGAATGAAAAACAGAAATACTTACATTAGTTCATCGAGACATAGCAGAGCTCCTCACACCCAACAATGGAGTTTAGAGACTCATGCCGTCAAAAGGTACAAAGTTTAGATCTAAAATGTCATGAGATACAAAATAAATCTCTAAAAGTTGTTTAAATACTAAACTAGTAACCTAGGTTTACAGAAAATGAGTAAACTATGATAGATGGTGCAGAAATCCATTTCTGGGGCCCACTTGGTGTGTGCTGGGGCTGAGACTTAAGCTTCTCACGTGCATGGGCTGTTTTGGGCGTTCAACGCCAGGTTGTAACCTGTTTCTAGCGTTGAACTCCAACTTGTAACTTGTTTCTGGCGCTGGACGCCAGACTGCAACATGGAACTGGCGTTGAACGCCAGTTTACGTCGTCTATCCTTGAGCAAAGTATGGACTATTATATATTTCTGGAAAGCCCTGGATGTCTACTTTCTAACGCAATTGGAAGCGCGCCATTTGGACTGCTGTAGCTCCAGAAATTATATTCCGAGTGCAGAGAAGTCAGAATCCAACAGCATCAGCAGTCCTTTTTCAGCCTGAATCAGATTTTTGCTCAGCTCCCTCAATTTCAGCCAGAAAATACCTGAAATTACAGAAAAATACACAAACTCATAGTAAAGTCCAGAAATATGAATTTTGCCTAGAAACTAATGAAAATAAACTAAAAACTAACTAAAACATACTAAAAACTATATGAAATTAACCCCAAAAAGCGTATAAAATATCCGCTCATCACAACTCCAAACGTAAACTGTTGCTTGTCCCCAAGCAACTAGATAAATAAAATAGACTACTAATAAGTCAAGAAACAATAATATCTCAGAGTTTTTGAGTGAAGCTCAGATTCTAATTAGATGAGCGGGACTAGTAGCTTTTTGCTTCCGAATAGTTTTGGCATCTCACTTTATCCATTGAAGCTCAGAGTGATTGGCATCTATAGGAACTTAGAAATCAGTGTTCAAGCATTCATTCAGAAGACAGAAGGCATTGCCACCACATGTAAATAATTAGAATTTATCTTATTAAAAACTCGAAAAATATTGCCTCTTATTCTAAAGAAATTCTTCTATTTTATTCATGTTTAATGATGATGATAAAATTAAATTATAGCTTAATTGGAGATAAAATCAAAAATATAGATACTAATTATTACTATATGACTCCTAAGGTAAAACTAAAATAAAAACAGTTATCACAGAGTTAAGGCTAAGATTGGAATTTAACAACCTTTGTTCTGGGAAGTGGATGTTCCTCTAATCTGCGGGGTGCTTAGTCCTTCAAGAGATAATTTCTGGCGCTTCAATTCCCTTAAATCACGCCCTTGCTCCTCCTGTTCTTTAAGCAAATAGCAAAGAATGCTACTTTGTTCCTTCTGTTCTTTCTTTATTTGTTCCATAGCTTCTTGAATCTTGGTAATAGATGTTTCAAGATACTCCCAGTATTCAGATTGAGGGATTTCTGGGAGAATTTCCCGTGTTCTCTTCTTGATGGGGTCATCATGTGCTTGTTGTTTTTCCATTGATGCTTTGGTGATTGGCCGCTCAACTGAGATATACTCAGTTATTCCCATCCTTACTCCAGCGTCCTTACAGAGCATAAAAATCAAGCTTGGATAAACCAACCTGGCATCTTTGGAATTTTTGTTTGCAATTTTGTAAAATTCAGTTGAAATCAGTTGATGAACTTCCACTTCTTTTCCCATCATGACGCAATGGATCATCACTGCTCTTCTAATAGTGACTTCAGAACGGTTGCTAGTGGGCAGCAGAGAATGCCCAATGAAGTCCAGCCATCCTCTGGCGACTGGTTTGAGATCTTCTCTTTTGAGTTGATTTGGGACACCCTTCGTGCTGGTGGTCCACCTGGCTCCAGGGATACATATATCCTCTAGAATCTTATCCAGGCCCTTGTCTATTCTCATCATTCTCCTATTGAAGGAGTCTAGATCATCTTTCAGCTGAGGTAGCTTTAAGATCTCCCTGATCTTGTCAGGGTGGGTATGAATAATCTTTCCTCTGACCAAGGTCCGATAGTCATAGAGAGCAGATCCAGATAGTCTTTGCTTGTCTGTTTGCCACATATTAGCATAGAACTCCTGGACCATATTCCTTCCCACTTTCGTTTTAGGATTAGCTAGGATCTCCCAGTTCCTGATTCGAATTTGCTCCTGGATCTCCGAATATTCGTCTTCTTTCAGATCGAATCTAACTTCCGGGATCACTGATCTTAGACCCATTATTTTGTAATAATGGTCTGAATGTTCTTTAGTTAAGAACTTCCCTTGATTCTAAAGTGGTTTTGGAACACTCTCTTTCTTGCCTCTTGGAGTGGGTTGTTTTCCTTTAGGAGCCATGATCTTAGTGGGTATGGTTTAGTGATCACGGATAAACACACCAAACTTAGAGGTTTGCTTGTCCTCAAGCAAAAGAAAAGAAAGGAGAGGGATAGAAGGAGAGCTAGTGTAGGATGGTGGATGAGAGGAAAGAGGCCGAATGGGTTTTTAAAAGGGAGGGGGGTTTTCGAAAATAGGGAGAAAGATAAGATAGAAGATATGATTTTAAAAAAAATAAGTATGATAAGAAAAGATATAATTTAAAATTGAAAAGATATGAAAGATATTTGATAAAGATAAAATTGGATTTTTGAAAAAGATAATATGGAGATTTGAAAAAGATATTGATTAGTTGACAAGATTTTTGAATGAAAAGAGATAGATTTGTTTTGAAAATTTTGAAAAAGAGTTGAATTGGATTGAAAAAAAGGATTTGTGCTTATGGATTAAGATACATTTAATATTTTTAAAGAAGGGTTTTTAGAAATTAGGGATTTTAGAAATCAGGGTTTGTAACATGTTTATGCAAGAAATCATGAATTGAAACATGAGAATTAAGATTAAAATGAAAAATATGAAGAAAAAACGAATTTACCTCCTCCCCACTATCCTGGCGTTTGAACGCCTAAACGCAGCATGTTTTGGGCGTTCAACGCCCAACTGCTGCTTCTCCTGGGCGTTCAACGCCCAGCTGTTGCTTCTTTCTAGCGTTGAACGCCAGGAACTCCTTTGTCACTGGGCGTTTTTCTAAACGCCCAGGACGCTGTAAATCTGGCGTTAAACGCCCAGAAGGAGCTTCTTTCTGGCATTCAACGCCCAGAAGATGCTTCTTTCTAGCGTTTAACGCCCATATGGCTATCCTTACTGGCGTTCAATGCCCAGTGGATGCTTCTTTTGGGCGTTGAACGCCTAAAACAGACTTTTACTGGTGTGGGCCAATAGAAGCCACATTGGAGGACCTTGGTGGCTGTTCGCTCACCTCCGAAATGGCCTCCATATTGTGATCCATGGCAATGCCATAGGATCCTTTGTGCTTCTTCTCTAGGCACACACCTACGGATTATTCCGTCTGCACATCTCTTGAAGAGATAGGGTTCGTCCCACAAGTAGTACTTTGCATCAGTGATTAATTTTTTCTTTTGTTGCCTGTTGTACTCTTTGGGTATGAACCTTGTAGCTTTATAGTTTGCAATGTCTGCAAACCATGGTGTTTCCTGAATGGCAAATAATTACTCATCCGAAAAAGTCTCAGAGATCTCAAGAGAGGGTTGGGATGTCCCTTCTACTGGCTCTATCCAGGACAGATGATCAGCCACTTGGTTCTCTATCCCTTTTCTGTCTCTTATTTCTATATCAAACTCTTGCAGAAGCAACACCCATCTGATGAGCCTAGGTTTTGAATCCTGTTTTGTGAGTAGATATTTAAGAGCAGCATGGTCAGTATACACAATCACTTTTGATCCTACTAAGTATGATCTGAACTTGTCAATGGCATAAACCACTGCAAGCAATTCTTTTTCTGTGGTTGTGTAATTTTTCTGGGCGTCATTTAAAACGCGGCTAGCATAATAAATGACATGCAGAAGCTTGTCATGCCTCTGTCCCAATACTGTACCAATGGCGTGATCACTAGCATCACACATTAGCTCAAATGGTAATGTCCAGTCTGGTGCAGAAATAACTGGTGTTGTGACCAGCTTGGCTTTCAGCATTTCAAACGCCTGCAGACACTCTGTGTCAAACACGAATGGCGTGTCAGCAGCTAGCAGATTGCTCAGAGGTTTTGTGATTTTTGAAAAATCCTTTATAAACCTCCTATAGAATCCTGCATGCCCCAGAAAGCTTCTGATTGCCTTAACATTGGCAGGTGGTGGTAATTTTTCAATTACCTCTATTTTTGCTTGATCCACCTCTATTCCCTTGTTTGAAATTTTATGCCCAAGGAGAATCCCTTTAGTAACCATAAAGTGACATTTTTCCCAGTTTAAAACTAGGTTGGTCTCTTGGCATCTTTTCAGAACTAGTTTCAGGTGATCAAGACAGGAGCTGAATGAGTCTCCATATACTGAGAAGTCATCCATGAAGACTTCCAGAAATTTTTCCACCATATCAGAGAAAATAGAGAGCATGCATCTCTGGAAGGTTGCAGGCGCATTACACAGCCCAAACGGCATCCTTCTATAAGCAAACACTCCAGATGGATATGTGAATGCTGTTTTCTCTTGATCCTGGGGATATATCCTGCTCCTCTTGGCGGAGTTTTTGAGGATAAGGTATCTTGGCTTTATATTCCTCAACCTTAGTTGCTGTAGGTTTATTTCCTACAGAAGTGGTTGAAGAAGCCTTTTTAGATGGGTTGTCATCAGCACTTGTGTGTCTGATCCCTCACTGGCAATTGAGTGCCAGAGTTAGAAGCTGGAGTGACGTTAAATGCCAGCTCCTCATCTGTTCCTGGCGTCTGAACGCCAGAACTGTGCTTCTTTTGGGTATTCAACGCCAGATCCTTGCTTGTTTCTGGCGTTGAACGCTAGTCCTGAGCATGGTCTGGGCGTTCAGCGCCAGCCTTCCACCCAATTTTTGGCGTTTTAGTGCCAGAATTATTTTTCCCTGGGCTCTTACTGTCCTTAGGTGGATTTTGGGTAGTTTTCTCATTTCTTGGCTTCTTGCTGCCTTGAGGTGGGGTATTTACTGTCTTCCCACTTCTTAATTGAACTGTTTGGCATTCTTCTGTTATTTGTTTTGACAGCTGCTGCTTTGTTTGCTTCAATTGTTCTTCTATATTTATATTAGCCATCCTTGTCTCTTGTAGTCTATCCTTGAATTCGGCTAACTGCTTTGTTAGAAAGTCCAATTGTTGATTGAATTCAGCAGCTTGTTTTACAATATGCAGATACTGCTCCCATATGAAGCAGTAGAGGGGTTAGCATATGACCCCAGAGTCCTCCTGGACTGTTCATTTCCGCTTAGGTCCATGATGGAGAAAGGGAGATGATGTAAAATAGAAGAAAAATATTTTTATTTATTTATTTCGAAAACAAAATAAATTAAAATAAATAAAAATGGGTGAAGATTTTCAAAAAAAATGAGGAGAGAGAGAGTGGTTAGGAAATTTTGAAAAGGATATGATGATTTTTGAAAAAGGTTTTAAATTTTGAAATAAAAATCTGAATTTTAAAGGTAAATTTCGAAAATTTGCTTTAAAATAGAGAGAGAAGATACTTTTTGAATTTAAAGAGGAGAGAGAAAAACAATAAGATAGCACAAGATTTAAAATTTTTTTAGATCTAATGCTCCTTGTTTTCAAAAATTTTGGAGGGAAAACACCAAGGAACACCAAACTTAAAAATTTTAAGATCAAGACACAAGGAAAACTCAAGAACACTTTGAAGACTCACAAGAGCACAAGAATGAAGAAAGAACATCAAACTTAAAATTTTTAGAAAACCAAACTAAAATTTTCAAAAAACAAAGAAAAATCAACAAGAAAACACCAAACTTAAAGTTTGGCACAAGATTTATTCAAAGAAAAATTATTTTTGAAAAAGATTTTGAAAATAGGATAGCCAATTACTAAGAACATAAGCACCACGCTCTAGCTAATTGAGCTATAAATTTAAAGTGTTTTAACAAGGTATAAATAATAAAAGACTCTAAACCAAAAAGAAAAGTTTTTCCTAATCTAAGCAACAAAATAAACCGTCAGTTGTCCAAACTCAAACAATCCCCGGCAACGGCGCCAAAAACTTGGTGCACGAAATTGGAAATCACAGTTCTTCACAAATTCACACAACTAACCAGCAAGTGCACTGGGTCGTCCAAGTAATACCTTACGTGAGTAAGGGTCGATCCCACGGAGATTGTTGGCTTGAAGCAATCTATGGTTATCTTGTAACTCTTAGTCAGGAAAACAATAAAATAATTCACTTATCAAATTTGATTGCAAGGAATAAAAGGGCAGAACACAAATTATACTTGTATGCAATGATGGAGGATATGTTGGAGTTTTGGAGATGCTTTGTCTTCTGAAATTCTGCTTTCCTCTGTTTCTGATTCACGCACGCATGTCCTCCTATGGCAAGCTATGTGTTGGTGGATCACCGTTGTCAATGGCTACCATCCATCCTTCCAGTGAAAAGGGTCCAGGTGCGTTGTCACCGCACAACTAATCATCTGCAGGTTCTCAATCGTACCGAAATAGGATTTACTATCCTTTTGCGTCTGTCACTACGCCCAGCACTCGCGAGTTTGAAGCTCGTCACAGTCATTCAATCCCTGAATCCTACTCGGAATACCACAGACAAGGTTTAGACTTTCCGGATTCTCTTGAATGCTGCCATCAATCTAACTTATACCACGAAGATTCCGATTAAGAGATCTAAGAGATATTCATTCATTCTACAGTGGAACGTAAGTGGTTGTCAGGCACGCGTTCGTGGAGGAATGATGATGATTGTCACGTTCATTACATTCATATTGAAGTGCGAATGGATATCTTAGATAGGAACACGCATGTTTGAATGGAAAACAGAAATACTTGCATTAGTTCATCGAGACACAGCAGAGCTCCTCACCCCCAACAATGGAGTTTAGAGACTCATGCCGTCAAAAGGTACAAAGTTTAGATCTAAAATGTCATGAGATACAAAATAAATCTCTAAAAATTGTTTAAATACTAAACTAGTAACCTAGGTTTACAGAAAATGAGTAAACTATGATAGATGGTGCAGAAATCCACTTCTGGGGCCCACTTGATGTGTGCTGGGGCTGAGACTTAAGCTTCTCACGTGCATGGGCTGTTTTGGGCGTTCAACGCCAGGTTGTAACCTGTTTTTGGCGTTGAACTCCAACTTGTAACTTGTTTCTGGCGCTGGACGCCAGACTGCAACATGAAACTGGCGTTGAACGCCAGTTTACGTCATCTATCCTTGAGTAAAGTATGGACTATTATATATTTCTGGAAAGCCCTGGATGTCTAATTTCCAACGCAATTGGAAACACGCCATTTGGACTCCTGTAGCTCCAGAAATTCCATTTCGAGTGCAGAGAGGTCAGAATCCAACAACATCAGCAGTCCTTTTTCAGCCTGAATCAGATTTTTGCTCAGCTCCCTCAATTTCAGCTAGAAAATACCTGAAATTACAGAAAAACACACAAACTCATAGTAAAGTCCAGAAATATGAATTTTTCCTAGAAACTAATGAAAATAAACTAAAAACTAACTAAAACATTCTAAAAACTATATGAAATTAACCCCAAAAAGTGTATAAAATATCCGCTCATCACTCCTCCTTGAGGATCCTATGTAGTGCTTGATCTCTTCTATGTCATTCCTTTGTCTTTGTTGAGGCGGCTGCACAGGCTCATGTGCCTGCTCTCTAGTTTGCTCCATCCTCTTCTTCTATACTTAAGAGTGGTAGAAGTCATGAACCAGAGCTTTTGAAAAACCAAACTTAAGAGTTTTGCTCGCCCTCGAGCAAATATGATCAATGGGAAGGAAGAAAGTGGGGTAGGTGGAGCTTCTGTAGGACCTCTTGGTCCTGAGAGGCTAGGGAATTCCAGATTCTCTGCTTCTCTGCACTGGTGTTTGAATGACTAGGGGCTGCTCCGTGGCTGGCGTGCAACGCCAGTAATGCTCCCCTCTTGGGGCGTTGAACGCCCAGTGAGGGCTTCCTCACTGGCGTTTCAACTTTGACACTCTTTTCGGAGTGTTCTGTTTTCACTGTTGTGAAATTTTGTCTCTTGACTGATA
The DNA here is from genome assembly GCF_000816755.2 of Arachis ipaensis. Classification (NCBI taxonomy): domain Eukaryota; kingdom Viridiplantae; phylum Streptophyta; class Magnoliopsida; order Fabales; family Fabaceae; genus Arachis; species Arachis ipaensis. The sequence goes on from NC_029794.2 coordinate 97,222,336, forward strand.
CACATGATCATGACTTTGACAACTAAAAGGAAAAACAAAATGAAAGAAATTAAATATAGTTGAGTAAGGTTGGGTTGCCTCCCAACAAGTTCTTCTTTAGTGTCCTTAGCTGGACTTCACTGTACTTAATTTAGTAACAGTTTTGAGCCTCCTGGCTCTATATCTCCTTGAAGTTCTATGTGTCCATAAGGTGATACTCTTGTGATCACATACGGTCCCTTCCAGTGGGATTTGAGTTTCCCAGGGAATAATCTTAGCCTTGAGTTGAAGAGCAAAACTTTCTGCCCTGGTTCAAAGACTCTAGAAGCTATCTTCCTGTCATGCCACCTCTTTGCCTTTTCCTTATAGATCTTTGCATTCTCAAATTCATCTTATTGGAATTCAACCAACTTATTTAGCTGGAGCAGCCATTTTTCTCCTGCTGCTTTAGCATCGAGGTTGAGGAATCTAGTGGCCCAATAGGCCTTGTGTTCTAGTTCCACTGGCAAATGAAAAGACTTCTCATATACTAACTGATATGGTGCAGTCCTAATGGGGGGTTTTGAAAGCTGTTCTGTATGCCCACAAAGCATCATCAAGCTTTCTAACCCAATCCTTTCTAGAGGCACTTACTGTCCTCTCTAGGATTCACTTTAGTTCTCTATTTGAGACTTAAGCTTGTCCATTGGTTTGGGGATGATACGGTGTTGCTACTTTATGACAAACTCCGTAACGGCTTAAGACAGAATCCAGCTGTCTGTTGCAGAAATGAGTTTCTCCATCACTGATTAGTGTCCTAGGGACACCAAATATGCTAAAGATGTTCTTTTGGAGGAACTTCATTACTACTTTGGTGTCATTGGTGGGTGTTGCTATTGCTTCAACCCATTTAGACACATAATCTACTGCCACAAGGACGTAAGTGTTTGAGTATGAAGGCGGGAATGGTCCCATGGAAATCTATGCCCCATACGTCAAATAACTCAATATCTAGGATTCCTTGTTGAGGCATGCTGTGACCATGAGGAAGATTTCCAGCCCTCTAGCAACTATCACAGTTACGGACAAACTCTCTAGAATCTTTGAAGAGAGTAGGCCAATAAAAGCCACTTTGGAGTACCTTAGTGGCTGTCCACTCACCTCCAAAGTGTCCTCCATAGTTAGAGCCATGGCAATGCCATAGAATTCTCTGTGCCTATTCTTCAGACATACAGCATCGGATTATTCCATCCGAGCATCTCTATTTTTCATCATGCATGAGTTTCTAGGCTTGCTGCCTGGTAAACTCCTTGGGAATGAACCGTATAGCCTTATAGTTTGCAATGTCTGCAAACCAAGGTGCTGTCCGGATGGCATAGAGTTGCTCATTTGGAAAGGATTCGGATATGTCAGTGGAGGAAGAAGAAGTCCCTGCTACTGGCTCAATCCGGGACAAGTGATCAACCAGCTGATTTTCTGTCCCTTTTCTGTCTCTAATTTCTATATCAAACTCTTGCAGGAGTAATACACTAATACCCATCTTATAAGTCTAGGTTTAGACTCCTGCTTAGTGAGTATATACTTTAGAGCAGCATGGTTGATGACAAGTCATCTTATGCTAGCTTTTCAAGCATTTTTCACTTGTTTCATTAGGTTTTATGTACTTTCTTGTACTATAAGTAAGTGATTTGGAATAGATTTACATGGTTATGTTAAATCAATCAACCATCATTTAATTGACACAAAATCATAAGATTCATCCTGGAATTAGTTGATCTTATGATTGATGCAGAGATCTTGTGAATTTGGTGATGCTTTGTTTAGTTGGTTTGATTACTTGTAGGTGAAGAAATGATAAAGAAAAGAAAGAACCAGGAAAGCGTGCTCAACCAAAGTGTGTCCGTGGCAATAAAAGCATGGCACTCAAAGGAACCAAGCATAGCGCTCACTAATTGAGCGGAGCGTTCACAAATTGAATGCTAGTGATAAGGGTTCGAAGAGCAAAGCGCTCAAGCATAGCGCTCAACGTTCCAACGGAGCGCTCAACAAAACAAGGGTAGCGCTCAATTGGAGAGAGCACTACGTTAACTCTTTCAACGTTTTCGGGCTTCACAAAAGAAAAAAACAAGGCGCAACATTCAAAAGGAAACGGCCAGGGCTCGAAAGAGGGAACCATGCGCATAAGAAGGGCGCTACGTTGGAACTCCCAACTGAGCGCTATGTGCAAAAGGAAATTGGCTCAAATGGGACAGCCATGGTTCAAAGATGGAAACCCATATACAAGCAAAGTAGCGCTACGTTGCTTAACCTCACTGAGCGCTATGTATGAGGCTTGGCACAAGGAAAATAGAAGGCATGGTAGCGCTACGTTTCCTTACAAAACTAAGCACTTCACTGGAGGTGGCCCTTGGTCCAACTTCAATAAAAAGCCATCTTGGATCCACTTCTTTACTAATTTGAAAAGCCCACTGCAAGTCCTAAAAAATCAAAAATAGAAAAGTGTATAAATATATAGGAGTTAATTTGATTTGTAAAGGATCTTTTTGCTCATTTTAGTTTTACTTTAGCTCATTTTTCAGTTTTCACTTTTAATTTTCAAATGTTTTGAATTTGGGATTTGGGAATTGAGATCTGTGTTTTTCTTTCGGCATTTCTATTTCTTCTGCAACTTCATCTATCTGTTCTTGGAATTTGAATTGAGATTGAAGAGCTTCATTGATTCTAAGTTTTAGGATCATCTTTTACCTCTCTTCTCAATTGTTCTAAGAATTGGATCTGAATTTAGCTTTCTATTTTCATTCTCTGCAACTTCTACTTTTCTGTCTTGGGTTTTTGGATTGAGATTGGGGAATTCTATTGAATTTAGATCGAAGTCTCTTTACTGGTTTTCAATTTCATTTCTTCTACATTTTCTTTTCTGTTTGATCAAGGGAGTAATTGAGATCTAGATCTGCTTCTTGATCTCATTGCTCCTCTCAGATCTTAAATTTCTTTCTAGATTTCACAATTAAGCTAAGTTTTCGTTCTGTTTTGCTTCTTCAAGCAATTTTCCATTTCTGTTTAGATCTTCTGCAACTCATTTCATCTTCTACTTATCTGAATGATTACATTTTGCATTTTCTTGTTAAATCCTGAATCCCAGCTTCCAAATTCCTTTAATCTTCAAGCAATTTAAGTTTCTCAGCAATTTAGATTCAGTAATTTAGTTTCTTGCACTTTAAGCTTCAGCTATTTACATTTCTTGAAATCTAAGTTTTAGTCATTTACATTACTTGCACTTTAAGTTTCAGTTCTTTTACTTTCTTGCACTTTAAGTTTCATGCAATTTACTCTCCTGCACTTTATTCTTCTGCTAAATTTACTTTCTACACCTGTATTTACTTGAAATTTAGCTCCTGTCAATCAAAAATCATTCAAATCATCAACTGTTTGCTTAACTAAATTCATCACCTAACTAAAATTGCTCAATCCATCAGTCCCTGTGGGATCGACCTCACTCTTGTGAGTAATTACTACTTGATGCGACTCGGTTCACTTGCCAGTGAGTTTTTGTGTTGGAATCCGATTTCCACCCATCAATAGTCAGTTGATAAACCCCATTTGGAGGGTTTATCTTATATTGAATTTAGAGAGGTTTTGTCAACTTTTCTCCCGTTTATTCACTAAAATAGCATGGTTTTATAACTTCTCCTTTAATTGTGCTTAAGAGTGAAAACATGCTTTTGAGGTCTTGAAATAGCTAAATTTAATTCACCTTGATTCCATTATATGCCTTGATAGGTTTTTTAAGTGATTTCAGGTTTAGGAGGAAAAGATTGGATCAAGGGAATGAAGGAAAAGCATGTAGAAATGGAGAACTCATGAAAAAATGAAGGAATCGCAAAAGCTATCAATCCGACCTATTCGCACTTAATCAACAATAACTTGAGCTACAGTGGTCCAAATGATGCGGTTCTAGTTGCGTTGGAAAGCTAACATCTGGGGCTTCGAAATGATATAAGATTTGCCATAGTTGCATCGCACATAGGGGTGCGCACGTGCACAGTACGTGTACGCGCCGATGGTTGCACATGATTCACTTAATGCAACTCGTGGCCAGCAAATTCTAAGGCATTTTGGGCCCAATCTAACTTATTTCTGATGCTATTTAACCCAAGGATTAAAGAGAGATAAAGAATCTAGTTATTTAGTGAGTTTTATTTTTGTTTTATAATGCTTTAGTTAGTTTCTAGAGAGAGAAGCTCTCTCTTCTCTCTAGAATTAGGAGTAGGTTAGATCTAGATTAGAATTTCTTAGATATAGGTTAATTTCATGCTTAGATTTACTTTTCCTTTATCAATTCTTGTTCCTCTTCTTCTTCTCTCTCTAGTTTTGTATTTCAATTCTTGTGAATCTCTACTTTTATGTTGATGCATTTTTGTTTCTTCTATTTTTATTTTAATGCAATTTATGATTCATGTTCCTTTATTGTTCAGTTGATTTGTTGTTGTTTAATTCCTTGCAATTGAGTAGTGTAGATTTACTTTCCTTGCAATTTTACTATGCTTTCCTTTTATTGGCTTCCAAGTACTTGATAAAATGCTTGGTTGAATTTTAGAGTAGAATTTTATGCTCTTGGCTTGGGAAGGTAACTTAGAAACTCTTGAGTTACTAATGTCCAAGTGATTGACGATTGGGAGCCATTAACTCTAGATCTCACTAATTGAATTGGTGGAGAACTAGGACTTATGGACTTGGATTGACATAGCTCATTTGACTTTCCTTTACTACTAGTTAGAGGATGACTTAATGGGGTTGATCCTTGCCAATTCTCATGTTGTGGTTAGTGATTAGGATAGAGATCCTTGACCACCAAACCTTGCCAAGACCTTTTTAGCTATTAGTTTATTTCATTGCCATTTACATTTCATGTTTCTTATCCCAAAAACCCCAAAACATACCTCATAACCAATAATAAGACACTTTATCGCAATTCCTAGGGAGAACGACCCGAGGTTTAAATACTTCGGTTTATAGATTTTAGGGGTTTGTACTTGTGACAAATAATCTTTTGTATGAAAGGATTATTGTTTGGTTTAGAAACTATACTTGCAACGAGACTTCATTTATGAATTTCTAAACCGTCAAGAATTCCGTTCATCATCAGTATAAATAATTACCTTAGATCCTACTAGGTAGGATATGAACTTGTCAATGGCATAAACCACTGTAAGTAGCTTCTTTTCTTTAGTAGTGTAGTTTTCTGCGCATTATTTAATACGCAACTAGCGTAATAAATGACATCCAGAAGCTTGTCATGACTCTGCTCTAGTACTGCGCCAATTGCATGATCACTTGCATCACACATTAGCTCAAATGGCAAGTCCCAATTGGGTGCAGAGATGATAGGAGCAGTGACAAGCTTAGGTTTCAGAGTTTTAAATGCATGCAGGCACTCTTGGTCAAAGACGAATGGAACATCAGTGGCCAAGAGATTACACAGGGGTTTGGTGATTTTAGAAAATCCTTTATGAACCGCTTGTAAAATCCTGCATGTCCTACGAAACTTCTTATTGGCTTGACATTAGTAGGTGGGGGAAAGCGTTCTATCACTTCCACTTTATCTTGATCCACTTCTATCCCCTTATTTAAGATCTGATGCCCAAGACAATGCCATTAATTACCATGAAATGACATTTCTCCCAGTTTAGAACTAGGTTTGTTTCTTGGCATCTTTTTAGGACCAGGGTTAGATGATCAAGACAGGAGTCAAATGAGTCTCTATAAACAGAGAAGTTATCCATGAATACTTCAAGGAATTTCTCTACCATATTAGAGAAGATGGATAACGTGCATCTCTGAAAGGTGGCAGGCGCATTGCACAGGTTAAATGGCATTCGTCTATAGGCAAACACGCCAGATGCACATGTGAATGCTGTCTTCTCTTGATCCTGTGGATCCACTGCTATTTGATTGTACCCGGAATATCCATCCAGGAAACAATAAAAAGCATGAACTGATAGTCTTTCTAGCATTTGGTCAATGAAGGGTAAAGGAAAGTGATCTTTCCTGGTGGCGTCATTGAGCCTTCTGTAGTCAATGCACATGCACCACCCTATAACTGTCCTTTTTGGGATCAGCTCATTCTTTTCATTATGAACCACTGTCATCCCTCTCTTCTTAGGGACAACGTAGATAGGGCTCAGCCAGGGGCTGTCAGAAATGGGATAAATAATCCCAGCTTCATAGAGCTTAGTGACTTCCTTCTGCACTACTTCCTTCATAGCTGGATTTAAACGCCTCTGTGGTTGTACCCCTGGTTTGGCATTATCCTCCAAAAGGATTTTATGCATGCATCGGGTAGGACTAGTGCCCTTAAGGTCACTTATAGTCCACCCAAGGCAGTCCTATATGCTTTGAGCACTTTAATGAGTGCTTATTCTTCCTGTGACTCTAAAGTAGAGCTTATGATCACAGGATAGGTATCACCTTTTCCCAAAAATGCTCAGGGAGGAGGGTAATGGCTTAAGCTCAAGCTTAGGAGGCTTTTCCTTTTCCTTAGAGGTTTCCAGAGGTTTCTCTGAATCAGGCTGAGTATCATCAAAGATGTTATCTAGCCCTTCCTTGAGGCTTTCGACCTTGTTGACCTCTTCCACCAGGGAATCAATGAGGTCAATGCCCATACATTCCTCAGGAATGTATGGGTGCTGCATAGCTTTGACAGTATTTAGGACAAACTTTTCCTCATTGACTCTTAGGGTTACTTCTCCTTTTTCAACATCAATGAGGGTCCGTCCTATAACTAGGAACGGTCTTCCTAGGATAAGGGATGCACTCTTGTACCCCTCCATGTCCATTACCATAAAGTCAGTGGGAAAGGCAAAAGGTCCAACCCTGACAATCATGTCTTCAACTACTCCCGATGGGATTTTAATAGAACCATCAGCAAGTTGAAGGCACATGCTGGTTAGTTTGACTTCATCAATTAAACTAAGCTTCTTTATTAGTGAAGCAGGTATTAGGTTGATGCTTACTCCAAGGTCACATAGAGCTGTCCTTGTACAAGCATCACCTAGAGTGCATGGTATCATAAAGCTTCCAGGATCTTTAAGCTTCTCTGGTAAGCTGTTCTAAATGATTTATTGCACTGCATTCCTCAGTGAGGAGGACTGTTTGTGTCTCTCTCCAATCCTTCTTATGACTTAGAATGTCCTTCATGAACTTTGCATAAGAAGGTATCTATTCAAGAGCCTCTGCAAAAGGGATCTTTATCTCTAATGTTCTGAGATATTCCGCAAAGTGGGTAAACTATTTACCCCTGTCCTCTTGACAGAGTTTCTGAGGAAATGGCATCTTAGCCTTATAATCATCAACCTTGGTTGATGAAGGCTGAATGCCTTTTATGCTGGAATGGGGGTTACTAGCTTGCTTAGGAGGGTTGTTATCAGTGAATGGCTGACCTTCCTTGCTTGGGCATTCAACACCCATACTGCTGGCCCCCTGGGCATTTGAACGCCTAGCCTCTGCCCTTTCCTGGCGTTCAATGCCAAGAGGGATACCTTTTTGGGCGTTTGAACGCCTAGTCTCTACCCTTTCTTGGCGTTCAACACTAAGAGGGATACCTCTCTGGGCATTTAAATGCTCAGAGTTATCTTGTGCAGAGACCTGGTTATCCTCTATGGGCTTTTCGTTTTTATAATACTGAGGTTGGGTGCTTAAGGTTTTCCCACTCCTCAGTTGGATAGCCTGGCATTCATCCGTTATCTGCTTAGATAACTGCTGCCTTGTTTGACTTAACTGTGCTTTTATATTTCTGTTAGAAGCCTAAGTTTCTTACAGAGCCTCTTGTAGTTCCAGCATTTGCTAGGCAAGGGCTTGCAGTTGCTGAGTCAATGGACCATCCTACTCTGGAGGGTTAGGTTCAGCAACTACCTCCTTAACCTCTCCTTTTATAGAGGTCTCAGGAGATGAGTACAGATGCTGATTAGTGGCAACGATCTCAATAAGCTCTCGAGCCTCTCCAATGGTCTTTCTCATGTGTATGGAACCACCAGCAGAGTGGTCCAAGGGCATTCTAGCCATGTCTAAAAGCCCATAGTAAAAGATGCCTAACTGTACCCAATCTGAAAACATTTCAGTGGGACATTTTTTTAGCATCCTCTTATACCTCTCGCAGGCATCATAAAGGGATTCACTATCTCCTTGTTTGAAACCTTAGATGTCTAGTCTCATCTGGTTCATCTTTCTTGGGGAAAAGTATTGGTTTAAAAACTTGTCCACTAACTGTTTCTAAGTTTTTAAACTAGCTTTAGGCTGGTTATCCAACCACCTTTTTGCTTGGTCCTTTACTACAAAAGGAAAAAGCAGTAACCTGTAGACATCTTGGTCTACTCCCTCACTGCGTACTATGTCAGCAATCTTTAAGAAGTCTACTGGGAATTCTATAGGTTCTTTCTAAGGAAGCCCAGAATACTGGCAGTTCTGCTGTACTAGAGTAATAAGATGAGTGTTCACTTCAAAGCTACTAGCTCTTATGTGATGTATGCTGATACTTCTTTCATAGAAGTCAGCAGTGGGATTAGTAAAAGATTCTAGAGTTCTCTTGAACTCTTCATTCCCACTTGAGTTCATGATTAAGAGAAGTAGAAGATGAAGAAAGAAGAAGATAGAAGGAGTAGAGGAAGAGATAGAGGTAGAGAAGATAAATAATAATATTTTTTTATTTTTA
>NC_029794.2:97231072-97236231 GCF_000816755.2 Arachis ipaensis
AATTAAACCTAAATTAAAATTAATTAATTAAAAAGAATTTAATTCGAAAAAAGGAAGAGAGAGAAGAAGAAAGAAATTTTCAAAAACTAGAGAGAGAAGAATTAGTTAGGTAGTTTTGAAAAAGAGGAGAGAGAAGATATGAAATTAATTTAAAAGAGATTTGAATTTAAAATTTGAAATTTGAAAAAATTAAAATTTGAAATTTGAAATTTGAAATTTGAATTTTAAATTTTGAAAAAGATTTAAAATTTGGAAAGATTTAATTTTGAAAATTGAATTTTGAAATTTTAATTTTAAATTTTTGAATTTTGAAAGTTAAAATTTTAAATTTGAAATAAGATAAGATAAGAATTTTGAAAAAGATAAGATTTTTAATTCTGAAAAGATTTTATTTTTGAAAACTTGACAACTAAAATATGATAAGATAAAAATTTAAAAACAAAAATCTGAATTTTAAAGAAAATTTTGAAAATTAAGTTAAAAGTTGGTTAGAAAAGATATTTTTTTATTTTTGAAATTAATGAGGAAAGAGAAAAACAAGTAAAAGATACCAAACTTAAAATTTTTAGATCTAGTGTACCCAAATTTTAGAAAATTTGGAGGAAAAACACAATGGGACACCAAACTTAAAAATTTTAAGATCAAAACACATATAAAACACAAGAAAACTTTGAAAACTAATAAGAACACGAAGAACAAGACTCAAAGAAATTTAAATAACACAAGAACACATAAAGAACACCAAACTTAAAATCTTTAGAAAACTAACAAGAAATTTTCGAAAATTAAAGAAAAACAACAAGAAAACACCAAACTTAAAAATTGAAACAAGGTTTAAACAAAGGAAAATTATTTTTGAAAAGTTTTTAGAAAGAAGGACTCAAAGGAACATAAATTTCCAAGAACATAAGCCAACGCTCTAACCAATTGAACTACAAATTAAATAAAGAAAATAAAAATATTTTTGAAAAAGGTTTTAATTTTTTTGAAAATTTGAAGAAGAAGAGAAAATAAAAACAAATGACTTTAATCAAAGTTATATTCTTGCAAAAATCAGAGACTCAACAAGAACATAAATTAACAAAGAAAAGAAAAATATTTTTGAAAAAGTTTTTAATGATTTTTGAAAATTAGAGAAGAAGAAAATCAAAATCAAAGACTTAACAAAAATAAAAATTACCTGATCTAGGGAGCAAGACAATCCATCAGTTTGTCCAAACTCAACAATCCCCGGTAACGACACCAAAAACTTGTTACACGAATCCCCACACCTTCGTACAGTTGTACCAGCAAGTGCACTAGGTTGTCCAAGTAATACATGAGCGAGTCAGGGTCGATCCCACGAGGATTGTGGCTTGAAGCAAGCTATGCTTGTCTTGCAGGTCTTAGTCAGGCAGAATCAGAAGGTTGATAAATAAATATTTATGGGATTATTTGAAATAAGGATAGGAATTATATGTTGGGAATGGTAAATAATGGGAATAGAGTTGAGAGTTAGAGTTGCTTTGTCTTTCTGAATTAACTCTGGTACTACTGCTTCCTTTGCTTGTGAGTAATTTCTTCAATGGCAGGTTGTATGTGATTGACACTGGTTTGAGTAGCTACCAATACTCCTCCAGATCTGAACCCCAGATTTAGTGCGGATCCATTCTGATTGAGGGTGAAGCTTATGCAGTTCATTCTTCTTGATGATCCTACTCAAAATGCCACAGACAAGGTCGAATCTTCTGAATCGGAGGAATGCTGCTCCTTTGGTTCTAGCCTTTACCACAGAGACCCTAATCTCCCCAACAAAGTCGTGTCTGAGAGACGTATATTCAAGCTGGCGGTTCATCATTGTCCGATAAAAGACGCACTCTGAACCCATGTAGAATGTGATAACCTTATGCCAGTTCAACACATTCATAGTGATGAAGAATGAATATACATCTTAGAATTAATCAAACACAGATCGAAGAGAAACAATAGTACTTTTATTAATTCATAGGACTCAGCAGGGCTCCTCCCCACAACCTAGGAGGTTTAGAAACTCATACTGAAAGTAAAATACAATGGTGAAAACGAAAATAGGGCTGAATAGTGTATGATGTCACCAAAAATCATGTAAAATACACTTTAAATACTAAACAGATGACTAATAAGGGTAAAACAGTCTATTTAGTTCTAAAATCCACTTCTGAGGCCCACTTGGTGAGTGTTTGGGCTGAGCCTTGATGAGATCCACGTGCTATGAGGTTCCTTGGGTGTGGAACGCCATCTAGGGGGTCCTCTCTGAGCCTTTGGACGTTGGCCTCTGCTCTTTGGGCGTTGGACGCCTGGAAGGGGGCAGGAAACTGGCGTTGGACGCTAGTTTTGGGCCTTCTAATCCGAAGCACAGTATAGACTATTATATATTGCTGGAAAGCTCTAAAAGTCATATTTCCATAGTCATTGAGAGCGCTCCATTCGGACTTCTGTAGCTCCAGAAAAGCTCTTCCAAATGCAGGCAGGTCAGATTTGGACAGCATCTGCAGTGCTTTCTCTGTCTCTGAATTAGACTTCTACCCCAGCTTCTCAGTTTCAGCTAGAAAATACTTGAAATTGCCCAAAACCACAAAAACTCATAGTAGAATCCAACAATGTGAATTTAACACTAAAACCTATAAAAACTACTAAAAACTATATGAAAGTGATGCCAAAAAGCATATAAAATATCCGGTCATCAACCATCCAACACAACATTCAAGTGGATAAAACTCTTATCTCTAATATTTACTTTCCCACTTGAATATGGTTTGATTGAAATGGATGGTCAACTTAGAGCTCTTGGTGGATTTAAGAGCAAGAGAGAATTGGTTAGTGGGTGGAAATGCCAATCAAGGTTCTTTATGGTTGGAAACTCAAAGTCTAAGTGCAATGGTTAGTATAGTTCTCAATTAAAGGGGTCTAGGAAGATGCTTTAGTGTTTATTCAAGAATTCAGATCACTTGCCACCCAAATAGAATTGTCTTGATCAACTTGAAGATAGGTGTAGAAACAAGATTTGGGATCCGGGTATATATGAGGATCAATTTTGGGAGCCCTTAGCTTGTGTAGAACTTCATCAAAGCTTGATGCCATTGATTTTCAAATTTGGAGCTTACTTGAAGTCCAAGCATTGGTGGAAGTTTCAAGATGATTTCAAGCATAAGCCACCTTGACAAGGAGCCTCTCAATTGTCCAACTTAAGGACATAAACTAAAAGTGGTAGGTGGGAGACACCCCACCATGGTAAACTCTTTCCATTATCTTGTACATATAATCAATGGATGAATTGAGTTGCCATTATAGGTAGTTTTTCTTATTTGCTATACCCTTGTACATATTGCCTTGATTGATAGGTTTCATGTTAAATTCAGGTTTTGCTTGAAGTGCAAGTTTTGGTTGTTTTGTCTTTGAAAATTTTTCAAAAACTAAAAAGATTTTTGTTAAATTTTAATTTTGGTTACTTTAGAATGTTTATAAGCTAGAAGAGTGCCTTGTTTTTGTTTTATGCTTTAAAATATAATAAAATAAAAAGTGCGCGCCACGAGTAAGCATGGCCGACGCGCATGCGTCGTATGCGATGATGGGACTTCTGGTACAAAAACCAGAGAGTTGCGCTGGAGTGGTGCTGCCTTTGTGGGAATAGCACAATTTTAGCCCCACGCGTATGCGTGGGTGACGCGTACACGTCACCAGTCTTTTCTGCGATCCACGCGTACGCGTGGTCGACACTTACGCGTCGCATCCCCCTTCTGCTTTTCGCGCGCACGCATTGCCTATGCACGCGCGTCGCCTCCGCACACTATCTCTCCCCTGTTTTTGTCCCTTTCTTCTTCTTTCTTTCTTTTTCTTCTCTCTTCCCTTCTTCCATTTCTTTTCTTCCCTTTCTTCTCTTCTCTTCTATTCTCACCTTTCTCATCATTTTTTTCTTTCTTCTTTTTATTTCTTCTTCTCCCTCTTTTTACATTTTCACTTCTCATTTTTCTTATATTTCATTTTCTTTTGTTTATTGCATTTGCATACTTCCATTCATTGCATTTTAATTTTGTTTGTATAACTTATTCTTATTTTCTTTTCTAATTTTCTTATTTTTATATTGGTGTTGAATCTTTCTACCCAATTGTTGAGACTTTCTTGGTTAGTTTTGGTGCTTCTTGACTTGTTTGATATTGATGGGTGATGAAACTTTTATGTCAATGCTTAACCTTTGATGATTCTTGCATCCTTTTTGCATTGATATGAACTTGCATGTCTTTCATGACCCACCCTTTCTAGTTGAACTTGATGCCTTTGAGTGCTCTTCATGCTTTGACTTTACTCTTGCATCAAGTATTAGTTGATATGCCCTTAGCTTATATTGTTTTCTCACTTATATGTTGTAGCTACCATGTATTTGAGAACCATACTCTTATTTGGCATTAGCCCCCGCCTATGTTCTATTTGGTTTGATATCTTTGTTATGGCTTTACTTGTCTTTCTTTTTCTCTTCTTTTAGGTTGGCCACCAAGAAGGAAAGGAAATGATAAGCTTCAAATGGGGCAACAAAAAAGTTCATCCACACAACCTTTTGAAGGAGCTCATCAATTGTAGCAACCCGTCCACCTTGCTCTTCTTTGCATGCACCGAGGACGGTGCAAATTTCTAAGTGTGGGGAGATCGTCCGACCGATCTCCATGGGTAACAATTTCCTTTTTCAACACCAATTTTTCAATTTTTAGCTTTGTTATTAGTTAGTTGTTGCATTGCATGATAGGTTGCATGTTAGTTAGAATTTGTACATATTTTATTACTTCTTTTTATGTTAGGACTACTTGGTTAGGGTGATGACTTCTTTTCCAAGAAAAAAATTATTTTTAGGGCACCCTACCAATTTGAAAAAAAAAAATTGTGTGAACTTGCTTGAAGAATTTATTTTGGAACATGGTTTTTGAGCTAAGAACACAAGCATGTGAGTTTTGAGCCGAATTGTGTGGTTACATCTTATAACCACTTATTTTCATTCTTGTGTGCATTGTTCTCTTTCTATGATTGTGATCTTTGATTTGTTTGATTCTTTATGTCCATTGTTCTATGTATACATGCATTTATATGATTGAGGCCATCATTTCATTTAGCTCACTTACCCAAATAGCCTACCTTTCATCAACCATTGTTAG
>NC_029794.2:97245097-97254910 GCF_000816755.2 Arachis ipaensis
TAATTTATTTTTCTTGTCATTTAAATTACTTGCCCCTTATTTTCAAAAACCCAAAAATATATCTTTCTACATAACCAATAATAGATCATACTGTCCTGCAACTCCTTGAGAAGACGACCCGAGGTTTGAATACTTCGGTTATAAATTTATTTGGATTTTGTTACTTGTGACAACCAAACTTTTGTACGAAAGGATTCTCTATTGGTTTAGAAACTATACTACCAATGCGATAACATTTTTTATAAAATTTCTTTACCGACAAGAATCCCGTTCGTTAAAGAGCTAGGCGAAATTGAACAAAAGGTAGATTTCAAGCTTGAAGACACTTCCACACCAGGTGATGTTGTTGATGATTTTGTGGAAGTTGTTGAACTTTCTTCCATTGAACTTGAAGATGATGTTGAGGAGGATAATGCGCAACCTCTTAGGCATATAAAGAATGATGGAGAATTGGAAGAATGTGAGCAAATAACAAATCGTCCTCTTGAAGATAAGGGTATTTGAGGAATCTTCTCCTATTGAAATTAAGGTAAATGCTGAGGTAAGTTCCACATTACCTCCAAGTGGTGACGTGAAGAGTGGAGAAGAGCTAGAAGAAGTTGGTGAAGAAGTGGTTGAACATGAAAAACTTTGTCAAGAAGAGGACATGGAAGAAGCTTGCCAAGAGGTGGAGGTAATCCAAGAAGAGCACAAGGGAATGGAACTTACAAGACCATTGGAGACGTCCCTTCCTAAGTCACCATCCAACATAACATTCGAGTGGGTAAAATTCTTATCTCTAATCTTTACCTTCCCACTTGAATATGGTTTGATTGAGACGGATGGGCAACTTAGAGCTATTTTGGGGTTAAGAGCAAAAGAGAATTTAGTAGTGGGTGAAAATGCCAATCAAGGTCCCTTATGGTTGGAAACTCAAATTTCAAGTGCAATGGGTGGTATAGTTCTCAATTGAAAGGGTCTAGGAGGATGCTTTGGCGCTTACGTGAGAATTCGGATCACCTACCACCCAAGTGGAATCATGATGATCAACTTGAAGATGAGTGCAAAATCAAGATTTGGGATCCGGGAATATATGAGGATCAATTTTGGGAGCCCTTAGCTTGTGTGGAACTTCATCAAAGCTTGGTGCCATTGATTTTGAATTTTGGAGCTTACTTGAAGTCCAAGCATTGGTGGAAGTTTCAAGATGAGTTCAAGCATAAGCCGCCATGATAAGGAGCTTCTCGAATGTCCAACTTAAGGACTTAAACTAAAACTACTAGGTGGGAGACACCCCACCATGGTAAACTCTTTCCATTCTCTTGTATATATAATGAATGAATGAATTGAGTTGTCATTGTTAGGTAGTTTTCTTCTTTGCATACTCTTGTTCTAGTATTTTTGGTTGCTAGTTTGTATGATTAGATTTATGCCTTGAGTTGTAGGTTAGTTGTTGTTAAATTGTATTTTGCTTGAAGTGTAATTTTTGTTTATTTTGTATTTGAAAATTTTTCAAAAACCAAAAGATCTATTGTTAAATTTGAATTTTGGGTGATTTAGAATGTTCATAGGTTAGGAGAGTGTTTAATTCTGTTTTAGGCTTCTTTAAAAAAAAGTGGTCAACCCACGCTTAAGCATGACGAACGCGTGCGCATCAATTGTGCATTTGCAACTCTTGGTACATTTTCCCAAGAGTTGCGCGAACATCGCGCGAGCACTGTGCGAAAAGCACAACCCACGCGTAAGCGTAGGTGACGCTTAAGCGTCGATTGTCCCTGCCGCAATCCACGCATAAGCGTGGGTGACGCGTAAGCGTCGATTGTTCTTCCTGCAATCTATGCTTAAGCATGGGCGACGCTTATGCATCCCTTCGCACCCTGTTTTTTTTTTCTTCTTCCTTTTTCTTTTCTTCTTCTTTCTTCTTCCTTTCTTCTTTTTTATGTTCCAAAAAAAAAAGAAATTTTTTCACTTTCTTTTCTTATTTCTTATATTTCATTTTCTTTTGTTTATTGCATTTGCATACTTCCATTCATTGCATTTTAATTTTGTTTGTATAACTTATTTCTTTTCTACCACTCTTTCTTGTTTGAACTTGATGCTCAACATGCTCTTCATACCATTTACTTATGCTTTGACGTTACTCTTGCATCAAGAATTAGTTGATATGCCTTAGTTTATATTGCTCTCTCATTTACATGTGTAGCTACCATGTAGTTGAAAACCCTACTCTTATTTGGAATTAGCCCCCGCCTATGTTCTATTTGCTTTGATATCTCTATCGTAGGCTTAATTTTCTTTCTTTTCTCTCCTTTTAGGTTGGCCACCAAGATGGGAATGGAAAAGATTTCAAATGGGGCAACAAGCAAGTTCATCCACACAATCTTTTGAAGGAGCTCAACAGTTGTAGCAACCCACCTACCTTGCTCTTCTTTGCATGCACTGAGGATGGTGCAAATTTCTAAGTGTGGGGAGGTTGTCTGGTGCACGAATTTGTATATGTCAATGTCAATATTACTATTTCTTACAAATTCGCACAACTAACCAGCAAGTGCACTGGGTTGTCCAAGTAATACCTTACGTGAGTAAGGGTCGAATCCCACAGAGATTGTTGGCTTGAAGCAATCTATGGTTATCTTGTAACTCTTAGTCAGGATATCAATTATATTTATCAGTTTGAATTGCGAAAAATAAGAGAGCATGAAATAGATACTTGTTATGCAGTAATGGAGAACATGTTGGAGTTTTGGAGATGCTTTCTCTTCTGAATCTCTGCTTTTCCCCTGTCTTCTTCTTCACGCACGCAAGGTTCCTCCTATGGCAAGCTGTGTGTTGGTGGATCACCATTGTCAATGGCTACCATCCGTCCTCTCAGTGAAAATGGTCCAGGTGCGCTGTCACCGCACGGCTAATTATCTGTCGGTTCTCACTCATGCTGGAATAGGATCCATTGATCCTTTTGCGTCTGTCACTACGCCCAACCCTTGTGAGTTTGAAGCTCATCACAGTCATTCAATCCCTGAATCCTACTCGGAATACCACAGACAAGGTTTAGACTTTCCGGATTCTCAAGAATGCTGCCAATGGATTCTAGCTTATACCACGAAGATTCTGATTAAGGAATCCAAGAGATACTCATTCAATTGAATGTAGAACGGATGTGGTTGTCAGGCACGCGTTCATAGGTTGAGGATGGTGATGAGTGTCATGGATCATCACATCCATCATATTGAAGTGCGAATGAACATCTTAGATAGAAACAAGCGTGTTTGAATGGAAAACAGAAGTAATTGCATTAATTCATTGAGACATAGTTGAGCTCCTCACCCCCAACAATGGAGTTTAGAGACTCGTGCCGTCAAAGAGTACAAAGTTCAGATCTAAAACGTCATGAGTTACAAAATAAGTCTCTAAAAGTTGTTTAAATACTAAACTAGTAACCTAGGTTTACAGAAAATGAGTAAACTAAGATGGGTAGTGCAAAAATCCACTTCTGGGGCCCACTTGGTGTATGCTGGGGCTGAGACTTAAGCTTCTCACGTGCCTGGGCTGTTTCTGGAGTTGAACGCCAGGTTGTAACCTGTTTCTGGCGTTGAACTCCAACTTGTAACTTGTTTCTGGCGCTGAACACCAGACTGCAACATGGAACTGGCGTTGAATGCCAGTTTACATCGTCTATCCTTGAGAAAAGTATAGACTATTATATATTGCTGGAAAGCCCTGGATGTCTACTTTCTAACCCAATTCGAAGCGCGCCAATTGGACTCCTGTAGCTCCAGAAAATTTATTCTGAGTGCAGAGAGGTCAGAATCCAACAGCATCAGCAGTCCTTTTTCAGCCTGAATCAGATTTTTGCTCAGCTCCGTCAATTTCAGCCAGAAAATACCTGAAATTATAGAAAAACACAAAAAATCATAGTAAAGTCCAGAAATATGATTTTTATTTAAAAACTAATAAAAATATAATAAAAAGTGACTAAAACATATTAAAAACTACCTAAAAACAATGCCAAAAAGCGTATAAATTATCCGCTCATCACAACACCAAACTTAAATTGTTGCTTGTCCCCAAGCAACTAAAAACACAGTAGGATAAAAAAAAAGAGAATATACAATGAATTCCAAAAACATCTATGAAGATCAGTCTTAGTTAGATGAGCGGGGCTATTAGCTTTTTGCTTCTGAACAGTTTTGGCATCTCACTTTATCCTTTGAAGTTCAGAATGATTGGTATCTATAGGAACTCAGAATTCAGATAGTGTTATTGATTCTCCTAGTTCAGTATGTTGATTCTTGAACACAGCTACTTTATGAGTCTTGGCCGTAGCCCTAAGCACTTTGTTTTCCAGTATTACCACCGAATACATACATGCCACAGACACATAACTGGGTGAACCTTTTCAGATTGTGACTCAGCTTTGCTAAAGTCCCCAATTAGAGGTGTCCAGGGTTCTTAAGCACACTCTGTTTTTGCTTTGGACTTCGACTTTAACCACTCAGTCTCAAGTTTTCACTTGACACCTTCACGCCACAAGCACATGGTTAGGGACAGCTTGGTTTAGCCGCTTAGGCCAGGATTTTATTCCTTTAGGCCCTCCTATCCACTGATGCTCAAAGCCTTGAATCCTTTTTATTACCCTTGCCTTTTGGTTTTAAGGGCTATTGGCTTTTTGCTCTTGCCTTTTGGTTTAAAGAGCTTTTGGCTTTTTTTGCTTGCTTTCTCTTTTTCTTGCTCCTTTTTTTTTCGCATTTTTTTTCTGCTAGCTTTTTTCTTCACTGTTTTTTCTTGCTTCAAGAATCATTTTTATGATTTTTCAGATTATCAAATAACATTTCTCCTTTTTCATCATTCTTTCAAGAGCCAACAATTTTAACATTCATAAACAACAAATTCAAAATACATATGCACTGTTCAAGCATTCATTCAAAAAACAAAAAGTATTGCCACCACATCAAAATAATTAAACTATTTTAAAATTCGAAATTCATGTACTTCTTTTTCTTTTTTAGAAAACAATTTTCATTTAAGAAAGGTGATGGATTCATAGGACATTCATATCTTTAAGACATAGACACTTAGATACTAGTGATCATATAGTAAAGACACAAACATAATTAAACATGAAGCATAGTAAACGAAAAACAAGAAAATAAGAACAAGGAGATTAAGGAATGGGTCCACCTTAATGAGGGTGGCATCTTCCTCTTCTTGAAGAACCAATGGTGCTCTTGATCTCCTCTATGTTTCTTCCTTGTCTTTGTTGCTCCTCCCTCATAGCTCTTTGATCTGCAGTCAAATGCTCTATCACTGAACTATGGACCCTTGAGATGAACCTCTCCATCTCTCATGACTCAGAGGTGGAAGCAACTGCCTTCCTTTTCCTCTTTCTAGAGGACTCTCCGGCCTAGGTGCCATAAATAGTTATGGAAAAACAAAAAGCAACACTTTTTTCCACACCAAACTTAAAAGGGTTGCTCGTCCTCGAGCACAAGAATGTAGAAGGGAGTAGAAGGAGAAGTGTGAATGGGTGGGTATGGAAGGGAAATGGTTTGAATTGGAATGGTGAGGTAGGTGGGGATTCTGTGGGATCCACAAATCCTGATGGGATCCTGTGGGGTCCACAGATCAAGTGGGGTCAAGGACTTAACATCCCTGCTCCAATTAGGCGTGTAAAACGTCCTTGCTGTGCAATCCTGGCGTTTAACGCCAGACTGCTGCATGTTTCTGGCGTTAAACGCCCAACTGTAGCTTGTTTCTGGCATTTAACGCTAGGCAGATGCTTGTTTCTGGCGTTAAACGCCAGACAGATGCTTGTTTCTGGCGTTTAAATGCCAGACTGCTCTCCTCCAGGGTGTGCTATTTTCAATGCTATTTTTCATTCTGTTTTTGATTCTTCAGTAGTTTTTGTGATTTCACATGATCATCAACCTAATAAATCATGAAATAAAAAAAAGAAAATAAAATAGATATGATTAAATAACATTGGGTTGCCTCCCAACAAGCGCTTCTTTAATGTCAATAGCTTGACAGTGAGCTCTCATGGAGCCTCACAGATAATTAGAGCAAGGTTAGAACCTCCCAACACCAAACTTAGAGTTTGAATGTGGGGGTTTTGTTTGACTTTGTATTGAGAGAAGCTTTTCATACTTCCTCTCCATGGTTACAGAAGGAGAACCTTGTGTCTTATAGTTTGCAATGTCTGCAAACCATAGAGCTTCCTGAATAGCAAACAATTGCTCATCCGAAAAGGTTTCAGAAATCTCAGTAAGAGGGAGGGATGCTCCTGCTACTAGTTCTATCCGGGACAGGTGATCAGCTACTTGATTCTCTGTCCCTTTTCTGTCTCTTATTTCTATATCAAACTCTTGCAGAAACAACATCCATCTTATAAGCCTGGGCTTTGAATCCTGCTTTGTGAGTAGATATTTAAGAGCAGCATGGTCAGTGTACACAATCACTTTTGATCCTACTAAGTATGATCTAAACTTGTCAATGGCATAAACCACTGCAAGCAGCTCTTTTTCTGTGGTTGTGTAATTTTTCTGGGCATCATTTAAAATGCGGCTAGCATAATGAATGACATGCAGAAGCTTGTTATGCCTCTGTCCCAGTACTACACTAATGACATGGTCACTAGCATCACACATTAGTTCAAATGGTAATGTCCAGTCTGGTGCAGAAATAACTGGTGCTGTGACCAGCTTATCTTTCAGAGTTTCAAACGCCTGCAGACACTCTGTGTCTAACATAAATGGCATGTCAGCAGCTAGCAGATTTCTCAGAGGTTTTGCAATTTTTGAAAAATCTTTTATAAACCTCCTATAGAATCCTGCATGCCCCAGAAAGCTTCTGATTGCCTTAACATTGGTGGGTGGTGGTAATTTTTTAATTACCTCTACCTTAGCTTGATCCACCTCTATTCCCTTGTTCGAAATTTTATGCCCAAGGACAATTCCTTTAGTCACCATAAAGTGACATTTTTCCCAATTTAGAACCAGGTTAGTCTCTTGGCATCTTTTCAGAACAAGTGCTAGATGGTTAAGACAGGAGCTAAATGAGTCTCCAAATACTGAAAAGTCATCCATGAAGACTTCCAGAAATTTCTCTACCATATCAGAGAAGATAGAGAGCATGCACCTCTGAAAGGTTTCAGGTGCATTGCACAGACCAAAAGGCATTCTTCTGTATGCAAATACTCCAGATGGACATGTAAATGCTGTTTTCTCTTGGTCTTGAGGATCTACTGCAATTTGGTTGTAACCTGAATAGCCATCCAAAAAGCAGTAGTATTCATGACCTGCTAGTCTTTCTAGCATCTTGTCTATGAATGGTAAAGGGAAGTGATCCTTCCTGGTGGCTGTATTGAGCCTTCTGTAGTCAATACACATACGCCACCCTGTAACTGTCCTTGTAGGAACCAGTTCATTTTTTTCATTATGAACCACAGTCATACCTCCCTTCTTAGGGACAACATGGACAGGACTCACCCAGGGGCTATCAGAAATAGGATAAATAATCCCAGCCTCTAGTAACTTAGTGACCTCTTTCTGCACCACTTCCTTCATGGCTGGATTTAGCCGCCTATGTGGCTGAACCACTGGCTTAGCATCATCCTCCAATAGGATCTTGTGCATGCATCTTACTGGGCTGATGCCCTTAAGGTCACTTATGGACCACCCAAGAGCTGTCTTGTGTGTCCTTAGCACTTGAAGTAGCGCTTCCTCTTCCAGGGGATTTAAAGCAGAGCTTATGATCACCGAAAAAATGTCACCTTCTCCCAAAAATGCATATTTCAGGGATGGTTGTAATGGTTTGAGCTCGAGTTTAGGAGGTTTTTCCTCTTCCTGAGGAAGCTTCAGAGGCTCTTTCAATTCCTCTGAATCCTCCAGATCAGGCTGAACATCTTTAAAAATGTCCTCTAGCTTTGATTCGAGACTCTCAGTCATATTGACCTCTTCCACTAGGGAGTCAATAATATCAATGCTCAGACAGTCGTTTGATGTGTCTGGATATTGCATAGCTTTGACAACATTCAACTTAAACTCATCCTCATTGACTCTTAGGGTTATCTCCCCTTTTTGGACGTCAATGAGGGTTCGTCCAGTTGCTAGGAATGGTCTTCCTAGAATGAGAGTTGCACTCTTGTGCTCCTCCATTTCTAGCACTACAAAGTCAGTAGGGAAGGCAAATGGCCCAACCTTGACAATCATGTCCTCAATTATGCCTGATGGGTATTTAATGGAGCCATCAGCAAGTTGAAGACAGATACGGGTTGGTTTGACCTCTTCAGTCAAGCCAAGCTTTCTGATGGTGGATGTAGGGATTAGGTTGATGCTTGCCCCAAGATCACATAAAGCTGTCTTGGTGCAATTACCCTCTAATATGCATGGTATCATAAAGCTCCCGGGATCTTTAAGCATTTCTGGGAAGCTTTTCAGAATGACTGCACTACATTCTTCAGTGAGGAGAACTCTTTCAGTTTCTCTCCAATCATTCTTATGACTCAAGATATCTTTCATGAACTTGGCATAATAGGGTATTTGCTCAAGTGCCTCTGCAAATAGAATCTTTATTTCAAGAGTCCTGAGATAGTCTGCAAAGCGAGCAAATTACTTATCCTGCTCCTTGATGAGCGGATAATTTATACGCTTTTTGGCATTGTTTTTAGTATGTTTTTAGTAGGATCTAGTTACTTTTAGGGATGTTTTCATTAGTTTTTATGTTAAATTTACATTTCTGGACTTTACTATGAGTTTGTGTGTTTTTCTGTGATTTCAGGTATTTTCTGGCTGAAATTGAGGGACTTGAGCAAAAATAAGATTCAGAGGTTGAAGAAGGACTGCTGATGCTGTTGGATTCTGACCTCCCTACACTCAAAGTGGATTTTCTGGAGCTACAGAACTCAAAATGGCGCGCTTTCAATTGCGTTGGAAAGTAGACATCCAGGGCTTTCCAGCAATATATAATAGTCCATACTTTGGCCGAGTTTAGAGGACGCAAAAGGGCGTTGAACGCCAGTTCTACGCTGCAGTCTGGAGTTAAACGCCAGAAACACGTTACAAGCCAGAGTTGAACGCCAGAAATACGTTACAAACTGGCGTTCAACTCCAAGAATGACCTCTTCACGTGTAACATTAAGGCTCAGCCCAAGCACACACCAAGTGGGCCCCGGAAGTGGATTTATGCATCAATTACTTATTTCTGTAAACCCTAGTAACTAGTTTATTATAAATAGGACTTTTTACTATTGTATTAGACATCTTTGGATGCCTAGTTCTTAGATCATGGGGGCTGGCCTCTCGGCCATGCCTGGACCTTCATCACTTATGTATTTTTTACGGTAGAGTTTCTACACTCCATAGATTAAGGTGTGGAGCTCTGCTGTTCCTCATGATTTAATGCAAAGTACTACTGTTTCTCTATTCAATTCAACTTATTTCGCTTCTAAGATATTCATTCGCACTTCAACATGAATGTGATGAACGTGACAATCATCATCATTCCCTATGAACGCATGCCTGACAACCACTTCCGTTCTACCTTCGATTGAATGATTATTTCTTGGATCTCTTAATCAGAATCTTCGTGGTATAAGCTAGATTGATGGCAGGCATTCATGAGAATCTGGAAAGTCTAAACCTTGTCTGTGGTATTTCGAGTAGGATTCTGGGATTAAATGACTGTGATGAACTTCAAACTTGCGAGTGCTGGGCGTAGTGACAGACGCAAAAGGAGGGTGAATCCTATTCCAGTATGATCGAGAACCTCAGATGATTAGCCGTGTTGTGACAGAGCATTTGGACAATTTTCACAAGAGGATAGGATGCAGCCATTGAC
>NC_029794.2:97255374-97257297 GCF_000816755.2 Arachis ipaensis
AAACCGGAGGAGCTTGCCAAAGATGAGGCCATTAAGGCTCGCCTTTAGGTGTCCTCCTCGGGATAGCGTCATTTAAAGAACTAGGGTCAGCAGAACTTAAAAAAAAATAAATAAATAAACGGAAAAAATATCGCCAAGCAAAATTCAATGAATGCATTGGTTGAGGAAGGGATAAAAAAAAATGTTTGATTCGGAGATCTCAATATCTCCTGAAACCCAATGAATTCCCCATTTCTGATCTATCACTTCTCTTTACATTCTGCAATTAAATTCATGCAATCACCCCGATCCCTTTTTAATTTCAGCAATTTAGCTTCTCGCTCTTTAATTCATGCAATTTTACATTCCGCAATTCTCATCTAAATCTTGATTCCGCTTAACTAGAACACACTTCTAATCCGAATTGCTCACTCAACCAATCCTTGTGGGATTCGACCTCACTCTATTGTGAGTTTTTACTTGACGATAACCGGTGCACTTGCCGGAAGGAATTTTTGCCGATCGTGCAATTTCTTAAAATCGTAGCATCAAAATTCTCACCAATGATATACATAAGTATTTCTATCTTTATTTTCTGTTTATTTATTATTATTTTCGAAAACTCCATAATCAATTATTATCCGCCTGACTGAGATTTACAAGATGACCATAGCTTGCTTCATACCAACAATCTCCGTGGGATCGACCCTTACTCACGTAAGGTTTATTACTTGGACGACCCAGTGCACTTGCTGGTTAGTTGTATCGAAGTTGTGAATGAAAAACGATTTATTAAGACGTGCGTACAGAGTTTTTGGCGCTGTTGCCTGAGATCACAATTTCGTGCACCAAGTTTTTGGCGCCGTTGCCGGGGATTGTTCGAGTTTGTACAACTGACGGTTCATCTTGTTGCTTAGATTGGGTAATTTTCTTCTTACTTTCAAAAAAAAAATTTTCAAAAATCTTTCAAAAATTTCTCATCTGTTTCCAAAAAAAAAAAAATTTCTTTTCAAAAATTTTTTGTTATGTTCTTCAGAATTTTTAAGAATGAATTCTAGTGTTTCATGATGATTTGTTGAATCCTGGCTGGCTGTAAGCCATGTCTAATCTTTTGGACTGGGGTTCCAACTTATCATCACAAGAATTTGTTGATTTTCACACACTTAGTTGCTCTATACATGGAAAGTATAAATATCTTCTAAAGCTTGGCTGGCTACTAAGCCATGCCTAACCCTCAGATTGGAGCTTTAGACTAAGAGTACAAGATTCCTGGAATTCATATTAAAAATTTTGGAGTCCTTATTTTTCTTTTTCAAATAATTTTCAAAAAATCCAAAAAAAATTAATAAAATCATAAAAATAAAAAATATTTCATGTTTCTTGTTTGAGTCTTGAGTCAATTTTTAAGTTTGGTGTCAATTGCATGTTTTAAGATTTGCATAAAATTTTCGAAAAAAATCATGCATTCATGGTGTTCTTCATGATCTTCAAGTTGTTCTTGGTAAATCTTCTTGTTTGATCTTGATGTTTTCTTGTTTTGCATCTTTTCTTGTTTTTCATGTGCATTTTTGCATTCATAGTGTCTGAACATGAAAGATTTCTAAGTTTGGTGTCTTGCATGTTTTCTTTGCATAAAAAATTTTTAAAAAATATGTTCTTGATGTTCATCATGATCTTCAAAGTGTTCTTGGTGTTCATCTTGACATTCATAGCATTCTTGCATGCATTCATTGTTTTGATCCATAACTTTCATGCATTGCATCATTTTTCATGTTTTTCTCTCTCATCATTAAAAATTTCAAAAATCAAAAAAATATCTTTCCTTTTTTCTCTCATAAATTTCGAAAATTTGGATTGACTTTTTCAAAAATTTTTAAAAATTCAATTGTTTCTTATGAGTCAAATCAAATTTTCAATTTAAAAATCTTATCTTTTTCAAAATCT
>NC_029794.2:97270100-97270594 GCF_000816755.2 Arachis ipaensis
TGGCCCTAAGCACTTTGTATACATAAATTACATAAATGCCACAGACACATAATTGGGTGAACCTTTTCAGATTGTGACTCAGCTTTGCTAAAGTCCCCAATTAGAGGTTCTTAAGCACCTTAAGCACCCTCTTTTTTTTTGCTTTGGACCTTGACTTTAACCGCTCAGTCTCAAGTTTTCACTTGACACCTACACGCCACAAGCACATGGTTAGGGACAGCTTGGTTTAGCCGCTTAGGCCGGGATTTTATTCCTTTAGGCCCTCTTATCCACTAATGCTCAAAGCCTTAGATCCTTTTTATTATCCTTGCCTTTTGGTTTATTTGCTCTTGCCTCTTGGTTTTAAGAGCTTTTAGCTTTTTCTGCTTGCTTTTTCTTTTTCTTTCTATTTTTTTTTCGCCTAATTTTTTTTCTTTTTTTTTTTTTCTGCAAGCTTTGTTTTTTTTTGCTGCTTTTTCTTGCTTCAAGAATCATTTTTATGATTTTTCAGATTA
>NC_029794.2:97281029-97282504 GCF_000816755.2 Arachis ipaensis
TTGAACTCCCATATCCAAACTCTAAGTTTGGTGTTGGGGAGTCTCAACAATGCTTTGAACATCTGTGAGGCTCCATGAGAGTCCACTGTCAAGCTATTGACATTAAAGAAGCGCTTGTTGGGAGGCAACCCAATTTTTATTTATCTAATTTTCATTTATTTTTATTGTTATTTCATGTTTTATTAGGTTCATGATCATGTGGAGTCACAAAATAAATATAAAAATTGAAAACGGAATCAAAAACAGCAGAAGAAAAATCACACCCTGGAGGAGGATCTCACTGGCGTTTAAACGCCAGTAAGAAGCATCTGTCTGGCGTTCAACGCCAGAACAGAGCATGTTTCTGGCGTTGAACGCCAGAAACAAGCAGCATCCTGGCGTTCAGACGCCAGAAATGCACAGTGAAGAAGAGCTGGCGCTGAACGCCAGAAACAAGCATCTGGCTGGCGTTCAACGCCTGAAATATGCTGCATCTGGGCGTTGAACGCCCAGAACAAGCATCAATTTGGCGTTTAAATGCCAGAATTGCATGCAAAGGCATTTTACATGCCTAATGGGTGCAGGGATGCAAATCCTTGACACCTCAGGATCTGTGGACCCCACAGGATCAATTCAGCATCTGTGGACCCCACAGGATCCCCACCTACCTCGACTCACTCTCTTCCCTCTTCTCAATGTTCATCCTCTCTTCCCAATAAATACTCTTCCCCAAAACTCTTCACCAATCACCTCAAACTCTCTTCCCTGTCACCACTCACATCATCCACTCTTCCCCATAAACCTACCTCATAAACTCCACCTAACTTCAAAATTCAAAATCAATTTCCCNACTTTTTGTTTGTTTCTTATCTTTTTCAAAACTACCTAACTAACTCTCTCTCTCTCTAATTTTCGAAAATATCTCCCTCTTCTTCAAAAAAATTCTTTTTAATTAACTAATTGTTTCAAAATTCAATTTTAATTTACTTCTTCTTTTAATTTTCGAAAATTACTAACCATTTTTTTCAAAAATAATTTTCGAAAATTATCTCTCTCTCTCATCTCCTTCTATTTATTTATTTACTAACATCTCTTCCTCACTCACCAAAAATCCGAACCCTCTCTCTCTCTCTGAGTTCAGATTTTTTCTTCTTCTTTTCTTTTAACCATTTTTTTCAAAAATAATTTTCGAAAATTATCTCTCTCTCTCATCTCCTTCTATTTATTTATTTACTAACATCTCTTCCTCACTCACCAAAAATCCGAACCCTCTCTCTCTCTCTGAGTTCAGATTTTTTCTTCTTCTTTTCTTTTACTCTTCCTTTCTTCCACTCACCTAAAGGGAACCTCTATACCTGGGCAAAAAGGATCCCTATTATTATTATTTTTCTGTTCCTTCTTTCTCATATGAGCAGGAGCAAGGACAAGAATATTCTTGTTGAAGCAGATCCAGAACCTGAAAGGACTCTGAAGAGAAAATTAAGAGAAGCTAAATT
>NC_029794.2:97284465-97284579 GCF_000816755.2 Arachis ipaensis
CTATTATTTTTTTCTCTTCTTTCTTCTTTCTCATATGAGCAGGAGCAAGGACAAGAATATTCTTGTTGAAGCAGATCCAGAACCTGAAAGGACTCTGAAGAGGAAGAAGCTAAA
>NC_029794.2:97284727-97309184 GCF_000816755.2 Arachis ipaensis
AACTGTAAGTTTCATGGACTTCCATCTGAAGATCCTTTTCAGTTCTTAACTGAATTCTTGCAGATCTGTGATACTGTTAAGACTAATGGAGTAGATCCTGAAGTCTATAGGCTTATGCTTTTCCCGTTTGCTGTAAGAGACAGAGCTAGAGTGTGGTTGGACTCTCAACCCAAAGATAGCCTGAACTCTTGGGATAAGCTGGTCACGGCTTTCTTCGCCAAGTTCTTTCCTCCTCAAAAGCTGAGCAAGCTTAGAGTGGATGTTCAAACCTTCAGACAGAAAGAAGGTGAATCCCTCTATGAAGCTTGGGAGAGATACAAGCAACTGACCAAAAAGTGTCCTTCTGACATGCTTTCAGAATGGACCATCCTGGATATATTCTATGATGGTCTGTTTGAATTAGCTAAGATGTCATTGGATACTTCTGCAGGTGGATCTATTCACCTAAAGAAAATGCCTGCAGAAGCTCAAGAACTCATTGACATGGTTGCTAACAACCAGTTCATGTACACTTCTAAGAGGAATCCTGTGAGTAATGGGACACCTCAGAAGAAGGGAGTTCTTGAAATTGATACTCGAATGCCATATTAGCTCAGAATAAAATATTGACTCAGCAAGTCAATATGATTTCTCAGAATCTGAATGGAATGCAAGCTGCATCCAACAGTACTCAAGAGCCATCTTCTGAAGAAGAAGCTTATGATCCTGAAGACCCTGCAATAGCAGAGGTGAATTACATGGGTGAACCCTATGGAAACACCTATAACCCCTCATGGAGAAATCACCCAAATCTCTCATGGAAGGATCAACAAAAGCCTCAACAAGGCTTTAATAATGGTGGAAAAAACAGGTTTACCAATAGTAAACCTTTTCCATCATCCACTCAGCAACAGACAGAGAACTCTGAACAAAATACATCTAATTTAGCAAACTTAGTCTTTGATCTATCTAAGGCCACTGTAAGTTTCATGAATGAAACAAGGTCCTCAATTAGAAATTTGGAGGCACAAGTGGGCCAGCTGAGTAAAAGGATCACTGAAATCCCTCCTAGTACTCTCCCAAGCAATACAGAAGAAAATCCAAAAGGAGAGTGCAAAGCCATTGATATAACCATCATGGCCGAATCCAAAGAGGAAGAAATTCTCACCAATGATATACATAAGTATTTCTATCTTTATTTTCTGTTTATTTATTATTATTTTCGAAAACTCCATAATCAATTATTATCCGCCTGACTGAGATTTACAAGATGACCATAGCTTGCTTCATACCAACAATCTCCGTGGGATCGACCCTTACTCATGTAAGGTTTATTACTTGGACGACCCAGTGCACTTGCTGGTTAGTTGTATCGAAGTTGTGAATGAAAAACGATTTATTAAGACGTGTGTACAGAGTTTTTGGCGCCGTTGCCTGAGATTACAATTTCGTGCACCACTCCTCTTGGCGGAGTTTTTGAGGATAAGGTATCTTGGCTTTGTACTCCTCAACATTGGTTGCTGCAGGTTTATTTCCTACAGAAGTGGTTGGGAAAGCCTTTTTAGAGGGGTTGTTATCAGCACTTGTGTATGTCTGATCCCTCACTGGCGTTTGAACACCAGGGTTGAAAGATTGATTGGCGTTGGACGCTAACTTCCTACCTGTTTCTGGCGTTTGAACGCCAGAACTGAGCTTCCATTGGGCGTTTGACGCTAGCTCCTTGCCTGTTCCTGGCGTTTGAACGCCAGAACTGTGCGTGGGTTGGGCGTTTAACGCCAGCTTTGCACCTTTTTCTGACATTTGAACGCCAGAGTTATTCCTCTCTGGGCTCTTACTATCCTCAGAGGGATTTTGGATAGTATTTTGCTCATCCTCTGTCAGTTGTTCTTTTCTTGGCTTT
Source organism: Arachis ipaensis (assembly GCF_000816755.2). Taxonomy (NCBI): domain Eukaryota; kingdom Viridiplantae; phylum Streptophyta; class Magnoliopsida; order Fabales; family Fabaceae; genus Arachis; species Arachis ipaensis. The sequence continues at coordinate 97,286,607 of NC_029794.2, forward strand.
CTGCTGCTCTGAAGTGACGTATTTAATGTTTTCCCACTTCTTAATTGAACTGCTTGGCACTCTTCTGTTATTTGTTTTGATAACTGCTGTTTTGTTTGCTTCAACTGTACTTCCATATTCATATTAGCCATTCTTGTGTCTTGTAGTATCCCTTTGAATTCGGCTAGCTGTTTTGTTAGAAAATCTAATTGCTGATTGAATTCAGTAACTTGTTCTGCAGGACTGAGTTCAGCAGTTACTGTTTTAGCCTCTTCTTTCATGGAATACTCACTACTTAGGTACAGATGCTGATTTCTGGCAACTGTTTGAAAATTAAATTTTGAATTTTAAATTTTGAAATTTGAATTTTGAAATTTGAATTTTAAAATTTGAATTTTGAATTTTGAAATTTGAAATTTGAAATAAGATAAGATAAGACTTTGAAAAAGATATGATTTTTTTTTTAAAAAGATTTGAATTTTGATATTTTAAAACTAAGATAAGATAAAATAAAAAATTTTAAAATAAAATCTAAATTTTTAAAAGGAAATTTCAAAAAATCAATTAAAATAAAGGAAAAAGATATTTTTGAATTCAATGAGGAAAGAGAAAAACAATAAAAAGACACAAAACTTAAAATTTTTAGATCTAATGCTCCTTATTTTTGAAAATTTGGAGGAAAAACACCAAGGAACACCAAACATAAAAATTTTAAGATCAAAACACAAGAAAGACTCAAAAACACCTTGAAGATTCACAAGAACACGAAGAACAAAAGTCAAAGACTCAAAGGACTCAAGAACATAAAACAAAGAACACCAAACTTAAAATTTTTAGAAAACCAAAAACTAATTTTCGAAAATTAAATAAGAACTAACAAGAAAACACCAAACTTAAAACTTGACACAAAATTTAATCAAAGAAAAATTATTTTTGAAAAGATTTTAGAAAGAAAGACTCAAAGGAGCAACTATTCACAAGAACATAGACACAACGCTCTAGCCAATTGAGTTATAAATTTAAAGTGTTTTAACAAGGTGTTTAATGTATAAAAATATATTATTTTTTATATTTTTTTAGATACCAATAATTCTAGATTGCACAAGAAAAATAAGAAAAATCACAAAACAAGAAAACCTAAAGATCAAACAAGGAAAATAAACAAGAACAACTTGAAGATTAAGGAAGAACAATGAACACAAATTCGAAAATTTAAAAGAAAAGAAACACATGCAATTGACACCAAACTTAAAATATGGAACTAAACTCAAACAGAAAAACTCAATTATCAGTTTATAAAATTTTCAAAAAATTTAAAAAGAAAAAATAAGGATTTAAAAAAGAAATTTCAACAAAAAACAATAATAGAAGACTCTAAACCAAAAAGAAAAATTTTTCCTAATCTAAGCAACAAAATAAATCGGCAGTTGTCCAAACTCAAACAATCCCCGGCAACGGCGCCAAAAACTTGGTGCACGAATTTGTATATGTCAATGTCAATATTACTATTTCTTACAAATTCGCACAACTAATCAGCAAGTGCACTGGGTCGTCCAAGTAATACCTTACGTGAGTAAGGGTCGAATCCCATGGAGATTTTTGGCTTGAAGAAATCTATGGTTATCTTATAACTCTTAGTCAGGGTATCAATTATATTTATCAGTTTGAATTGCGAAAAATAAGAGAGCATGAAATAGATACTTGTTATGCAGTAATGGAGAATATGTTGGAGTTTTGGAGATGCTTTGTCTTCTGAATCTCTGCTTTTCCCCTGTCTTCTTCTTCACGCACGCAAGGTTCCTCCTATGGCAAGCTGTGTGTTGGTGGATCACCATTGTCAATGGCTACCATCCGTCCTCTCAGTGAAAATGGTCCAGGTGCGCTGTCACCGCATGACTAATCATCTGTCGGTTCTCACTCATACTGGAATAGGATCCATTGATCCTTTTGCATCTGTCACTACGCCCAACCCTTGTGAGTTTAAAGCTCGTCACAGTCATTCAATCCCTGAATCCTACTTGGAATACCACAGACAAGGTTTAGACTTTCCGGATTCTCAAGAATGCTGCCAATGAATTCTAGCTTATACCACAAAGATTCTGATTAAGGAGGTGGTTGTCAGGCACGCATTCATAGGTTGAGGATGGTGATGAGTGTCACGAATCATCACATCTATCATATTGAAGTGCGAATGAACATCTTAGATAGAAACAAGCGTGTTTGAATGGAAAACAGAAGTAATTGCATTAATTCATTGAGACATAGCAGAGCTCCTCACCCCCAACAATGGAGTTTAGAGACTCATCCCGTCAAAGAGTACAAAGTTCAGATCTAAAATTGCATGAGTTACAAAATAAGTCTCTAAAAGTTGTTTAAATACTAAACTAGTAACCTAGGTTTATAGAAAATGAGTAAACTAAGATGGATAGTGCAAAAATCCACTTCTGGGGCCCACTTGGTATGTGCTGGGGCTGAGAATTAAGCTTCTCACGTGCCTGGGCTGTTTCTGGAGTTGAACGCCAGGTTGTAACCTGTTTCTGGCGTTGAACTCCAACTTGTAACTTGTTTCTGGCGCTGAACGCCAGACTGCAACATGGAACTGGCGTTGAACGCCAGTTTACGTCATTTATCCTTGAGTAAAGTATGGACTATTATATATTGCTGGAATGCCCTGGATGTCTACTTTCCAACCCAATTGGAAGTGCGCCAATTGGACTTCTGTAGCTCCAGAAAATCTATTCCGAGTGCAGAGAGGTCATAATCCAACAGCATCAACAGTCCTTTTTCAGCCTGAATCAGATTTTTGCTCAGCTCCCTCAATTTTAGCCAGAAAATACCTGAAATTACAGAAAAACATACAAACTCATAGTAAAGTCCAGAAATGTGATTTTTATTTAAAAACTAATAAAAATATAATAAAAAGTGACTAAAACATATTAAAAACTACCTAAAAATAATGCCAAAAAGCGTATAAATTATCCGCTTATCATCATCCAACCGACCTCCGTGGGTAACCACTTCCTCTTTCAACACCAATTCTTAATTTTCTTTGTTAGTTAGTTGTTGTATTGCATGTTAGGGTGCATGATAGTTAGAATTTATACATATTTTACCACTTCTTCTTATGTTAGGACTACTTGGTTAGAGTGATGATTTCTTTTCCAAGAAAACTGTTTTAGGGCACCCTACCAACTTGAAAATTTTTTTTTTGTGTGAACTTGCTTGAAGAATTTATTTTGGAACATGGATTTTGAGCTAAGAACACATAAGCATGTGAGTTTTGAGCCTACTTGTATGGTTACATCATATAACCACTATTTTCATTCTTGTGTGTATTATTCTCTTTCTATGATTGTAATCTTTGATTTGTTTGATTTCTTATATCCATTATTCCATGTATACATGCATTTATATGATTGAGGCCATCATTTCATTTAGCTCACTTACCTAAATAGCCTACTTTTCAGCAACCATTGTTAGCCAATTTTGAGCCTATTTAATCCCTTTTGTTCTTAATTTTAGCACATCACTACCCCAAGTGAAAAACAATAAATGTCCCTTAATTTGGATCTTTGATTAGCTTACGCTAGTGAGGGTGTGTATCATTTGGGTATGGGAAACTTGGGAATATTGGTTGAGGTAAAAATGTGTTTTTATATTTTTGTTGAAGATCTTGGGAATTGGGTACATACTCATGCATTAAATATGTAAAACCATATACATTGATATGTTTGTATATACTTTAAAGAAAAAAATTATAAAGAAAAATAAATAGAAAAAATATATAAAAGAAAAAAAGAAAAAGAGAACAAGAAAAGCAATAAAAAAGGGACAAAAATGTCCCAAAGCAAAGTAATAATTACAATGCATATGGAATGTGAATTAAAGAGAATGCATGAGTATGTGAAAAAATTGGGAATCATGGGTAGCTAGGTGGTGTATTAGAATTGTATAGGTTGTTATATGTGTTTGGTGAGAGCTTAGGTTAATCAAAGATTCAAATTTCAAGCTCACTTAACCGTATGCATCCCTACCTTTACCCTAGCCCCATTACAACCTATGAATAAGTCCTCATGATAAATGTATGCATGCATTGAATAATTATTCATTGTTAGATGAAAAATAAATTTGGAAAGCATGATTAGAAGAGAATTGAGTGAATCAACCCTATACACTTGAGCAACTAGAGCGGATACACTTCCGGTGAGGGTTCGATGCTCAATTCCTTGTTCCCGGCTTTCATGAGCTTTCTTCTTGCAAGTCTACTAGAACTTCATTTTGATATTTGAATTGGTAGGATTTATGAATCATCATACTGTGTTAGCCCTACTTGTCCATATATGCTCTTGGAGATTGATTTACTTTTAACCAAGTAGGTAGAAGTATTTTGTATTTAGTTGCATGCATGTAGATAGGTGTATATAGTTTATTTGCATTGAATACATGTTCATACCCATTTTCTTATCTTTCTTGGTTTAGCATGAGGACATGTGATGAGCGGATAATTTATACGCTTTTTGGCACTATTTTTAGTATGTTTTCAATGTAATTTAGTTAGTTTTTATTATATTTCTCTTAGTTTTTAAATAAAAATCACAATTCTGGACTTTACTATGAGTTTGTGTATTTTTCTATAATTTCAGGTATTTTCTGGCTGAAATTGAGGGAGCTGAGCAAAAATATGATTCAGGCTGAAAAAGGACTGCTGATGCTGTTGGATTCTGACCTCCCTGCACTCGAAATGGATTTTTTGGAGCTACAGAACTCCAAATAGTGCGCTCTCAATTGCGTTGGAAAGTAGACATCCAGGGCTTTCCAGAAATATATAATAGTCCATACTTTGCTCAAGGATAGATGACGTAAACTGGCGTTTAACGCCAGTTTCATGTTGTAGTCTGGCGTCAAACGCCAGAAACAGGTTACAAATGGGAGTTGAACGCCAAAAACAGGTTACAACCTGACGTTCAACTCCAGAAACAGCCTAGGCACGTGAGAAGCTTAAGTCTCAGCCCCAGCACATACCAAGTGGGCACCAGAAGTGGATTTCTGCACTATCTATCATAGTTTAGTCATTTTCTGTAAACCTAGGTTACTAGTTTAATATATAAACAACTTTTAGAGGTCTATTTCTCACCTCATGACATTTTAGATCTGAACTTTGTACTCTTTGATGGTGTGAGTCTCTGAACTCCATTGTTGGGGGTGAGGAGCTCTGCTGTGTTTCGATGAATTAATGCAACTATTTCTGTTTTCTATTCAAACACGCTTGTTTCTATCTAAGATGTTTATTCGCACTTCAATATGATGGATGTGATGATCCGTGACACTCATCATCATCCTCAACCTATGAACGCGTCCCTGACAACCACCTCCGTTCTACCTTCGATTGAATGAATATCTCTTGGATTCCTTAATCAAAATCTTCATGGTATAAGCTAGAATCCATTGGCAGTATTCTTGAGAATCCGGAAAGTCTAAACCTTGTCTGTGGTATTCCGAGTAGGATTCAGGGATTGAATGCCTGTGACGAGCTTCAAACTCACAAGGGCTGGGCGTAGTGACATACGCAAAAGGATCAATGGATCCTATTCCAGCATGAGTGGGAACCGACAGATGATTAGCCATGCGGTGACAGCGCACCTGGACCCTTTTCACTGAGAGGACGGATGGTAGCCATTGACAACGGTGATCCACCAACACACAGCTTGCCATAGGAGGAACCTTGCGTGCGTGAAGAAGAAGGCAGGGAGAAAGCAGAGATTCAGAAGACAAAGCATCTCCAAAACTCCAACATATTCTCCATTACTGCAGAACAAGTATTTAATTAGTGCTCTTTTATTTTTCGCAATTCAAACTGATAATTATAATTGACCTCCTGACTAAGATTTACAAGATAACCATAGATTGCTTCAAACCAACAATCTCCGTGGGATTCGACCCTTACTCATGTAAGGTATTACTTGGACGACCTAGTGCACTTGCTGGTTAGTGGTACGAGTTATGAAAAGTGTGATTCACAATTCGTGCACCAAGTTTTTGGCGCCGTTGCTGGGGATTGTTCGAGTTTGAACAACTAACGGTTCATCCTGTTGCTTAGATTAGGAAAAATTTTGTCTTTTGAGTCAGAGTCTTTTACTTTCTTTTCAAAAATCTTTCAAAAAATTTTTATTTTTCTTTATTAATCTGTGATTTATCTTTGAGTTTTTTATTATTATTCTTGTTAAAATTTTAGAATCCTTATTTCCTTTTTCAAAAAATTTTTCAAAATTTGATTTTTTTTACTAATAATTGAGTTTAGTTTTACATTTTAAGTTTGGTGTCAATTGCATATTTTATATTTTCCTTTAAATTTTCGAATTTGTGTCCTTTGTTTTTCCTGAATCTTCAAGTTGTTCTTGTTTAATTTTCTTGTTTGATCTTTAGTTTTTCTTGTTCTGTTTCTTTTCTTGTTTTTCTTGTGCTTTTTCAAAATATTAGCTTTCAAAAAATTTTATTCTTATCTATCAAAAATACTTCTTCAAAACAAGTGTTATATTTACAGCTCAATTGGCTAGAGCGTTGGTCTATGTTCTTGGTAACTGGGTATCTTCTTTTTAAAATCTTTTTCAAAAACAATATTTCTTTGATTAAATCCTGTGCCAAACCTTAAGTTTGGTGTCTTCTTGTTGATCTTTCTATAATTTTCGAAAATTTTATTGTAATTTTCTAAAAATTTTAAGTTTGGTGTTCTTTCTTCATGTTCTTGTTGTTCTTGTGAGTCTTCAAAGTGTTCTTGAGTCCTCCTTGTGTCTTGATCTTAAAATTTTTAAGTTTGGTGTTCCTTGGTGTTTTCCCTCCAAAATTTTCAAAAACAAGGAGCATTGGATCTAAAAAGTTTTAAATCTTGTGCTATTTTATTGTTTTTCTCTTTCCTCTTTAAATTCAAAAATATCTTTTCTCTCTATTTTAAAGCAAATTTTCGAAAATCAATTTTAAAATTCCAGATTTTTATTTCAAAATTTAAAATCTTTTTCAAAAATCATATCCAAAGTTTTTCAAATCTTCTTAATTAAGTAATTATTTTAGTTTTAAATTTTTGTTCTTAATTTTCGAAATTTATATTTAATTTCTAATTATTTTATTTTATTTTATTTCGTTTTTCTTATTTATTTAATTATTCGTTCTTTTTATTCAAAAAAATTAAAAAATATATTTTATTTGTAATTCACATCAATTCCCTTCCCTTCATCATGGGCCTAAGTGGAATTGAACAATCTAGAAGGACTCTGGGGTCATATGCTAACCCCACTACTGCTTCATATAGGAGTAGTATCTGTATACCCTCCATATGGCCCTTTGAAATATTTTCGGAGTGGGTGCAGTTAGACATCTTCTATTATGGGCTTACAGAGAAAGCTCAAACTTCTCTAGACCACTCAGCTGGTGGATCTATACATATGAGAAAGACAATTGAAGAAGCTCAAGAGCTCATTGATACAATTGCCAGAAATCAGCATCTGTACCTAAGCAGTGAATCTTCCATGAAAGAAGGGGCTAAAACAGTAACTGCTGAACTCACTCCTGCAGAACAAATTACTGAATTCAATCAGCAATTAGATTTTCTAACAAAACAGCTGGCCGAATTCAAGGAGAAATTACAAGATACAAGAATGGCTAATATAAATATGGAAGTGCAGTTGAAGCAAACAGAACAGCAGTTATCAAAACAAATAACAGAAGAGTGCCAAGCAGTTCAATTAAGAAGTGGGAAAACATTAAATACCTCACTTCAAAGTAGCAGGAAGCCAAGAAATGAACAAACTGCTATTCACAATCCCTCTGAGGACAGTAAGAGCCCAGAGAGGAATAACTCTGGCGTTTAAATGCCAGAAACAAGCAAGGATTTGGCGTCAAACGCCCAATGGAAGCTCAGTTCTGGCGTTCAAATGCCAGGAACAAGTAAGGAGTTGGCGTCCAACGCCACTCCAGCTTCTGACTCTGGCAATCAAATGCCAGTGAGGGATCAGACACACACAAGTGCTGATAACAACCCCTCTAAAAAGGCTTCTCCAACCACCTCTGTAGGAAGTAAACCTACAGCAACTAAGGTTGAGGAATATAAAGCCAAGATACCTTATCCTCAAAAACTCCGCCAAGAGGAACAGGATAAGCAATTTGCTCGCTTTGCAGATTATCTCAGGACTCTTAAAATAAAGATTCCGTTTGCAGAGGCACTTGAGCAAATACCTTCTTATGCCAAGTTCATGAAAGAGATCTTGAGTCATAAGAAGGACTGGAGAGAAATTGAAAGAGTTCTCCTCACTGAAGAATGCAGTGTAGTCATTCTGAAAAGCTTTCCAGAAAAGCTTAAAGATCCCGGTAGCTTTCTGATACCATGCACATTAGAGGGTAATTGCACCAGGACAGCTCTATGAGATCTTGGGGCAAGCATCAACCTAATACCTGCATCCACCATCAGAATGCTTGGTTTAACTTAAGAAGTTAAACCGACCCGGATATGTCTCCAACTTGCTGATGGCTCCATTAAATACCCATCAGGCGTGATTGAGGACATGATTGTTAGGGTTGGACCATTCGCCTTTCCCGCTGACTTTGTAGTGCTGGAAATGGAGGAGCACAAGAGTGCTACTCTCATTCTAGGAAGACCTTTTCTAGCAACTGGACGAACTCTCATTGATGTCCAACAGGGGGAAATAACCCTGAGAGTCAATGAGGATGAGTTTAAGTTGAATGCTGTCAAGGCCATGCAGCATCCAGACACACCAAAAGACTGCATGAAAGTTGGCTTATTGACTCTTTGGTAGAGGAGATCAACATGGCTGAGAGTCTCGAATCCGAGCTGGAAGACATCTTTAAAGATGTTCAACCTGATTTGGAGGATTCAGAAGAATTGAAAGAACTTCTGAAACTTCCTCAGGAAGAGGAAACACCTCCTAAACCTGAGCTCAAGCCATTACCACCATCCCTGAAATATGCATTTCTGGGAGAAGGTGACACTTTTCCAGTGATCATAAGCTCTGCTTTAAATCCACTGGAAGAGGAAGCACTAATTCAAGTGCTAAGGACACACAAGACAGCTCTTGGGTGGTCCATAAATGACCTTAAGGGCATAAGCCCAGCTAGATACATGCACAAAATCCTATTGGAGGATGATGCTAAGCCAGTGATTCAACCACAGAGGCGACTAAATCCAGCCATGAAGGAAGTGGTGCAGAAGGAGGTCACCAAGTTACTAGAGGCTAAGATTATTTATCCTATTTCTGATAGCCCCTGGGTGAGCCCTGTTCAAGTTGTCCCCAAAAAGGGAGGTATGACAGTGGTTCATAATGAAAAGAATGAACTGGTTCCTACAAGAACAGTTATAGGGTGGCGCATGTGTATTGACTACAGAAGGCTCAATACAGCCACCAGAAAGGATCATTTTCCTTTACCATTCATAGACCAGATGCTAGAGAGACTAGCAGGTCATGAATACTACTGCTTTTTGGATGGCTATTCAGGTTATAACCAAATTGCAGTAGATCCTCAAGACCAAGAGAAAACAGCATTCACATGTCCTTATGGAGTGTTTGCTTACAGGAGGATGCCCTTTGGTCTGTGTAATGCACCTGCAACCTTTCAGAGGTGCATGCTCTCTATCTTCTCTGATATGGTAGAGAAATTTCTAGAAGTCTTCATGGATGACTTTTCAGTATTTGGAGACTCATTCAGCTCCTGCCTGAACCATTTAGCACTTGTTCTAAAAATATGCCAAGAGACCAACCTAGTTTTAAACTGGAAAAAATGCCACTTTTTGGTGACTGAAGGAATTGTCCTTGGGCATAAAATTTCAAACAAGGGAATAGAGGTGGATCAAGCTAAAGTGGAAGTAATTGAAAAATTACCACCACCTGCTAATGTTAAGGCAATCAGAAGCTTTCTGGGGCATGTAGGATTCTACAGGAGATTTATAAAGGATTTTTCAAAAATTGCAAAACCCCTGAGCAATCTGCTAGCTGCTGACACGCCATTTGTGTTTGACACAGAGTTTCTGCAAGCGTTTGAGACTCTGAAAGCTAAGCTGGTCACAGCACCAGTTATCTCTACACCAGACTAGACATTACCATTTGAACTAATGTGTGATGCCAGTGACCATGCCATTGGTTCAGTACTGGGGCAGAGGCATGACAAGCTTCGGCATGTCATTTATTATGCTAGTCGCATTTTAAATGATGCCCAAAAAAACTACACAACCACAGAAAAAAAATTGCTTGCAGTGGTTTATGCCATTGACAAGTTTAGATCATACTTAGTAGGATCCAAAGTGATTGTGTACATTGACCATGCTGCTCTTAAATATCTACTCACAAAGCAGGATTCAAAACCCAGGCTCATAAGATGGGTGTTGCTTCTGCAGGAGTTTGATATAGAAATAAGAGACAGAAAAGGGATAGAAAACCAAGTGGCTGACCATCTGTCCTGAATAGAGCCAGTAGAAGGGGCGTCATTTCCCTCTATTGAGATCTCTGAAACCTTTCCGGATGAGCATTTGTTTGCCATTCAGGAAACACCATGGTTTGCAGACATGGCAAACTATAAAGCTGCAAGTTTCATACCCAAGGAGTACAGCAGGCAACAAAAGAAAAAATTAATTACTGATGCAAAGTACTATTTGTGGGATGAACCCTATCTCTTTAAGAGATGTGCAGACGGAATAATCCGTAGGTGTATGCCTAGAGAAAAAGCACAGAGGATCTTATGGCATTGCCATGGATCACAATATGGAGGCCATTTCGGAGGTGAGCGAACAGCCACCAAGGTCCTCCAATATGGCTTCTACTGGCCTACCCTCTATAGAGATTCCCGAGAGTTTGTACGTAACTGTGACAGTTGCCAGAGAGCTGGTAATCTACCTCATGGTTACGCCATGCCTCAACAAGGGATCTTGGAGATTGAGTTGTTTCATGTATGGGGAATTGACTTCATGGGACCTTTCCCACCATCATACTCAAACACTTATATTCTGGTGGCAGTCGATTATGTATCAAAATGGGTAGAGGCCATTGCCACACCCACTAATGATACTAAGACAGTGCTGAAGTTCCTCCAGAAACATATCTTCAGTGATGGGGGCACTCACTTCTGCAACAAACAGCTTTACTCTGCCATGGTCCGGTATGGGATTAGCCACAAGGTGGCCACTCCATATCATCCACAGACAAATGGGCAAGCTGAAGTCTCTAATAGAGAACTAAAAAGAATCCTGGAATGGACTGTCAGTACTCGTAGAAAGGATTAGGTAAGAGGGTTGGATGATGCTCTGTGGGCTTATAGAACAGCATTCAAGACTCCTATAGGAACCTCTCCATACTAGCTTGTGTATGGTAAGGCCTGTTATCTGCCTGTGGAACTGGAACATAAGGCCTACTGGGCAACCAGATTTCTAAACTTTGATGCCAAATTAGCTGGAGAAAAAAGATTACTCCAGCTAAATGAGCTAGAGGAATTTAGACTCACTGCTTTCGAAAATGCCAAGCTTTATAAGGAGAAATCAAAAAGATGGCATGACAAAAAGCTGTCATCAAGAGTCTTTGAACCAGGACAAAAGGTTCTGCTGTTTAACTCTAGGCTCAGGCTATTCCCTGGGAAACTGAAATCCCGGTGGAGGGGACCATATGTAGTTACAAGTATATCACCATATGGTTATATGGAGCTTCAAGACATTGATTCTGATAAGAAGTTCATTGTTAATGGACAGAGAATCAAAAACTATCTTGAAGGCAATGTTGAGCAAGAGTGCTCAAGGCTGAGGCTAGATTAAAAGCTCAGCAAGGTCCAGCTAAAGATAATAAAGAAGCTCTTGCTGGGAGGCAACCCAGCCATTGGGAAAACTTTTTCTATTATTGTGCCCTATTTTTGATTTTATTTGTTTATATAAAGTTCATTGTTAACAAGGTAAAGAGTCAATTGCATAAGTTCACAGGGTTACAGAAGGATTCAGCACACAAAACAAAGAAAAAGAGCTCACTGGCAAAAAAACGCCAGTAAGAGGCACAACTGGGCGTTAAACGCCCAAAAGGAGCATCTACTGCGTGTTTAACGCCAGTAATGATAGCCATCTGGGCGTTAAACGCCAGAAAGAAGCAACTTCTGGGCGTTTAACGCCTGATTGACAGCATCCTGAGCGTTCAGAAAAACGCCCAGTGACAAAGGGATTTCTGGCGTTTAACGCTAGCTAGAAGCAACAGCTGGGCGTTAAACGCCCAGACCAAGCACCAATTGGGCGTTAAACGCCCAAAACATGCAGCAGTTGGGCGTTTAACGCCAGGAATGTGGGGAGTAGGCAATTTCGTTTTCAATTCAAATTTTTTCCATTTTTTATGTTTCAATTCATAATTTCTTGCACAAACATGTCACAAACCCTAATTTCTAAAAACCCTAATTTCAAAAAAAGATCAAATGTATCTTAATTCATAAGCCCTTTTTCAAATCCTTTTCAAAACAAAGCTATCTCTTTTCACTCTAAAATCTTTTCAAATCATCAATATCTTTTTCAAATCTTCACATCATCTTTTTCAAAATTCAGATTTATCTTTCTCAAATATCTTTCATATCTTTTCAATTTTAAATCATATCTTTTTTCTATTATACTTATCTTTTACAAATCATATCTTCTATCATATCTCCTTCTAAATTTTCGAACCCACCCTCCCTTTTTCCCTTTAAATCCTCATTCAGCCTCCTCCTCTCCTCCACAAGTTGCGCTTGGCTCTCCCTCTTTCTCTCTTCTTTCTTTTCTTTTGCTTGAGGACAAGAAAACCTCTAAGTTTGGTGTGTTTATCCGTGATCACTAAGCCAATACCCACTAAGATCATGGCTCCCAAGGGAAAACAAACCGACTCAAGAGGCAAGAAGGAGAATATTCCAAAACCACTTTGGAATCAAGGGAAGTTCATAACTAAAGAACATTCAGACCATTTTTACAAAATAATGAGTCTAAGATCGGTGATCCCGGAAGTTAAATTCGATCTGAAAGAAGATGAATATCTGGAGATCCAAGAGCAAATTCGAAACAGGAGCTAGGAAGTCCTAGCTAATCCTGAAACAAAGGTGGGAAGAAACATGGTTCAGGAATTCTATGCTAATCTATGGCAGACGGACAGGCAGAGAATTGCTGGAACCGCATTCTATGACTATAGAACTCTGGTTAGAGGGAAGGTTGTTCACGCCCACCCTGACAAAATAAGGAAAATCTTCAAGCTGCCTTAACTGCAAGATGACCCAGACTCCTTTAATAGGAGAATGATGAGATCAAACCTGGGATTGGACAAAATCCTAGAGGACATATGCCTCCCTGGAGCCAAGTGGACAACCAACACAAAGGGTGCCCCGAACCAACTCAAGAGAGGAGATCTCAAACCAGTTGTCAGAGGCTGGCTGGACTTCATTAGGCGCTCTATACTGCCCACCAGCAACCGCTCTGAGGTCACCATCAGAAGAGCAGTGATGATTCATTGCATTATGCTAGAAAAAGAAGTGGAAGTTCATCAGCTTACTGCTTGTGAGCTTTACAAAATTGCAAACAAGAACTCCAAAGATGTCAAACTGGCTTATCCAAACTTAGTCTCTCTACTATGTAAAGATGCTGGAATAAAAATGGGAGTAGATAAGTATATCTCAGTTGAACAACCAATCACCAAAAAGTCTATGGAAGGACTACAAGTGCAGGACGACCCCATCAAGAGAAAAGCAGAGGAGCTCCTTCCGGAAATCCCTCAAATTGAATATTGGGAGCGCCTAGAAGCATCTGTCACCAAGTTGCAAGAAGCTGTGAATCAACTGAAGGAAGAACAGCAAAATCAAAACAGCATGATATGCAATCTGCTTAAAGAACAAGAAGAGCAGGGGCGTGACATAAAGGAACTGAAGCGCCAGAAGCTGTCTCTTGATGGGCCAAGCACTCCACAGGCTAAAGAGGCATCTACCTCCCAAAATAAAGGTTGTTGAGTCCTAACTCTGAGATAACCTTTTATCTATGTTAAGAGTATATGAGTATTAGAGTTAGAATCATTTATTTTTATGTCTTTAATTTCCTGTCTTTTATTATTAAGTGTCTTCTTTTATGTCTAATTTATATTATTTTTATTAAATAATAAATAAAAATTAGAGTCTATGCCTTAAAGTCATGAATATCCTATGAATCCATCACCGTTCTTAAATAAAAAATGTTTTAATTACAAAAGAACAAGAAGTATATGGTTTCAAATTCATCCTTGAAATTAGTTTAATTATTTTGAAGTGGTGACAATACTTTTTGTTTTCTGAATGAATACTTGAACAGTGCATATGTCTTTTGAATTTGATTGTTTAAGAATGTTAAATATGTTGGCTCTTGAAGAACAAGGAAAAAGGAGACATGTTATTTGATGATCTGAAAAATCATAAAAATGATTCTTGAAGTAAGAAAAAGCAGTGAATACAGAAAGCTTGCGAAAAAAAAAAGAGAGAGAGAAAAAGCAAGCAGAAAAAGCCAAAAGCTCTTAAAACCAAGAGGCAAGAGCAAAAAGCCAGTAACCCTTAAAACCAAAAGGCAAGGGTAAATAAAAAGGATCCAAGGCTTTGAGCATCAGTAGATAGGAGGGCCTAAAGGAATAAAATCCTGGCCTAAGCGGCTAAACCAAGTTGTCCCTAACCATGTGCTTGTGGCGTGAAGGTGTCAAGTATTGTGATGAGCGGATAATTTATACGCTTTTTGGCACTATTTTTAGTATGTTTTCAATGTAATTTAGTTAGTTTTTATTATATTTCTATTAGTTTTAAATAAAAATCACAATTTTGGACTTTACGATGAGTTTGTGTGTTTTTCTATAATTTCAGGTATTTTCTGGCTGAAATTGAGGGAGCTGAGCAAAAATCTGATTCAGGTTGAAAAAGGACTGCTGATGCTATTGGATTCTGACCTCCCTGCACTCAAAATAAATTTTCTGGAGCTACAGACCTCCAAATAGCGCGCTCTTAATTGCTTTGGAAAGTAGACATCCAGGGCTTTCCAGCAATATATAATAGTCCATACTTTGCTCAAAGATAAACGACGTAAACTGGCGTTCAACGCCAGTTCCATGTTGCAGTCTGGCGTCAAACGCCAGAAACAGGTTACAACCTGGCGTTCAACTCCAGAAACAGCCTAGGCACGTGAGAAGCTTAAGTCTCAGCCCCAGCACACACTAAGTGGGCCCCAGAAGTGGATTTCTTCACCATCTATCATAGTTTAGTCATTTTCTGTAAACCTAGGTTACTAGTTTAATATTTAAACAACTTTTAGAGGTCTATTTCGCACCTCATGACATTTTAGATCTGAACTTTATACTCTTTGATGGCATGAGTCTCTGAACTCCATTGTTGGGGTGAGGAGCTCTGCTGTGTTTCGATGAATTAATGCAACTATTTCTGTTTTCTATTCAAACACACTTGTTTCTATCTAAGATGTTTATTCGCACTTCAATATGATGGATGTGATGATCCGTGACACTCATCATCATCCTCAACCTATGAACGCGTGCCTGACAACCACCTCCGTCCTACCTTCGATTGAATGAATATCTCTTGGATTCCTTAATCAGAATCTTCGTGGTATAAGCTGGAATCCATTGGCAGTATTCTTGAGAATCCGGAAAGTCTAAACCTTGTCTGTGGTATTCCGAGTAGGATTCAGGGATTGAATGACTGTGACGAGCTTCAAACTTACAAGGGCTGGGCGTAGTGACAGACGCAAAAGGATCAATGGATCCTATTCCAGCATGAGTGGGAACCGACAGATGATTAGCCATGCGGTGACAGCGCACCTGGACCCTTTTCACTGAGAGGACGGATGGTAGCCATTGATAACGGTGATCCACCAATACACAGCTTGCCATAGGAGGAACCTTGCGTGCGTGAAGAAGAAGGCAGGGAGAAAGTGGAGATTCAGAAGACAAAGCATCTCCAAAACTCCAACATATTCTCCATTACTGCAGAACAAGTATTTAATTAGTGCTCTTTTATTTTTCGCAATTCAAACTGATAATTATAATTGACCTCCTGACTAAGATTTACAAGATAACCATAGATTGCTTCAAACCAACAATCTCCGTGGGATTCGACCCTTACTCACGTAAGGTATTACTTGGACGACCTAGTGCACTTGCTGGTTAGTGGTACGAGTTGTGAAAAGTGTGATTCACAATTCGTGCACCAACATGCTTAGTTTAAGTGTGGGCAGGTTTGATAAACCTTAATTCTATGGTTTATCTTATGCTTAATTTAGGGGATTTTATCATCTTTTCTCATATTTATTCAATGAAATAGCATGGTTTTGTAAATTTCTCCTAATTTGTGCTTAAGAGTAAAAATATGCTTTTTAGGCCTTAAATTGCTAATTTTAATTCACTTTAATTCCATTCGATGACTTGATATGTTTGTTAATTGATTTCAGGATTAGAAGGCAAAGATTGGGTTGAAAGAATGAAGAAAAAGCATGCAAAAATGGAGAATTCATGAAGAAATGAGGATTTGCTGAACTCAAGGCCACACGCACGCATCATCTACGCGCACGCATCATCCACGCGCACGCGTCACCCACGCGCACGCGTGAAGATGAGTTTTGCAATGCGACGCGTATGTGTGACCCATGTGTACGCGTGACAAGCTGCACGTGACTTCACTAAAGGCAAAACGCTGGGGGCGATTTCTAAGCTCAAGGAGGCCCAAATCCAACTCATTTTTTATGCTTATGAACCCAAGGATTGCAAGGGAATGGGGGGGGGAGCCATAGTATAGCTTTCATCATGTTGTAGGTTAGAATTCTAGAGAGAGAAGCTCTCCCTTCTCTCTAGAATTTAGGGTAGTTTAGGTTAAATTTCCTTAGATCCAACTTTTAATTCTTGTTTTGATTTCAATTTTCTTTATATTTTATTGTTTTATTGTCTCAATCTTCTTAGTTTTCTTTTTTAATTTCCTTAATTTGCCACTTTTACTTTCATGAACCCTTGTTAGATTTCTATTTTCTTTTAATGCAATTTTATGTTTCCATGTCTTTTTATGTTTATCTTAGTTACTATTGTTGATTTCTTGTTTGTGTTAGTTTTGGGTTCCATTAATTCTTGCATTTTTTTTATGTTTAGTTTTATTGCACACTAGGTATTTGTTAAAATGTTTTCACTAGTTGTAGAGTAGTTTTCTTTACTCTTAGCCTAGGCTAAGGGAATTGGGTGACCTTGAGTCATTGAGTCTCATTGATTTGGTGATTTGAGAACCCTTTGTGATCAATTTGATAACCATTGACACTAGCCTACTACTAAATCAATTAGTAGCTAGGTTAGGACTTATGGATTGATGTTGATCAAGCCTATTTGACGTACTTCAAGCATAGAGGTAGACTAAATGGGTTGATCCCTCATAATTGTCAACACATGGTTTGTAGACAAGGATGGTGATCTCAATTCCTATGCCTAGCCAAGAGTTCTTTTCCTTTCCTTTATTAGTTAATTGTCATTTACTTTCTTGTTATTTACTTTTCTTGTCAATCATCAAATCAAACCCCCCTTATTTCTTAATAGCCAATAATTGATCACTTCATTGCAATTCCTTGTGAGACGACCCGAGGTTTGAATACTTCGTTTTACTTTCATTGGGGTTTGTACTTGTGACAACCAACATTAAAACTTTGATTGAGCATTACTTGTCAGTTGGGAACTATACTTGCAACGAGGTTATTTCTCTTTTACCGAGAAGAAATTCTTAATCGACGATAATACTTATATCAGTATCCATCACTAATTTCAATGATTAAAGGTAAGAAACCCTTTTTCTCTCTGGGTTCATCAATTTATGTAAACCCTAGTTTTTTTTATTGTGCCAAATTGTATTAATATAGTGTTAGACTAAGTGATTGAAAGCTTAGCTTGGTAGAATTTTGGAAGGGAGAGCTTGGAAGCTTAGAATTGCGACATTAAGGTACGGATTTTAGTTTTGAGTAGGCATTATGTAAGGTTATATCAAAACCTAGGTTACTTTCTGATGAGCGGATAATTTATACGCTTTTTGGCATTGTTTTTAGTATGTTTTTAGTATAGTTTAGTTAGTTTTTATTATGTTTTTATTAGTTTTTAAATAAAAATCACTCTTCTGAACTTTACTATGAGTTTGTGTGTTTTTTTGTGATTTCAGGTATTTTCTGGCTGAAATTGAGGGACCTGAGCAAAAATCTGATTCAGAAGCTGAAAAAGGACTGCAGATGCTGTTGGATTCTGACCTCCCTGAACTGAAAGTGGATTTTCTGGAGCTACAGAAGCCCAATTGGCGTGCTCTCAATTGCGTTGGAAAGTAGACATCTTGGGCTTTCTAGCAACATATAATAGTTTATACTTTGCCTGAGATTTGATGGCCCAAACAGGCATTCCAAGTCAGCTCAAGAATTCTGGCATTTAACTCCAAAACTGGCACAAAAGCTGGAGTTAAACGCCCAAACTGGCACAAAAGCTGGCGTTTAACTCCAAGAAAAGTCTCTACACATGGAAGCTTCAATGCTCAGCCCAAGCACACACCAAGTGGGCCCGGAAGAAGATTTCTGCATTAATTACGTATTTTTGTAAACCCTAGGCTACTAGTTCTCTATAAATATGGATTGTTGGGCGTGTGACAGACGCAAAAGGATCAATGGATCCTATTCCAGCATGATCGAGAACCGACAGATGATTAGCCGTACGGTGACAGCGCATTTGGAACGTTTCCACTGAGAGGACGGGAAGTAGCCATTGACAACGGTGATGCCCAACATAAAGCTTCCCATGGAAAGGAGTATGAATGATTGAAAGAAGGCAATAGGAAAGCAGAGGTTCAGGAGGAACAAAGCATCTTCATACGCTTATCTGAAATTCCAACCAAAGAATTACATAAGTATCTCTATCTTTATTTTATGTTTTATTTATCTTTTAATTATCAAATCTCCATCACCATCTGAATTCGCCTGACTGAGATTTACAAGGTGACCATAGCTTGCTTCAAGCCGACAGTCTCCGTGGGATCGACCCTTACTCACGTAAGGTATTACTTGGACGACCCAGTGCACTTGCTGGTTAGTTGTGCGGAATTGTGACAAAGTGTGATTCACGTTTGAGAGCTCCAAGTCCTTTGGTGCCATTGTTAATGATCACAATTTCATGCACCACTTGCCGCTAGGATAAGTTGAATGAAATTGATTGTTGATATGCTTGGATAATTGGTAGTATGAATGTTGTGTTGGTTGAGGTGTTTTGACATGAAATTGAGAAGTGTGATACGATGTTATTGAAATTTGGATACTATGATATATGTAGGTGTTATGTTGTATGAAATTGAGTATGTATATTGGATATTTAATTGAGAATTGGATGTATGAATATTGTGATTTGTGAAAATTAGGCCCGAGGCCGTGATAGGGTGAGGAATCCCCTATTTGGTAAGTGGAGATAAGTGGTGTGAAATATTAAATGAGAATGAGATGATTGATTATTTGTTGATTGACAGTTTAGATATATGAATGTTTCATATTGTTGATGAATATGGATATAGTTAATGGAATGTGTTAAATAAGTTGGAAGTGGGTTAACTTAGAATTGGAATAGTTAAGTGGTGCACGAATCCCCACACCTTCGTACAACTGTACCATCAAGTGCACTGGGTCGTCCAAGTAATACCTGAGCGAGTCAGGGTCAATCCCACGAGGATTGTGGTTTGAAACAAGCTATGGTTATCTTGCAGGTCTTAGTCAGGTAGATCAGATGGTTGTTGGAACTGTTGTCAAATTTGCATTAAAGGAGTATTGGAATAAAAATCAGTAAAATGGTTATAATTAAAGATAGAGTTGAGGATTGGTGTTGCTTTGCCTTTCATAATTGACTCCGGTATTACTGCTCTCCTTGCTTGTGAGTGATTTCTTCAATGGCAGGCAGTATGTGATTGACACTGGTTTGAGCAGCTGCCAATACTCCTCCAGATCTGAACCCCAGGTTTAGTGCGGATCTATTCTTATTGAGGGTGAAGCTCGTACAGTCTATTCTCCTTAATTATCCTACTCAAAATGCCACAAAAAAGGTTGGATCTTCTGGATCAGAGAATGCTGCATCTATGGATTCTAGCCTCTACCACAGAGGCCTTAATCTCCCCGAAAATCGGCTGAACTGATGTCCCGAGAAGTCCCTAACGAAGTCGTGGATTAGTCGTCTGAGAGACATATGTTCAAGATGGTGGTTCATCATTGTCCGATGAAAGACACACTCTGAACCCATGTAGAATGTGATAACTTTATACCAGTTCAACGCATTCATATTGATGAAGAACGAATATACATCTTTGAATTAATCAAACATAGATCGAAGAGAAACAGTAATACTTTTATTAATTCATAGGACTCAGCAGGGCTCCTCCCCTCAACCTAGGAGGTTTAGAAACTCATACTGAAGTAAAAACAATGGAAAAATGAAAATAATGCTGAATGGTGGTGAAGGTGTACGAGTAACATGAATCCAATCCCTTACATACTAAACAAATGACTAGTAAGGGTAAAACAGTCTTTTTAGTGCTAAAATCCACTTCTGGGGCCCACGTTGTGAGTGTTTGGGCTGAGCTTTGATGAGATCCACGTGCTATGAGGCTCTTTGGGCATGGAACGCTAGCTAGCTAGGGGGTCCTCTCTGGGCCTTTGGACGCTAGGCTCTGCTCTTTAGGCGCTAGACGCCTAGAAGGGGCAGAAAGCTGGCGTTGGACGCCAGTTTTGAGCCTTCTAATCCGAAGCAAAGTATGAACTATTATATATTTCTGGAACGCTCTAGAAGTCAGCTTTCCATATCCGTTGAGAGCGCTCTATTTGGACTTCTGTAGCTCCAGAAAATATCTTCCGAATGCAGGCAGGTCAGATCTGGACAGCATCTGTAGTTCTTTCTCTCTCTCTAAATCAAACCTCTACTCCAGCACCTCAATTTCAGCCAGAAAATACCTAAAATTGTATAAAAATACAAAAACTCATAGTAAAATCCAAAAATATGATTTTGACACTAAAACCTATAAAAACTTAACAAAAACTAAGTAAAACACACTAAAAACTATATAAAAATGATGTCAAAAAGCGTATAAAATATCCGCCCATCACAGCACCAAACTTAAACCTTTGCTTGTCCCCAAGAAACTAAAAACACAGTAGGATAAAGAAAATTAATATACAATAAATTTCTAAGTTTTAAATAAAGCTTAGTTAAAATCAGATGAGCGGGACTTAGTAGCTTTTTGCTTCTGAATAGTTTTGGCATCTCACTATCCATTGAAACTCAGAGATGTTGGCATCCTTAGGAACTTAGAATCCAGATGATATTATTGACTCTCCAAGTTAAGCTTATTTTGATTCTTGAACACAGCTTTCTGAGTCTTGGCCGTGACCCTAAGCACTCTGTTTTCCAGTATTACCACCGGATATATTCATGCCACAAACACTTTAACTGGGTGAACCTTTTCAGATTGTAACTCAGCTTTTCTAGATTCCTCTGCTTTGGACCACGACTTTAACCGCTCAGTCTCAAGCTTTTCACTTGACACCTTCACGCCACAAGCACATGGTTAGGGAGAGCTTGGTTGAGCCGCTTAGGCCAGGATTTTATTCTTTTGGGCCCTCCTAACCACTGATGCTCAAAGCCTTGGACCCTTTTACCCTTGCCTTTTGGTTTTAAGGGCTATTGGCTTTTTTTGCTTTCTTTTTTTTTTTTTTTGCATGCAAGCTTTTTCTTTTTCTTTTTGTTGCTTTTTCTTGCTTCAAGAATCAGTTTATGGATTTTTCAGATTGCTAATAATACTTTTCCTTTTTCCTTATTTTTTCGAGAGCCAACATTCATAAATTTCAACTTCAAATATGCACTGTTTATTTCATACATTCAGAAAATAAAAGTAGATGACACCATATCAAACTAATTAAACTAATCTTATTTTAGACTTGAAATTCATGCATCCCTCAATTATTTTCAATAAAAATTTTCATTTAAGCACGGTGAGAGATATATGGAACATTTTACAGCTTAAAGACATCAATGCAAATGATCATGCAACTAGAACAAGAGAATAGAAAATAAACAGACAAAAAACAGAAAAATAACAGGAAAGGGGTGTAAAGAGAACGAACCCACCTGAATGAATAGTGGCTAGTGCTCCTCTTTGAGGATCCAATGTAGTGCTTGATCTCTTCTATGTCACTCCTTTGTCTTTGTTGAAGCGGCTGCACAATTTCATGTGCATGCTCTCTAGTTTGCCCCATCCTCTTCTTCTATGCTTAAGAGTGGTAGAAGTAATAAAGCAAAGCTTTTGCAACACCAAACTTAAGAGTTTTGCTCATCCTCGAGCAAATATGATCAATAGGGAAGAAGAAGGTGAGGTAGGTGGAGCTTCTTTGGGACCTCTTGGTGCTGAGAGGCTAGGGAATCCAAATTCCCTGTTTCTCTGCACTAGCGTTTAAACGCCCAGGGGCTACTCCCTGGCTGGTGTTCAACGCCAGCAATGCTTCCCTCTTGGGGTGTTGAACGTCCAGCAGGGATACCCTAGCTGGCGTTCAACTTTAACACTCTT
>NC_029794.2:97310612-97320274 GCF_000816755.2 Arachis ipaensis
CACTCTTTCTGCTTTGGACCACGACTTTAACCGCTCAGTCTCAAGCTTTTCACTTGACACCTTCACGCCACAAGCACATGGTTAGGGAGAGCTTGGTTGAGCCGCTTAGGCCAGGATTTTATTCTTTTGGGCCCTCCTAACCACTGATGCTCAAAGCCTTGGACCCTTTTACCCTTGCCTTTTGGTTTTAAGGGCTATTGGCTTTTTTTGCTTTCTTTTTTTTTTTTTTTGCATGCAAGCTTTTTCTTTTTCTTTTTGTTGCTTTTTCTTGCTTCAAGAATCAGTTTATGGATTTTTCAGATTGCTAATAATACTTTTCCTTTTTCCTTATTTTTTCGAGAGCCAACATTCATAAATTTCAACTTCAAATATGCACTGTTTATTTCATACATTCAGAAAATAAAAGTAGATGACACCATATCAAACTAATTAAACTAATCTTATTTTAGACTTGAAATTCATGCATCCCTCAATTATTTTCAATAAAAATTTTCATTTAAGCACGGTGAGAGATATATGGAACATTTTACAGCTTAAAGACATCAATGCAAATGATCATGCAACTAGAACAAGAGAATAGAAAATAAACAGACAAAAAACAGAAAAATAACAGGAAAGGGGTGTAAAGAGAACGAACCCACCTGAATGAATAGTGGCTAGTGCTCCTCTTTGAGGATCCAATGTAGTGCTTGATCTCTTCTATGTCACTCCTTTGTCTTTGTTGAAGCGGCTGCACAATTTCATGTGCATGCTCTCTAGTTTGCCCCATCCTCTTCTTCTATGCTTAAGAGTGGTAGAAGTAATAAAGCAAAGCTTTTGCAACACCAAACTTAAGAGTTTTGCTCATCCTCGAGCAAATATGATCAATAGGGAAGAAGAAGAGGTGGAAGGTGGAGCTTCTTTGGGACCTCTTGGTGCTGAGAGGCTAGGGAATCCAAATTCCCTGTTTCTCTGCACTAGCGTTTAAAGGGCTACTCCCTACTCTTTCCGGAGTGTTCTGTTTTCACTGCTGTGAATTCTGTCTCTTGACTGGTGCATATGATCATGACTCTAACAACTAAAAGAAAAACAAAATGAAAGAAAATAAACATGGTTGAGTAAGGTTGGGTTGCTTGCCAACAAGCGCTTCTTTAATGTCATTAGCTTGACGGACAACTCCTTTCAAGGAGGAAAATAGTCATAGAGGATAAATCCTCATTCTTTACTGGGAGCTTCCTTCCTGTGCTCTCATGAAATAGCATAATACGCTCAAGAGACGGGATTTTGTTCACTGCCTAAGGCAGGGTTGGGCTTACAGCAGTATGTCGGTGTCCCTTTTTGTCACTTTCCTCTTCCAGGGTGAATACCATGATAATATAAGTGAATACCACCATTTTCCATGGTGAAAAGCCCTCAGTAGGGATATTCTTATTTTTCTAGCCCCTAGGTATCTTCCTTTTGGGGCCTTCCTCCATTGTGGATAGTGTACATCCAACATCAAACTTACGATTGGTCTTAGGAGGGATTGAGTTAGTTCCATCCAAGGGAGGAGGCTTGGATGCTGAATCCTTTATGCATGTGCCTCACTTGTTAGGGGTAATGGAGGGTCAAGGACCTTGAATACTTTCCAGTCCTTATGCAAGGTAATCCTTGTTCCCTTTTGGATTCTCAGCTTCTCCATTACTATACTTGACCATAGGTCACACGGAGCCTTCTCAAAGTTCATGGTGCCTATGGTGCAAGGAATCAGAAAGCGTCCAGGGTCTGAAAGCTTCTAAGGAAGCTCTTGCTGAACCAAAGCATTGAGGTCTTTGGAAAGCAATGGAGGTTCTTCCTCCAAAGGCTTTGTACCAAACAGTTTGGCATTCAGCTTCATGAGAGCTCCTAGGTGCCGAGCAACTTGCTCTTCCCTAGTGTCTTCATCCTCACTTGAGGATGAGTAGTCATCAGAACTCATACACTGCAGAAGTGCATGCAAAGGAACCTGAATGGTCTTTATTGTTTCCTTTGGTTCTGAGATAGCGGGTTCTTGAGTGGGCTTTAAGCTCTTAAGGGGTGTACTCTCACTACCATTCAATGCCAGCTCTGTCAGCTTATTGGGCGTTGAATGCCCTTGCTGTCCACCCTGACTGGCGTTCAACGCCAGTCCCTCTAGCATTCTGGGCGTTAGACGCCTAGCAGGGGTGTCCTTGCTGGTGTTCAACGCCTGCTTCCCTGGATGTATGGGCGTTGAACGCTCAGTGAGGGCTTCCTCACTGGCATTCAGTGCCAGGCTTGTTGCCATAATAGGCGTTGAACGCCCAGTAAGGGCTTCCTCACTGGCGTTCAATTCCTTCCCAGTCTCTCCAGACTCGGCCTCTGCCTCAGTGGATGGTATCAGATTTAAACTTAAGCCAAGATCATACAGGGCTTTGTCAAAAATGATCTTTCCAGTAATCTATAGGATCTGAAATCTCCATGGATCTGGCATCTTCCTTGGCAGCTCAGGCTGACTTAGGATACTATACTTCTTAGTAAGTATCTCTATTTCATCTCCTCTTAGGTCCTTCTTTTCAAATACCTCTGTAAAAGAGATATTAACTTGCAGTTCCTTAAGGGCTACTGGAGAATGAGCTAACTGCTCATCTGCCAGTTCTTTCTGCACGCCAAGGAAATGTGGCTCTTGAAATTCTTTCATCTCTGCAAGAGGGAGCTTTGTGATCATCACAGACTCCTCTTGTACGCCCAGAGAGGAATCAACTTGAAGTTCCTTCTCTTCTGTAAGGTCATGCTCAATGGCAGTCTCAGGATCCTATTGGTCCTTGCTTGCCTTAAGTCCCTCAGTATCATGCTCCTGAGGTTTGGCCTCCTTGGTGAAGACTACTGTCTCACCTTCTTTTAAGGTTTCCATGTCTAGAACTTCTGTCCTAGCTGGGGTCTCCTCATAGGAGTATAAGTGCTGGTTATTGACAGCTATCTCAATGAGCGCATCTGCCTCTTCATGTGTCTCTATTAGGTCCAGAGAACTACCTGCAAAGTGATCAATTATCTCTCTGGCCATCTCTGAGATAGCTTTATAGAACATGATCGTCTTGCCCCCATCCAGACAACACATGGGGGGGCAATCCCTGAACATCAACTTGTACCTCTCCCAAGCATTATGGAGAGACTCACTTTCTTTCTGTCTGAAGGTCTGGACATCTGTCACTAGCTTTGCTAGTCTCTGTGAGGGAGAGAACTTGTTCAGGAAATTGTTAATAACCCGATCCCAAGTGTTCATACTTCCCCTGGGTGCAATATCCCACCAATCTTTTGCTCGATCTTTCAGAGCAAATGCGAATAGTTTTAGCTTGTGGAGTTCAGGGCCCACTCCATTGGTGCCTACAGTGTCACAGAGCTACAGGAAGTCAGTGATAAATTTACTGGGGTCTTCCTGTGGATGTTCGTGAAATTGGAACTTTTGCAACACTAATGTAATATGTTGCGGGTTGATTTCAAGCTTTTTGCTCTGATAGGAGGTACATTGATATTTCTTCCATAGAAATCAGGATTGAAGCCACCAAGCACCTTTCTTGCCTCTCTTTCAGGTTTGGCCATTGATAAACCACTATTTTATGGTTTATCTTGTGCTCAATTGAGTGGATTTCATCAACTCTTTACCCACTTATTCATAATATTTGCATGGTTTTATATTTCCTTCCTGATTTTGTGCTATGATTGAAAACATGCTTCTTTGATCTTATAATTGCTTATTATTAATCCTCTCTTATTACCATTAGATGCCTTGATATGTGTGTTAAGTGCTTTCAGAGATTATAGGGCAGGAATGGCTCAGAGGATAGAAAGGAAGCATGCAAAAGTGGAAGGAATACAAGAAGTTGGAGAAATTGCTAAGCTGTCCAGCCTGACCTCTCTGCACTCAAATGGCTATAACTTTAGCTACAGAGGTCCAAACGACGCGGTTCCAGTTGCGTTGGAAATCTAACATCCGGGGCTTTGATTTGATATATAATATGATATAGTTTCCCTGACGCTAGGTGACGCAACCGCGTGATCCATGCGGCCGCATCGCAGTGACGGAATCCAGCGTGGCAAAATTTGAAACCAGCGAATTCTGGACTATTTCTGACCCAGTTTGCGGCCCAGAAAACACAGATTAGAGGCTATAAAGTGGGAGACTGCACCCATTCATAAGGAGGCTCTCACAATTCACAATTTTAGGAGTAGATGTAGCTTTTAGAGAGAGAGGTTCTCTCCTCTCTCTTAGGATTAGGATTTAGGATTTCTCTTAGTTTTAGGAGTGACTCTCAATCCCAGGTTCTTTATTTTTATTTATTTTCCCAATTTAATTTATGAACTTTTCCATGTTATGATTTAAATATTTTATTTAATATAATTTGAGGTATTTCAGACTTATGATTGCTCTCTTTAATTTGTTAATGCTCTGTGTTTATCCAAGTTATTTTCATTCAAGTAGAATTTCTCCCCTTTTGGCTTTGGTTAAATAATTGGTGACTCTTGAGTTATCAAACTCATTGTTGATTGAGAATTGGAATTCTTCAAGAATTAATTCATCCATTAACTTACCTTCATAGTTAGAGGTTAATAAAGTGGGAGAAAAATCCAATTCTCATTATAATTGATAAGGATAACTGGGATAGGACCTCCAGTCTTCATACCTTGCCAAGAGTTTATTATTACTATTTTATTTTATTCTTTTTGTGCGACATACTGCTTCCTTACTTCCAAAACCCCCAATTTACAATCTTCATAACAAATAATAAGAACATACCTCCCTGCAATTCCTTGAGAAGACGACCCGAGGTTTGAATACTTCGGTTATCAATTTATTTAGGGGTTTGTTACTTGTGACAACCAAAACGTTTGTACGAAGGGATTTTTGTCGGTTTAGAGACTATATCTACAACGCGACTATTTTTATGACATTCTTTACTGGCAAAAATCCTAACGTCAAAATGTCTCCCTTTTCTTGTTCAAAGTTTTCTGAAAGGTCTCTTCTTGAGTGTTGTGCTTTAGCTTATTGTAAACGCCTCCTCAGAATCCTCTCAAGTTCAGGATCAGGAGTCAAGAGGGGTTCTTTATCCCTGTTCCTAGTCATAAACAAGAAGACAAGAAAAAGAAAGTAAAGAAGAAGACTTTCTATGCCAATAGGCAAGAAGCTCCTCCTTAGAGTCAGATGTAAAGAAAGACGACAAAATAGACACCAAATGGGAGTTCTATATTTAAGAACAAAGGACTCCCTATAAGATGTGAAGATAGAAGAAGAGAGAAAAGTGAAGATGGAAGAAGGGGAAGAGATAGAATTCGAATAATAAAGATAAGAGAAGAAGAGAAGTATAAATAGAAAAACTAAATAAGAATATTTTTATTTTCATTTAATTAATTAAATTATTAATTTTCAAAAATTAAATTAAGAGTAAAGTATCTTTTTTGTCCCTAACGTTTGGGGTAAGTCCTATTTGTGTTCCTAACGTTTAAATCGTCCTATTTGTATCCCTAACGTTTGTAAAAGTGATTCAATGTTATCCTACTATTAATTATACTAACAAATCAGATTATATTTTTCAATTATTCTCACTTGAATGTATTTATTCTCAATTAGATCTCACTTGGATGTGTTTGATTTTAATATTATACCCACTATTTGTGTTTAGATTCAATTATGTCCCTAGAAAAGTGAATTATGTAAATGTTGTAGGAATTAGTTTCACATTTGATGAGCTATTTCTCGGAGTAGATCATCGATTCTATCACAGACATTTGTATTCTAACTTCAAGAAGAGATTTTTAAAACTCAAAGTAAAGCGCTCATGATGTGTAATTGACGGCAGGATAACACATTGAATCACTT
Source organism: Arachis ipaensis (assembly GCF_000816755.2). NCBI lineage: Eukaryota > Viridiplantae > Streptophyta > Magnoliopsida > Fabales > Fabaceae > Arachis > Arachis ipaensis. Next base: position 97,316,443 of record NC_029794.2, read on the forward strand.
TTACAAACGTTAGGAATACAAATAGGATGATTTAAACGTTAGGGACACAAATAGGATTTACCCCAAACGTTGGGGACAAAAATGATTCTTTACTCTTAAATTAAATTAATTTAAAAATATTTGAATTTTAATTATTGAATTTTTGAAAATAGAGGAGGGAAGAGAAGAAGAAATTTTCGAAAATCAAGAGAGATGAGAGTTAGTTAGGTAGTTTTGACAAAGAAGAGAGAGAAAAAGAGAAGTAGTTTTCAAAATTTAAGAAGAGAAGAGAGTTAGTTAGGTGGTTTTGAAAAAGAAGAGAGAGAGAAGAAGATATTATTTTCGAAAATTAAGGAAGAGAAAAGTTAGTTAGGAGGTTTTGAAAAAGAAGAAAGAGAGAAGAAGAGAAGGAGTTTTCAAAAATTAAGAATAGAAAAGTTAGTTAGGTGGTTTTGAAAAAGAAGAGAGAGAAGATAAGATATTAATTAAGAAAAGATTTTTAATTTAAAAATAAAATAGAAGATAAGATAAGAAAAGACTTGAAATTGAAATTTAAAATTAGGAAAAGATAAGATAAGTTTTTTTTTTAAGTTTTGAAAAATTTATGATTTAAAAAATTAGAAGTTAGAAAAGATAAGATAAGAAACAAAAAAAAGATAAGATTATAAAATTGATTTTGAAAAAGATTGAATTTTTAAAAGTTTGAACATTGAAAAAGATTAGATGAGATTTTTGAATTTTGAAAAAGATATGATAAGATTTGAAAAAGATATGATTTTTATTTTTGAAAAGATTTGATTTTTGAAAACTTGACAATTAAGATAAGATAAGATAAAAATTTTAAAATCAAAATCCGAATTTTATAGGTAATTTTCGAAAATTATGGTTGGAAATTGGTTAGAAAAGATATTTTTTTATTTTTGAATTTATTGATGAAAGAGAAAAACACATAAAAGACACAAGACTTTAAATTTTTAGATCTAGCACCCTTGTTTTTCAAAAATTTTTGGAGGGAAACACCAAGGGACACCAAACATAAAAATTTTAAGATCAAGACACATACAAGACTCAAGAACACTTTGAAGAAATACAAGAATACCAAGAACAAAATTTAAAGACTCAAAAAATACAAGAACATAACAACAACACCAAACTTAAATTTTTTTAGAAAAACCAAGCCCAAATTTTTGAAAAATATAAAGAAAAGCAAAAAAAACACCAAACTTAAAGACTTAACACAAGATTTAAACAAAAAAAAAGTATTTTTGAAAAAATTTGGAGGAAGGACTCAAAGACAATTCAGAGGATGCCAAAAATAAACTATATGAAAAAGGTTTTTTTTGAAAAGTTTTAAATTTTTTGGAATTGAAGAGAATGAACAGGTAGGATTCAAACCAAGAACATGAATTAAACAAAGAAAAGAAAAATGTTTTTGAAAAAAAAATTTTGAAATTTTCGAAAATTGGCGAAAAATAAAAACCAAAGACTCAAATAAGAACACACTCAAAGACTCTCAATCAGAAAGCTAAGGATGCTTCAAAAATAAAATTTTTGAAAAAGGCCTTTGGAAAAAGTTTTTTTTTTAAATTTTCAAAAAATTACGGAAGAAGAAAACAAAAATAAAAAATAAAAATTACCTGATCTAGGGAGCAAGACAATCCTTCAGTTTCTCTAAATGCAACAATCCCCGGCAACGGCACCAAAAACTTTGTGCATGAATCTCCACACCTTCGTACAGCTCTATGGTGCACGAAATTGTGATCACACTTTTCACAGCTCCGCACAACTAACCAGAAAGTGCACTGGGTCGTCCAAGTAATACCTTACGTGAGTAAGGGTCGATCCCACGGAGATTGCCGGCTTGAAGCAAGCTATGGTTATCTTGTAAATCTTAGTCAGGAGATTAATGATAAAAATGATTTTTGTTTATAAAAAGTAAATAACATGAAATAAATGATACCTGTAATTCAGTTATGAGGAACAGGTTGAGGTTCCGGAGATGCTCTGTCGTCTGAATCTCTGCTTTCCTACTGTCTTCTTCTCTAAACACGCATGGCTTCCTTCCATGGCAAGCTGTATGATCCGCTCAGATGAAAAATACCAGGTACGATCTCTGCACGGCTAATCAATTGTCGGATTTCTCGTCTCAGATGAAAAATACTAGGTACAGCTAAAGCACGGCTAATCATCTGTCGGTTCTCACTAGCGTCGGAATAGGATCTCTCTATCCTTTTGCATACTGTCACTGCGCCCAACATTCGTGAGTTTGAAACTCGTCACAGTCATCCCTTTCCAGATCCTACTCGGAATACCACAGATAAGGTTTAGACTTTTCGGATCCCAGGAATGCTGCCAATTGGTTCTAACCTCTACAACGAAGGTTCTAATCTCACGGACTCGGTCCGTGGATCAAAGACCCAAGAGATCGCACTCAAGCTGTCGCCCAATAACTACGTTGAGCTCAGATAGAACGGGAGTGGTTGTCAGGCATGCGTTCATAGATTTGAGAATAATGATGAGTGTCACGGATCATCATGTTCTCTATATTGAAGTACGAGTGAGTATCTTAGAATAGAATCAAGCGTGATTGAATAGAAAACAGTAGTAATTGCATTAATCTATTGAGACACAGCAGAGCTCCTCACCCCCACCTATGGGGTTTAGAGACTCATGCCGTAGAGGATACAATATGAAATGCAAAATTTCATAAGTTACAAAGTGAATCTCTAAAAGTAGTTTTTATACTAAACTAGTAACTTAGGTTTACAGAAAATGAGTAACTAAGTGCATATAGTGCAGAAATCTACTTCCGGGGTCCACATGGTGTGTGCTTGGGCTGAGCATTGAAGCTTTCACGTGCATAGGCCATTCTTGGAGTTAAACACCAGCTTGGGTGCCAGTTTGGGTGTTAAACTCCAGTTCTGGTGCCAGTTCTAGTGTTTTACGCCAGAAAAGGGTCTCTGGCTGGCGTTTAACGCTAGTTTGGGCCATCAAATCTCGGGTAAAGTATGGACTATTATATTTTTCTGGAAAGCCCAAGTTGTCTACTTTCCAACGCAATTTAGATCGTGCCAATTGGACTTCTGTAGCTCCAGAAAATCAACTTTGAGTGCATGAGGGTCAGAATCCAACAGCATCTGCAGTCCTTTCTCAGCCTCTGAATCAGATTTTTGCTCAGGTCCCTCAACTTCAGTCAGAAAATACCTGAAATTACAGAAAAATACACAAACTCATAGTAAAGTCCAGAAATGTGATTTTTTCATAAAAACTAATAAAAATATAATAAAAAGTAACTAAAACATACTAAAAACTACCTAAAAATAATGCCAAAAAGGGTATAAATTATTCACTCATCACAACACCAAACTTAAATTGTTGCTTGTCCCCAAGCAACCAAAAACAAAATAGGATAAAAATAAGAGAATATACAATAAATTTCAAAAATATCAATGAAGATTAGTTTTAATCAGATGAGCGGGACTAGTAGCTTTTTGCTTCTGAACAATTTTGGCATCTCACTTTATCCTTTGAAGTTCAGAATGATTGGCTTCTATAGGAACTCAGAATCCAGATAGTGTTATTGATTCTCCTAGTTAAGTATGTTGATTCTTGAATACAGCTACTTTATGAGTCTTGGCCGTGACCCTAAGCATTTTGTTTTCCAGTATTACCACTGGATACATAAATGCCACAGACACATAACTGGGTGAACCTTTTCAGATTGTGACTCAGCTTTGCTAGAGTCCCCAATTAGAGGTGTCCAGAGCTCTTAAGCACACTCTTTTTGCTTTTGGACCATGACTTTAACCGCTCAGTCTCAAGTTTTCACTTGACACCTTCACGCCACAAGCAC
>NC_029794.2:97327381-97374991 GCF_000816755.2 Arachis ipaensis
CATCTCACTTTATCCTTTGAAGTTCAGAATGATTGGCTTCTATAGGAACTCAGAATCCAGATAGTGTTATTGATTCTCCTAGTTAAGTATGTTGATTCTTGAATACAGCTACTTTATGAGTCTTGGCCGTGACCCTAAGCATTTTGTTTTCCAGTATTACCACTGGATACATAAATGCCACAGACACATAACTGGGTGAACCTTTTCAGATTGTGACTCAGCTTTGCTAGAGTCCCCAATTAGAGGTGTCCAGAGCTCTTAAGCACACTCTTTTTGCTTTTGGACCATGACTTTAACCGCTCAGTCTCAAGTTTTCACTTGACACCTTCACGCCACAAGCACATGGTTAGGGACAGCTTGATTTAGCCGCTTAGGTCAGGATTTTATTCCTTTGGACCCTCCTATCCATTAATGCTCAAAGCCTTCGATCCTTTTTACCCTGGCCTTTTGGTTTAAAGGGTCATTGGCTTTTTCTGCTTGCTTTTTCTTTATTTTTTGCCATTTTTTTCGCAAGCTTTGTGTTTTTCACTACTTTTTCTTGCTTTAAGAATCAATTTTATGATTTTTCAGATTATCAATAACATTTCTCTTTTTTTCATTATTCTTTCAATAGCCAACAATTTTAGCATTCATAAACTTCACCATAAAAAATATGCACTATTCAAGCATTCATTCAGAAAACAAAAAGTATTGCCACCACATCAAAATAATTAGACTAATTTCAAGATAAATTTCGAAACTATGCACTTCTTGTTCTTTTGCAATTAAAAATATTTTTTTATTTAAGAAAGGTGAGAGATTCATGGAATCATTCATAACATTAAGACATAAACTCTAAATGCTAATAATCATGTAATAAAGATAAAAACAAGACAGAAACTAAACATAAAAGCAGACAAATAACAATAAAAGAAAGGAAATTAAAGATATCAAAATAAATGACTTTAATACTAATGCTCATGTAACTATTAAAATAGGTCTCTAATAACAAAAGTTATCATAGAGTTAGGACTCAACAACCTTTATTTTGAGAGATACTTGCTCCTTCAGTCTGTGGGATGTCTAGCTTTTCAAGGGGCAGCTTCTGGCGCTTTAGCTCCTGTATCTCACGTCCTTGTTTCTCTTGTTCTTTGAGCAGTTTGCAGAGCATGCTGTTTTGATTCTACTGCTCTTCTTTGAGTTGATCCATAGCTTCTTGCAGCTCGGTGGTAGATGCTTCTAAGCGGGCCCAATATTCAAATTGAGGAATTTCTGGGAGGAGCTCATGCGCCCTCCTCTTAATGGGGTTGTCTTGAACTTGAGGTCCATCCATCACTTTTTTGGTGATTGGGCGCTCAACTGGGATATATTCATCCACGCCTATCTTTACCCCCACATCTTTACATAACAGACTGATCAAGCTTGGGTAAGCCAATTTAGCATCAGTGGATTCCTTGTTTGCAAATATGTAAATTTCACCAGGAATCAGCTGATGAATCTTTACTTCTTTTCCCAGCATAATACAGTGAATCATCACTGCTCTCTTGACAGTGACTTCAAAACAGTTGTTGGTTGGGAGTATAGAACGCCCAATGAAATCCAACCAACCTCTAGCAACTGGTTTGAGATCTTCTCTCTTTAGCTGGTTTGGGACACCTTTTGTATTGGTAATCCACTCGGTTCCAGGGAGGCATATGTCCTCTAGAACTTGATCTAGCCTTTTATCTTTGGCCATTCTCCTATTAAAGGATTCTGGATCATCTTGTAGTTGAGGAAGCTTGAGAACTTCTCTCACCTTATCAAAGTGGAAGTAAATAATCTTCCCTCTGACCATGGTCCGAAAGGACTAGAAAGCAGTTCCCTCTAATCTTTGCTTATCCGTCATCCACAGATTTGCATAGAATTCCTGGATCATGTTTTTTCCAACATGTATCTCAGGATTAGCCAAGACTTCCCAACCCGTGTTTCAAATCTGTTCTTGGATCTCCGGGTATTCATCTTCTTTCAGATTGAACCTAACTTCCGGGATCACTGATCTTCTACACACAATTTTGAAGTAATGGTCTGCATGTTCTTTGGTACAGAAATTCTCATGCATCCACAATGGCTTTGGATTGCTTTCTTTCTTGCCTCTTGAAGTGGTTTGTCTTCCTTTGGGAGCCATGAGATTCATTTGTTTTAGCTTAGGGATCACGGAAATCACACCAAACTTAGAGATTTGCTTGTCCTCAAGCAAAATAAAAAGAAAGAAGATGAATAGATGGAGAAAAGGATTTGAATGATGGGTGAAGAGGGGCTGGCCGAATGTGTATTTAAAGGGAGGGAGGGAATGGGTTTCGAATTATTTTTGAAAAAGATAAGATAGGAAGATATGATTAATAAAGGATATGATTTGTAAAATATGAAAGATTTGAAAAAGATATGAGGAAGTTAAATTTGAATTTTTGTTTATGCATCTAAGAAATAAAAGATAATATGAATGAATTAAAAAGATTTGAAAAGAAATTGGAAAGATAAATGAGTTTTCAAAAATATTTTGAGAAAGAATTGAAAAATAATTAAAAAGAGTTTATAAGATTATTAATTTTTGGGAATGGAAATAAAAAAATGAATGTTTGTAATATTTTGATGCAGAAAATTATGAATTAAAACATGAAAATTTGAAAAAATTTAAACTGGAAACGAAATTACCTCCCCCTTGCTGTTCTGGCGTTTAACACGTATCTGGTGGCCATTTTGGGCGTTTAATGCCCAACCAGGTACCCTGGCTGGCGTTAAACGCCAGAAATCCTTCTTTACTGGGCATTTTTCTGAACGCCCAGAATGCTGCCATTTCTGGCGTTAAACGCCCAGAATGCTGCCTATTCTGGCGTTTAATGCCCAGAATGATACCTTTAGTGGCGTTAAACACCCAGAACGGTAGCCATTCTGGCGTTTAACGCCCAAATTGCCTCTTTACTGGCGTTTTAACGCCAGTGAGCTCTTTTTCTCTGTGATTCCTTTGCTTTATGTTCTGAACCTTTATTTCCTTGACTTGTTCACTGAAAAGCATTAACAAACATGAATAACAAAATTAAATGGACTTATATAATTGTTATAAACATCTAATTTTTTACGATGGCTAGGTTGCCTCCCAGCAAGCGCTTCTTTACTGTCTTTAGCTGGACTTTTACTGAGCTGTTAATTTAGTCTCAGTTTTGAGCACTCTTGCTCAACATTGCCTTCAAGATAATGTTTGACTCTCTGTCCATTAACAATGAACTTTTTGTCAGAATCAATATCCTGAAGCTCCACATATCCATATGGTGACACGCTTGTAATCACATATGGTCCCTTTCACCAGGATTTCAATTTTCCAGGGAACAATCTAAGCCTGGAGTTAAACAACAGAACTGTCTGTCCTGGCTCAAAGACTCTAGATGACAGCTTTCTGTCGTGCCATCTTTTTGCTTTCTCCTTGTAAATTTTAGCATTTTCGAAAGCATTGAGTCTGAATTTCTCCAGCTCATTCAACTAGAGTAATCTTTTCTCTCTAGCTACCTTAGCATTAAAGTTTAGGAACCTGGTTGCCCAGTAGGCTTTGTGTTCCAATTCCATTGGCAGATGACAGGCTTTTCCATACACAAGCTAGTATGGAGAGGTCCCTATAGGAGTCTTGAATGCGGTTCTGTATGCCCACAGAGCATCATCCAGACTTCTTGCCCAATCCCTTCTATGGGTACTTCCAGTCCATTCCAGGATTCGTTTTAGTTCTCTATTCGAGATTTCAGGCTGCCCATTTGTCTGTGGATGATATGGAGTTTCCACTTTGTGGTTAATTCCGTATCGGACCAAAGCAGGGTCAAGCTGTTTATTACAGAAATGAGTACCTCCATCACTGATCAGTATCCTAGGGACATCGAACCTGCTGAAGATATGCTTCTGGAGGAACTTCATCACTATCTTAGTATCATTAGTGGGTGTTGCAATTGCCTCTACCCATTTAGATACATAGTCTACTGCCACCAGAATATAAGTGTTTGAGTACGATGGTGGAAAAGGCCCCATGAAGTCAATACCCTATACATCAAACAACTCAATCTCTAAGATCCCTTGCTGAGGCATGGCATAACCGTGAGGTAGATTACCAGCTCTCTGGCAACTATCACAGCTACGTACAAACTCTCAGAAGTCTCTATAGAGAGTAGGCCAGTAGAAGCCACATTGGAGAACTTTTGTGGCTGTTCGCTCACCTCTGAAATGTCCTCCATATTGTGATCCATGGCAATGCCATAGGATCTTCTGTGCCTCTTCTCTAGGAACACAACTACGGATTACTCCGTCTGCACACCTCTTAAAGAGATATGGTTCATCCCACAAGTAGTACTTTGCATCAGAAATTAATTTTTTTGTTTGCTGCTTACTGTACTCTTTGGGTATGAATCTCACAGCTTTATAGTTTGCAATGTCTGCAAACCACGGTACTTCCTGAACGGCAAAGAGTTGCTCATCCGAAAAGGTTTCAGAGATCTCAATAGGAGGGAGGAAAGTTCCTGCTACTGGTTCTATCCGGGACAAGTGATCAGCTACTTGGTTCTCTGACCCTTTTCTGTCTCTTATTTCTATATCAAACTCTTGCAGAAGTGATGACACGTCACCAAGTCATATTTTTCTATGCTTATTCATACAAGAAATTGATGATTTATGCTTGAATAATGAATGTTTTCGTACTTAAATGGTATATTTCCTTGATCTTTTGATTTTATAAATTTGTAGGAAATAAGAAGAAAAAGAAGCAAAAAGCACAAAATAAGCTAAAAAGGAGAAAAAAAGAGTTTTGGGGCACACTTTGATGTTGGAGCACACTTTGGAGCCTTAGGCCACGCTTTAAAAGTGTGGCCCATGACCAAATTAAAGGAGAATAGGCAATCAGCACACAAAGCTCCGCTCTTGCCAAGAGCGGAGCATTATCCTGATGCAAAGATGAGCTTGGAAGCAAAATTTTCGCTAAGTTAAAATCTGGGCGCTCATAGCATGACAATGCCTCCTTCAAAGGGTTATAACTTGAGCTACAGATGTCCGATTGATGTGCTTCTAGTTGAGTTGGAAAGCTGACATTCAGAGCTTTCCAACGATGTATGGAAATCTATATTTGGCATGAAATTGAGGCATGAATGAAATGCATCTTTAAGAACCAAAAACAAGCAAAAATAAACCAAAGTGCAACCACCAAGATTCGAAGGGGGAGACACAAGGAAACCAAGGTAGTAGCGCTCACTTGGAGAGCACAGCGCTCTCTTGGTAAGCATTGTCGTGCTTCACCAAGAGAAAATGAGGAATACAGCATGGGAAAAGTGGGGATGCTAGGATTCGAACTTGGAAGCACACTAAAGACAAAGGGGATGCTGCGCTCTTGTGGGCAACTGAGCGCTACTTTTCCCCCCATACTCCTCACCTTGTCACGCACCAAAAGGGCCAAGGAAACAAGCACTAATGTTGCGCTCTCCCCATGAGCTGAGCATTGCCCTGGAAGCAACACCCATGGGCCAAAATTCAATTAAAATTCCCTTTGAACACAATTCTTCACTAATTGAACCAAGGCCATCCAGACCCACTCTTCCTCAAATCCAAAGCAAGCTAAGCCCATTATCATCACTCAAAGGCACAAGGATCAATTATATTAGGATTTTCATTTAAATTGTAACTTGTTTTTAATTTTAATTTCATTTTATTTTTTATTTTGTGAAAAGCCTATATAAAGGTATCATTCTCATTTCATGAGAGGAGGCTGGCTCTACTAGAGAGCAATAGGAGTAGAGTAGAATAGAGAATTCTCTTTGAAACACTTTTACTTTCTCTGCACTTTCTATTTTTAAATCTTGAATTCAGTTTATGCAAAATTTCAATTCCTGCAATCTTCTACTCCAATTTCCCTCTTCTGGAATTTTACAATTCAGTTACATTGAGCTAGATTTTAAGTCTTCTGTTTCCACTGCTCTCAATTTACTTTTATGCAATTAAATTTCCTTTGCAATTTACATTTGAGTTTGCTGAGCTTGATTTACATTTCCTGCACATTTAATTTCTCTGCAATTGTTCTAAGATCTACTACTTCATTAAATTTCTAGCACCCAGCCCCCTTTACATTTGATGCAATTTACATTTCTTGTCATTTAAGATTTTTCCAATTTACTCTTCTTGCTCTTTAAGCTTCTGTCCAATTTTACTTTCTGCATTTTATAATTCTTGCAATTTACTTTCTGTTTGCTTCAATTTCACCCAATTTAACCTCAATGTTAGCTTGACTAAACTAATCACCCACTAAAGTTGCTTGATCTATCAATCCCTGTGGGATCGACCTCACTCTAAGTGAGTTATTACTACTTGATGCGACCCGGTACACTTGCCGGTTAGTATTTGTGTGTTTGGAAATTCGTTTTTCCACAAAAACACCATCAAGTTTTTGGCGCCGTTGCCGGGGATTAATTTAGATCAACAATGATTAAGTGGGTGAGAAGTCTATATCAAGCATTTTCTTTATTTTTGTTTTCTGTTTTAAATTGAAACCAAAGTGTTTGAGTTTTTGCCTCACAAAGAAATTCTCATCTCTGATATGAGTAATTTCAATTTTCCTTGGTGTTGTGTTTTCCAAAATTCAAATGGAGTTCAACTCATCTTATGATCAAACAAATTTCATGGGATATTATCCACCATCACCAATCTCTAATAGTGGCTAGGAATATCACCAAGAAAATACAAATTCTAAGCACTCCAATCCATGGAGATTTGCTTCAGAGACACAAGATGAGCAAGAAAATCATATGGGATATTTCCTTCCCCTACAAAATGATGCAAGTCATAATTCTAATGGTGGCTGGGAAGGGAATTCTAATGCTCCGTATGATATTCATCCAAAGATATCATCATTTAACCATGCTTCAACAGAAAGCCCCTTTCAAAACTCACCACCCACACAAACTTCCATGAACCACTCAAGGTTCTCAAAGCTTGAGTCCATGCTCAAAAGATATGAGGAGAAGACAACGAAAGTTTGGAAAGAACAAGAAAACTCCCTCAAAAACATGGAAGTGCAGCTAGCTCAATTGGTGAGTGCAACGAAGAAGGAGGAAAAATAAGAGGAAGAGGCTACTGAGTCAAGTGGATTTTTAGTGAAGAAAAAAGAGGTGGTGGAAACATTTGAACCTGAACTTGCATATTCACAGAAGCCACTTGAGATGACAAGGGAACATGAAAACTCACAACTCTCTCAAACCTCTTTGAAACAAAACGGCTCAACAATTGAATCCATGATTGAAAGATATGAAGAGGAGATGAAGAAATGTTGGGAAGATCAACAAACCTCCTCAATAAAAAAGCTATTAAGTCAAATGTTGAATGCAAGGGAGGAAGTGGAAGAGCAAGAAAGTGAGAAAGACAACCAAAGAATTCCAAACTCAAGTGAAGCAGAGAAGTACATAGAGGAAAAGCTCATGGAATCACCAATTCAAAAGGCTCTGGATGAATACAAAACTCCAATAATCACACAGCAACCAAGTCTTGAATCCAAAGAAGTGAAGGCAACTAGCAAGAACACCAATTCTGTCCCTAATTCAGCAAGCAAGATCAATCAAGCCATTTGCAAAAGGAAGCTTGCTGAGGAAAGGCCAAGACAAGGGACACTAGCTGAATCTTTCCCTCCTTTGAGGTCATTCCTCTTGACAAACTGGAAGAAGAGGAAGAAAGTGAAGAACAACATGTCAAGCTAATGACACTAAAAGAGCACTTGTTGGGAGGTAACCTAACCGTAGGTAACATTTCTTCTCTGCTTTGTTTTCTTTCTTTGCTTTATTTAAATTCAATAAATTGGCATATGGTTACATTCTAAGTTTGGTGTTGCCTTGCAACAAATTGTTTTCAATCTTTTTGGATGATTGTATCAAATCAAAAAATGAAAGTGACACACCAAGATTCTAAGTTTGGTGTGCCACTTATTTTTCTATGCAAATCATTCAGCAATACCACTTGTTTGCATAATCATAATGTTCTTTGCACTATTATCTTTCTTTTAGTTAGACAATTTTAGTTTTCTCTTTGTTTTTAGTCATTTTCTTGTTTTAAATGCTTTCTTTTATTTACTGTGTTTGTTAATACACTACCAAGAGAGCTTTATTCAGGACAGATTCTTGGCTTGGTGATTGTATTTAACATATAACAGTTTTTTTTCATTTAGTTTTATTTCAAATAAATTGACATGTGGTTGCATTCTAAGTTTGGTGTTGCTATGCAACAAAATTTGGTTCTAATCCTTACAAGATACTTGCATCAATTCCAAGTGAAAGTGTCACACTAAGTTTGGTGTGCCACTTATCTTTTATGCAATGTGTTGTGCACACCTTCTTATCTATGCAATCAAAATGTCTCTGTCTCTTGTGCCTTGATTGTTATCTTTAATTTTGCTTGCTTAAAACACATATGCTACTAATATTTCATTATGTAAGACATTCATGATCCATCTTAGCCCCATAGCCATTGTTCTAATTTTTGCTTGAGGATGAGTAAGCATTCTGAGTATTGGTATGGGAAGAAGGAAGAATAAAAGGAAAAGAACAACAATAGAGAAGATGAATTATAAGGTTGTAAAGTTCCTTTTCCTCTCATTTGTTTCCAGCACTATAATTTGCATGATTGTCTTTATCTTCTCTGTATGCATGTGTGGTATGAATAAGCATAGCTTGAATTTTTATTTGTAACATGTTGCTGTGGCATTATGACTACCAAATGAAGTTTGTAAGTTCAAAAGCAATAAAGCATCATGATCATAAACAAACAAGGAATTAAAGAAGAGTTTAGCATGTGCATATAAGTTTTGGAAAGCTAGTATGATTAATTGTTGCTCAATTGCATTGGATTTTATTTAATTGAAGTTTTTATCTAGTACATTTTGTGAAATCTTTTGAAATCATGAAAACCTTGAAGAAGCAAATATAATTAAAGCAAGAAAAGAAAAAGGGAAAGAATGAGAAAGCTGAAAGCTCTGAGTACCAATGACAATATGTTAAGTACTTGTGGTGTTTATGTATCAAGCCAAATGCTTGAAAACAAAACACTTAGAAGTCAAGGCTAGGCTCAAGTGCAAAAGCACTCCCTCAAAGCTCAAGGCTCTGAGCATCAATGATTAGAGAGTCAAGAAAAGAAACAAATGAGCTTAATGAAGTCCTCTAATTAAATGCTTGTGGTGCTTATGTATCAAGTGGTAATACTTGAAAACAAAGCATTTAGAAGTCGTAGTTTTGTTATCAACTCATGGGGCAAAGCACCCAAAAGGAGAAGCTAATAAGAAAATCAAAAGCTTGTTTCAAGGAAGAATTATAAGAGAAAGATCTCACAAATTGAGCTAGATAGAAGCATCGATCATTTACATCTCTTTTGTGATTGTAGCATGCTTAGAAAACTAGCTAACCATGAACATTGAGTTGCTATTCTTCTTACCTTGGATTGTCAATCTTTATTGCATGATTCTTTTCTTGCTTGAGGACAAGCAAGGTTTAAGTTTGGTGTTGTGATGACACGTCACCATGTCATGTTTTTCTATGCTTATTCATACAAGAAATTGATGATTTGTGCTTGAATAATGAATGCTTTTGTACTTAAATGGTATATTTCCTTGATCTTTTGATTTTATAAATTTTGTAGTAAACAAGAAGAAAAAGAAGCAAAAAGCACAAAATAAGCTAAAAAGGAGAAAAAAAGAGTTTTGGGGCACACTTTGAAGTTGGAGCACACTTTAGAGCCTTAGGCCACGCTTTAAAAGCGTGGCCCATGACCAAATTAAAGGAGAATAGGCAATCAGCACACAAAGCTCCGCTCTTGCCAAGAACGGAGCATTATCTTGATGCAAAGATGAGCTTGGAAGCAAAATTTTCGCTAAGTTAAAATCTGGGCGCTCACAGCATGACCATGCCTTCTTCAAAGGGCTATAACTTGAGCTACAGATGTCCGATTGATGTGCTTCTAGTTGTGTTGGAAAGCTGACATTCAGAACTTTCCAACGATATATGGCAATCTATATTTGGCATGAAATTAAGGCACGAATGAAATGCATCTTTAAGAACTAAAAACAAGCAAAAATAAACCAAAGTGCAACCACCAAGATTCGAAGTGAGTGACACAAGGAAACCAAGGTAGTAGCGCTCACTTGGAGAGCACAGCGCTCTCTTGGTGAGCATTGTCATGCTTCACCAAGAGAAAATGAGGAATACAGCATGGGAAAAGTGGGGATGCTAGGATTCGAACTTGGAAGCACACTAAAGACAAAGGGGATGCTGCACTCTTGTGGGCAACTGAGCGCTACTTTTCCCCCCACACTCCTCACCTTGTCACGCACCAAAAGGGCCAAGGAAACAAGCACTAATGTTGCACTCTCCCCATGAGCTGAGCATTGCCCTGGAAGCAACACCCATGGGCCAAAATTCAATTAAAATTCCCTTTGAACACAATTCTTCACTAATTGAACCAAGGCCATCCAGACCCACTCTTCCTCAAATCCAAAGCAAGCTAAGCCCATTATCATCACTCAAAGGCACAAGGATCAATTATATTAGGATTTTCATTTAAATTGTAATTTATTTTTAATTTTAATTTCATTTTATTTTTCATTTTGTGAAAAGCCTATATAAAGGCATCATTCTCATTTCATGAGAGGAGGCTGGCTCTACTAGAGAGCAATAGGAGTAGAGTAGAATAGAGAATTCTCTTTGAAATACTTTTACTTTCTCTGCACTTTCTATTTTTAAATCTTGAATTCAGTTTATGCAAAATTTCAATTCCTGCAATCTTCTACTCCAATTTCCCTCTTCTGCAATTTTACAATTCAGTTACATTGAGCTAGATTTTAAGTCTTCTGTTTCCACTGCTCTCAATTTACTTTTATGCAATTAAATTTCCTCTGCAATTTACATTTGAGTTTTCTGAGCTTGATTTACATTTCCTGCACATTTAATTTCTCTGCAATTGTTCTAAGATCTACTGCTTCATTTAATTTCTAGCACCCAGCCCCCTTTACATTTGATGCAATTTACATTTCTTGTCATTTAAGATTTTGCCAATTTACTCTTCTTGCTCTTTAAGCTTCTGTCCAATTTTACTTTCTATATTTTATAATTCTTGCAATTTACTTTCTGTTTGCTTCAATTTCACCCAATTTCACCTCAATGTTAGCTTGACTAAACTAATCACCCACTAAAGTTGCTTGATCCATCAATCCCTGTGGGATCGACCTCACTCTAAGTGAGTTATTACCACTTGATGCGACCCGGTACACTTGCCGGTTAGTATTTATGTGTTTGGAAATTCGTTTTCCACAAAAACACCATCAAGAAGCAGCACCCATCTTATGAGTCTGGGTTTTGAATCCTGTTTTGTGACGAGATATTTTAAAGCAGCATGGTCAGTGTACACAATCACTTTTGATCCTACTAAATAAGATCTGAACTTGTCAATGGCATAAACCACTGCAAGCAAATCTTTTTCTGTGGTTGTGTAATTCTTCTGCGCATCATTTAAAACTCGGCTAGCATAATAAATGACATGCAGAAGCTTGTTATGCATCTGTCCTAATACTGCACCAATGGCATAGTCACTGGCATCACATATTAGTTCGAATGGTAATGTCCAGTCTGGTGCAGAAATGACTGGTGCTGTGATCAGTTTAGCTTTTAGAGTCTCAAACGCCTGCAGACACTCTGTATCAAAGATAAATGGCATGTCAGCAGCTAGCAAATTACTCAGGAGTTTTGCAATTTTTGAAAAATCCTTTATAAACCTCCTATAGAATCCTGCATGCCCCAGAAAGCTTCTGATTGCCTTAACATTGGCAGGTGGTGGTAATTTTTCAATTATCTCTACCTTAGCTTGATCCACCTCTATTCTCTTGTTTGAAATTTTGTGCCCAAGGACAATTCCTTCAGTCACCATAAAGTGACATTTCTCCCAGTTTAAAACCAAATTAGTCTCTTGGCACCTTTTCAGAACAAGTGCTAGATGGTCAAGACAGGAGCTGAATGAGTCTCCAAATACTGAGAAGTCATCCATGAAGACTTCCAGAAATTTCTCTACCATATCAGAGAAAATAGAGAGCATACACCTCTGAAAGGTTGCAGGTGCATTGCACAGACCAAATGGCATCCTTTTGTAGGCAAATACTTCAGATGGACATGTGAATGTTGTTTTTTCTTGGTCCTGAGGATCTACTGTAATTTGGTTGTAACCTGAATAGCCATCCAAAAAGCAGTAGTATTCATGGACTGCTAGTCTCTCTAGCATCTGGTCTATGAATGGTAAAGGAAAATGATCCTTTCTGGTGGCTGTATTGAGTCTTCTGTAGTCAATACACATACGCCACCCTGTAACTGTTCTTGTAGGAACCAGTTCATTCTTTTCATTATGAACCACTGTCATGCCTCCCTTCTTGGGGACAACTTGGACAGAGCTCACCCAGGGGCTATCAGAAATAGGATAAATAATCCCAGCCTCTAGTAACTTAGTGACTGACGTTAGGATTTTTTCCAGTAAAGAATTTTATAAAAATAGTTGCGTTGTAGATATAGTTTCTAAACCAACAGAAATCCCTTCGTACAAACGTTTTGGTTGTCACAAGTAACAAACCCCTAAATAAATTGATAACCGAAGTATTTAAACCTCGGGTCGTCTTCTCAAGGAACTGCAGGGAAGTATGTTCTTATTATTGGTTATGAAGATTATAAATTGGGGTTTTTAAGATGAGGAACAAGTAATTTAAATTGCAATTGAAATAAGTGAAAGACTGTAAAGTAAATAAATAACTGTAAAATAAACTTTTTGGCAAGGTATGAGAAATTAGAAGTCCTATCCTAGTTATCCTTATCAATGATGATGAAGATTGAATCTTAATTCCACTCAGTTAGTCTTTACTTAAAGTAAAGAAAAGCCAAGTGACTAATTAGTTTGATCTTCAAATCCTAGTTAATCCCTAAAGAAAGATTGGGATTATTGAAGTTCAATTCAATTAGCAAAGATAACAATTATCAATCACGTTTGAGTTTGATAACTCCTGAGTTACTGATTTTTTAACCAAGACCAAAAAGGGAAAAAGTAAATCTACCGGAATAAAAATGTCTTCAGATTGGAAGCAACAGTAATATAAATAAAAGAAACAATTGTAAACTGAAATACCTCAAATAACATTAATTAAAAAGAGTAATCTGTAACATAGAAGAATTCATAAATTAAATTGAAAAGATAAATAAAAAGGAATGTTGAACCTGATAGAAAGAGATAATCCTGAAAGCGAATAAAATCCTAAATCTAAATCCTAAAAGAGAGAGGAGAGAAACTCTCCCTCAAAACTACATCTAAATCATGAATACTAACTAATTGGAGAGTCTCCTTTGAATGGATGCATTCTCCCACTTCATAACCTCTGATCTGTGCCTTCTGGACTTGGATTTGGGCCAAAAAGGGCTTCAAAAATCGCTGGGAGCATTTTCTGTAATTTCTAGTGCGTAGCCTCTGTCACGCGGCTGCGTGGGTCACGCGGTCACGTCATTTGGTGTTTTTCTTGTCGCGCGGTCGCGTCAGTCATGCGTCCGCGTCATATGCATTTTGCTCAAGGTGCGCGATCGCGTCAATCACGCGGTCGCGTCGCTGTTAATTCACGCTGGCATGCGGCCGCGTCGTCCATGCGATCGCGTCGTTGCCAGTTTCTTTAAAAACTCCGTTTTGTGCTTTTCTTCTATTTTTGTATGTTTTCTTTCCATCCTTTAAGTCATTCCTGCCTTAGAATATCTGAAACTACTCAACACACGAATCACAGCATCGAATAGAAATAAAGGGTAATCAAAATAATTATTTTTAAGCATAGGAAACATGTTTTTCACATACATCACATAATAAAGAAGGGAAAGTAAAACCATGCAATTAATATGAATAAGTGGGTGAAGGATTGAATAAATCACTCAATTTGAGCACAATATATATCATAAAATATGGGTTTATCAACCTCCCTACACTTAAACAATAGCATGTCCTCATGCTAAATCCAAGATAAAGAGTAAGGTAAGGTTGAAGTGGTGGAATCTCGTGCAATGCAATCTATTCTAAATGCAACTACCTAAATGCATCATGCAATTCTAATTATTTTTATTCACTTGTATATAAAGCTTACATGTAATTGAATTAATTCACATTTCTCAAGGAATCATATATATAGCCAGACCTTAGATAATGATAAAGCACTTTTACAATTGAGATGGGAAAGAGAAATATTTTATAAACTTGCAAGACAATTAATAATTTAAGCACAGATATATGTTGATGAGCTATTGAACCCTCACTGAATTTTGTGTTTACTCTCTAGTCACTCAGTGTTTATTGAGTTAATCACTCTATTATTCTTTTTATCCTTACTTTCTATAACCTTGTTCTTCATCTAACCAATCAACAATTATAGAATATAGGCATACAAAAGTCATGAGGTCTTTAAATAAGGTTGTAATGGGGCCAAGGTAAAGGTAAAGGTATATGTATATGTATAAGGCTAAGTGAGCTAATTAAGCGAATCCTTGATTATTCTAAGATCTCACCTAACATACATATTTTGTAAAGCAAAGCTTCTTTACCTAATTTACCCATATTTTCCCACTTTTGATGTTACATGCTCATATTTCAATTTTTTTATTTTTATCCCATGTTCATTGCTTTATTTTGCATTTGGGGAATTCTTTTGTATTCCCCTTTATTCAAAAAAAATATTATTTTTATGTTATTTTTTTAATGCACATGGTAATTCAATTATTTTGATTTCACATGAGCATGCTTCCCAAAAATTTTTATTTTGAATTATTTTATTCTTTTCAACTTTCTACCCTTTGTTTTTATCATCCATGTTCCCAATAGGTTTCCCACACTTTAAAAAATACACTTTCTATCTTAAGCTAACCAAGGATTCAACTTGGGATTTTTATTTTATTTTTCTGCTTAAGGCTAGTAATGTGGTTATAAAACAAGAGGGGATTTAAAGGCTCAAGGGGACTAACAAGGGTGATGTAAAAGGTAGGCTAATTTGGGATAAGTGAGCTAAAATCAACAATGGCCTCAATCACTCTTTTGGCATGTATTTCTATTCTATAATCGGACATATAGATTAAAACAAAGTAAAGAACACCAGAATAAAAAAAAGAAGGACGGAACACACAGAAATAAAAATTATGGTTTGAATATAACCATATAATTAAGCTCAAAACTCACAGGCTGTGTGTTCTCTAACTCAAAAATCATATATCAGTTATGTATGTCATGCAAGTAAAATTAAGAGTTCCCATTATTCTCAATGTAAATCTTAAGGTGGCTTTAAAGTTCTAGTGTTTCTCCTTGATGAAATGTTGTTAACTAACTAACATGGAATGCTATATATACAAGGTGTGTGGATTGTTTCTATTATGTTCAAGTCTCTAGTTTACTTCCTTTTATATTTTCAATTTAAACTAAGCTATCTTATGCTAAAAAGGGTAAACTATACTAATTAATCCACAATTTCTATAACTAATAAGTTAGAATTACAACTAAACTAAATGGCTAAAATATGAACTAAAAGTGTAACATGCAGAAATAGAGTAAAAATACATGAAAATAGTAATGTATAAGTACTGAGAAAATAAAAATAAAAGAGAAAGATACAAAAAAAGTAGCAAAATAAAGAAAAAGAGTCTGTAGTGGTTCACCAAAAAATATCGTCCCTGATGCTCACTCAAGCAGGGTGTGAAGGGGTGTCATCACTGGAAGGGTGGGTAGCTGGAGTCTCTGTGGTGGTGGTCTGAGGATCTGCCTGCTACAGAGGAGGTGCTGAATGAATAGGGATCTCAGGGTCAGAAACCTGAATCTGATGCGGGGCCTCCTACTGTGATGCAGCCTGCTCTGTGCCTGCCTGCGCAGCCTCTGTCTGTGGATGGGTATCTGCCTCCTCCTCAGATGGATCTGATGGTGTGTCAGGCTCGGAGGGGATGTCGCTGCCAGAACGGATCATCAGCTTCAGGTGCTCATAGCGTCGCTTGCTACGACGCTCAGATCTCTCGTATCGCCGCCGGTTGCGGTGCTCCATCTGGTCAAGCTGTCGAAACAGGCGCTGCATTAGGTGATAAACTGGTTTGGAGGCAGGTGGAGGTGCAGTGGTGGTAGCAGGGGTAGCTGTGGAGGAAGAGGGGCCGGCAGATGGTATGGCTGTTTCATCAGTAGGAGTGAGGAATGGAGGTCTGTAGCCCAGAGCCAAGAAGTTCCTGCTGTGAGGGATAATTTTCTTGCATTCTGCAGCAGGTGGCTTCTCATCAGCATCCTTCCAAGGCACGTCAGCTCGACGGCCAAGCTGTGTAATCAGATATGGAAAGGGGAGAGTGCCTCGGACGTGGACCCTGGCCATGTAGTACCGAATGAAGCGTGGCAGGTATAGGTCCTTACCCTCCATCACACACCATAGGAGGGTGATCATAGCGGCAGGTAGCTCCGTCTCGTGAGTACTCGGCATAAGAAAGTTTCTTAGGGTCTGATGCCAGAGCCGAGCCTCATCGTTCAAGTATGCCCGCTTGATTCCCTTAGGCATGGTGGTGTTATGGCCCATGACCCATGGAACAGTCGGGTCAAGGTCTATCCTCGCCTTGACAGCATCCCAGTCAAATTTCATGAAGCGCATGTCCTCCTCAGCCTTTTGATACCTATCTGGCTGATCAGATTTAGGCAAAAGCTTCAGAAAATCCTCTATAGCCTCTTTAGTGACCAGAATCTACTTCCCTCTTAGGTTTACTGCATCTAGGGAAGTTTTGAAGTAATTGCAGTAAAATTTCCTTACCCAAGATGCATTGACCTCACTCAGGTTTCTCTCCAGGAAGAACTAGCCTCTTTGTTTGATCTGATCAGAGGTGTATTGCTGGAGTTCTTCTGGGATCTTCAGCGTCCTCTCCAGGTACAGGTTCCTGGAGTTTGCAAACACTAGATACTTCAGCTCGCAGTATCGGTTTGCAAACTTAATAGGATCAGTAGCAGGGAGTAGTTGGTCAGCCTTCTCCTACAGGGTAAAGTGTTTCTCCCGCCAGGAGTCATCATACATGAGGTCTAAGATGGACATGGAGGCTTCTCCGCGTTTACGTTTGCCAGTTGTTACCTTTCCTTTTCCTTTTCTTTGGGTGTCAGACATCCTGAAAAATAGAAAATCAGGATATAATAAAAATAGGAAAGCAGGTAGGCAAATAATCGAAAGAAGCATATAATGGCAAAGGAGCAATAGAATAATGAAAAGGAGTTAAGTAAATGTGCATTAAGGATTGTATAGGAGTTAAAAGTCCGAGAATAAAAATTCACAATCCAAAATGTAAAAGGATTCATGTTAAGTAGGAAAAACCTCCGTCATGCCTTGGTTAGAATGTTAGAGAGAATAGTGAAAAACCAAAAGAGATGTTTTGAAAGGTAAGTGGGTTAGGAATGAAAAAGAGGTTAGGAAGTTAAAATTAGTGAATTAGTGAAAAGTGGGTTAGAGTAAGTGGCATGATGAGCATTTCCTAAATAACGAGAATTTACAAATTAAAGCAACAGATAACTCAAATTCAAACAAGGAAGTCAAGGATGAATCAAATGAAAATAGCAAAAAGTGGAATTGAATCATCCAAGATGCAATTTATAAACCAGGAAATTAAAAAGAATAAGAAAGCTTGCCCTGTCATTCATGAATTGGTTTGGTAAAAGTTGAGTAAAGTAGAGTGCAAGTTTGCCAAAACCAAAACAGGAATGAAAATCAAAACAATTTATAGAAATCTGGGCAGCATCCCGGCTAAAATTGGATGTTCCCAGAAAATAAATAGTAATCAGAATAGCTCATATGAATTAAAATATAGCTGCAATTACATTAAGGGAATATGAACATGGAAAAGCAGTGTAAAAGGCAGCATGAAACAAGAAATTATAGCATATGAACAATACTAACATCACAGCAATGGCAGAATTGCGAGAATTAGAAAACAAGAAACATGAACAGCGCAATTAAACAGGCCTAAATCCACTAACCACATCCTAGGCTACCTAACAACCTAGAATCCACTACAACATGCATAACCAACTAGCCTAAATATGAACATAAACAGAAAAATAGGAAATTAACGATGAATGGAAAGAAGGGTGGCGTTCAGCAGAACCTGGAAGGCGTAGGAAAGAAATTGGGGCAGAGAGGTAGCTGGGGATGGTGGTGGTGGCGGCCGACGCGGTGGTTGACAGCGGCACGGCGGCGGTGGCGGCTGTTCAGAGGCAGGGGGTTTCGGGAAGGGTAATGGGGTTAGGAGGGGAAAGGTGGAGAAGAGAGGAAGGAGAAGGGGGGGTTGGGGGCGCGAATGGGTAGGGTTCGCGTGACTGGGGGAGTTAGTAAATTTGAATCCACGCGATCGCGTGGGGCACGCGGTCGCGTGGCTTGGGGTGAAATGGGGGTTGACGCGATCGCGTTGGTGGCGCGATCGCTTGGGATGGGTAGAAGAGTGAATGACGCAGCCGCATGAGGCATGCAACTGCGTCGCTGGAAATTGTGCTGAACGCACAATTCCAGCGTCGTTTCAGCGCAACTCTCTGTCTCCTTCGGGGTGGTGTGCAATCCACGCGACGCAATTGCGTCGCTCACACTGTCACGTGAGATTGGTGTTGTGCAAGTGACGCGATCGCGTCAGGGACTCGACCGCATGGGTCGTTTTGTGCGAAACGCACAACGGCCGCACGATTCCAGCCTAACTTTCTGGACGTTGGATATTTACGCCGATCTCCAGATCACGCGGCCGCGTGAGTGACGTAGACGAGTGGGAAGTGTTTTTCGCAAATGACGCGATCGCATGAATGATGCGGTCGCGTCGCGCGCCCTTTTTTTTATGCAGGTATGCAACTATGCAGTATGCAATGCGAATGAATAATATTCAGGTTCAATTGAAAAGGAAATAAAAATAAAAATAAATAACATGAAATAAAACTGAAAAAAGAAACAACCATACCATGGTGGGTTGTCTCCCACCTAGCACTTTTAGTTAAAGTCCTTAAGTTGGACATTGGATGAGCTTCCTGTTATGGTGGCTTGCGCTTAAATTCATCCAGAAATCTCCACCAATGTTTGGAATACCAATAGCCTCCGAGGTCCAAAACTAGGCATGTAAAGCTTCTGAGCAGCTTCAAACAGATTCTCAGGCTCCCGGGGTGACGAATGTCAGAGTAGATTCCAGGATCCCAAACTTTGCTTTTAAATCCGCCTTCGTCTTGATCCATATTTTTCCATCCGGGCGGTTTAGAAAGTAGATTTTCACCAAGATGACTAAACATTTTCCGAGATCCATTCGATTGATCACGATGCCAATCTGTGCACTTCGAATTGAAGCGTGGAACCTTATTGAACCTTGTGCATCAGCTCTGAGTGCGAGCCATTTCCCTCTTACTCTTAAAGCCGCAGAGAGCTCTAAGCTGGCCATCTGTTTCAAGTAAACCATATTCAAGTGGAAAAGTAAAGATAAAGGTTAAGGATTGTATCCACTTGAAGCTTGTATTGGGTGGTAGTGGCCTTGGGATAGGTGTTTCCAATGGTTCTGTGAGTTCTACTCCTTTGTGCTCTTCGGTGAATTTCTTCACTTCCTTGCAGACTTCTTCAATTGCATCCAAGTCCTGATCAAAGCCTTCTATGTCTTCCTCGTCACTTAAGTCATAAACGGGAGGTTGAGAGAAATCTACCTCCGCATCATCTTTGTATTCACTTGGGGAAGATTCTTCGATCTCAGAGAATTCACTTGCTGATGCAAGTTCATCACTGGGAGAACTTGACTTGAGATTATCATCATCAAGGAAACTTGCTTCTTGGATTATTCCGTCTAGTTCTTCATAAAAGACTTGCTTTGGGAGTTGTGCACTATCCTCCTTAGCATCAATTGCAACGTCCTTGACAGAATTCTCCACAACTCTGGATTCCCATGGAGGCTCAGCGTCTCCTAGGTCTTCAACCAACTCTTCTTCTTGTATAATGATAGCTTCCTCTACTTGTTCTAGTACGAAGTCATGCCCTGTTCTGTCCACTGGAGTTTCTAGTATCTCCTTCATGCTACGCTCATCATTAGATTGTCCACACGGAGTTGTGGGAGGTCCTTGAATATTCGAACGTCTAGAAGATAATTGACTTATTGCTTGCTCCAGTTGATAAAGGGTTGTTTGAAGTTGATATACTGTTTCCTTGAGGCGAACCTCTGATTCTCGGGGTGATAGATTTGGACGTGGTACATGGGGAAGTGGTGGTGTTTGGGAGTAATTGGATTAGAATCGGGGTAAATGAGGATTATATGGTGGCGAATGGTGAAAAGAAGCTTGTGAGTGTGGTGGTTCGAAGTTATGTTGAGAGGATGGCCTATAAGCACAGGGTGGGACTTGTTGGTAACTACAAGGTTGTCCACCATGTCTATTGGCTTGGTATGCATTGTAGATTGGTCTTTGGCCGTGATATCTTGGAGGGTGTTGTTACCTAAAGGGTTGATCAGATCCTCTTGGCTCCATCCATCTTTGATTGCTCTGACCTTGATGCATGTTCCTGTTATAACTTTCACTCCTTTCAACAATATTAGAACCAAACTCGAAGCGAGAGGGGTGAGAATTTATAGTAGCTAATGGAAATAAAAGGGTAAAATAAAGACAAATAAACATGTAAAAGAAAAGTATTTACAATAACCAATAATAAGGCACACGATTGCAGTTCCCCGGCAACGGCGCCATTTTGACGTTAGGATTTTCGCCAGTAAAGAATTTTATAAAAATAGTTGCGTTGTAGATATAGTTTCTAAACCAACAGAAATCCCTTCGTACAAACGTTTTGGTTGTCACAAGTAACAAACCCCTAAATAAATTGATAACCGACGTATTTAAACCTCGGGTCGTCTTCTCAAGGAACTGCATGGAAGTATGTTCTTATTATTGGTTATGAAGATTGTAAATTCTAGTTTTTAAGATGAGGAACAAGTAATTTAAATTGCAATTGAAATAAGTGAAAGACTGTAACGTAAATAAATAACTGTAAAATAAACTTTTTGGTAAGGTATGAGAAATTAGAAGTCCTATCCTAGTTATCCTTATCAATGATGATGAAGATTGAATCTTAATTCCACTCAGTTAGTCTTTACTTAAAGTAAAGAAAAGTCAAGTGACTAATTAGTTTGATCTTCAAATCCTAGTTAATCCCTAAAGAAAGATTGGGATTATTGAAGTTCAATTCAATTAGCAAAGATAACAATTATCAATCACGTTTGAGTTTGATAACTCCTGAGTTACTGATTTCTTAACCAAGATCAAAAAGGGAAAAAGTAAATCTACCAGAATAAAAATGCCTTCAGATTGGAAGCAACAGTAATATAAATAAAAGAAACAATTGTAAACTTAAATACCTCAAATAACATTAATTCAAAAGAGTAATATGTAACATAGAAGAATTCATAAATTAAATTGAAAAGATAAATAAAAAGGAATGTTGAACCTGATAGAAAGAGATAATCCTAAAAGCGAATAAAATCCTAAATCTAAATCCTAAAAGAGAGAGAAGAGAACCTCTCCCTGAAAACTACATCTAAATCATGAATACTAACTAATTGGAGAGTCTCCTCTGAATGGATGTATTCCCGCACTTCATAACCTCTGATATGTGCCTTCTGAACTTGGATTTGGGCCAAAAAGGGCTTCAGAAATCACTGGGAGCGTTTTCTGTAATTTCTGGTGCGTGGCCTCTGTCACGCAGCCGCGTGGGTCACGCGGTCGCGTTATTTAGAGTTTTCCTTGTCGCGCGGTCGCGTCAGTCATACGTCCGCGTCATATGCGTTTCGCTCAAGGTGCGCAATCGCGTCAATCACACGGTCGCATCGCTGTTAATTCGCGCTAGCATGCGGCCGCGTCGTCCATGCGATCGCATCGTTGCCAGTTTCTTCAAAAACTCCGTTTTGTGCTTTCCTTCCATTTTTGTATGTTTCCTTTCCATCCTTTAAGTCATTCCTGCCTTAGAAGATCTGAAACTACTCAACACACGAATCACGGCATCGAATATAAATAAAGGGTAATCAAAATAATTAATTTTAAGCATAGGAAACATGTTTTTCACATACATCACATAATAAGGAAGAAAAAGTAAAACCATGCAATTAATATGAATAAGTGGGTGAAGGATTGAATAAATCACTCAATTTGAGCATAATATATATCATAAAACATGGGTTTATCGGTGACCTCTTTCTGCACCACCTCCTTCATGGCTGGATTCAGCCGCCTCTGTGGTTGAACCACTGGCTTAGCATCATCCTCCAATAGGATCTTGTGCATGCATCTAGCTGGGCTAATGCCCTTAAGATCACTTATGGACCACCCAAAAGCTGTCTTGTGTGTCCTTAGCACCTGAATTAGTGCTTTCTCTTCCTGTGGCTCTAAGGCAGCGCTTATGATTACCGAAAAAGTGTCATCTTCTCCCAGAAATGCATATTTCAGGGATAGTGGTAGTGGTTTGAGCTCGGGTTTAGGAGGCTTCTCCTCTTCCTGAGGAGTTTTCAGAGGTTCTTCTGTTTTCTCTGGTTCCTCCAGATCAGGCTGAACATCTTTAAAAATGTCCTCTAGCTCTGATTTGAGACTCTCAGTCATATTGACCTCTTCCACCAGGGAGTCAATAATATCAGCGCTCATGTAGTCCTTTGATATGTTTGGATGCTGCATAGCCTTCACAGCATTCAACTTAAACTCGTCCTCATTGACTCTCAGGGTTATCTCCCCTTTTTGGACGTCAATGAGGGTTCGTCCAGTTGCTAGGAAAGGTCTTCCTAGAATGAGAGTTGCACTCTTGTGCTCCTCCATTTCCAGCACTACAAAGTCAGTGGAAAAGGCAAATGGCCCCACCTTGACAATCATGTCCTCAATTACGCCTGATGGAATATTAATGGAACCATCAGCAAGTTGGAGGCATATCCGGGTTGGTTTAACTTCATCAATCAAGCCAAGCTTTTTGATAGTGGATGCAGGTATTAGGTTGATACTTGCTCCAAGATCACATAGAGCTGTCTTGGTACAAGCACCCTCTAATGTGCATGGTATCATAAAGCTTTCGGGATCTTTAAGCTTCTCTGGTAAGCTTTTCAGAATGACTGCACTGCATTTTTCAGTGAGGAAAACTTTTTCAGTTTCTCTCCAATCCTTCTTATGACTTAAGATTTCTTTCATGAACCTAGCATAGGAGGGTATTTGCTCAAGTGCCTCTGCAAATGGGATCTTTATTTCAAGAGTCCCGAGATAGTCTGTAAAGCGGGCAAATTGTTTATCCTGTTCCGCTTGGTAGAGTTTCTGAGGATAAGGCATATTGGCTTTATATTCTTCAACCTTAGTTGCTGCAGGTTTATTTCCTACAGAAGGGGTTGGAGAAGTTTGCTTAAGGGGGTTGTTATCAGCACTTGCAGCTGTCTGATCCCTTATTGGCATTTGAACGCCAGAATTGGGAGCAGTATGGGCATTTAACACCAGATTGCCACCCTTTTCTGGCGTTTGGAAGCCAGAATTGGCCATCCACTGGGCGTTTAACGCCAATTTTTCCCCCTTTTTCTAGCATTTGAACACTAGAATCATTTCTCTCTGGGCTCTTACTGTCCTTAGAGAGATTTTGGGAAGTGACTTGGTCATCCTCTGTCAGTTGTTCCTTTCTTGGCTTCCTACTGCCTTGAGTTGAGACATTCAATGTCTTCCCGCTCCTTAACTGAACAGTTTGGCACTCTTCTGTTATCTGTTTAGATAGCTGTTGTCTTATCTGATCCAATTGTGCTTCCATATTCTTGTTAGCATTTTTAGTGTCTTGTAGCATCTCTTTAAATTCTGCTAACTGTTGTGTTATAAGAAGCAATTGCTGATTGAGTTCAGCAACTTGTTCTGGAGGACTGAGTTCAGTGGATACTGCTTTAGCCTCTTCTTTCATGAAGGACTCACTACTTAAGTACAGATGTTGATTTCTAGCAACTGTATCAATGAGCTCTTGAGCCTTTTCAATTGTCTTTCTCATGTGTATAGATCTACCAGCTGAGTGGTCTAGAGACATCTGGGCCTTTTTTGTAAGCCCGTAGTAGAAGATGTCTAACTATACCCATTCTGAAAACATTTTAGAGGGGCATTTCCTTAGCATCCCTCTGTACCTCTCCCAGGCATTATAAAGAGATTCATTATCCTTTTGTTTAAAGCCTTGGATGTCTAGCCTTAGCTGTGTCATCCTTTTTGGAGGGAAATATTGATTCGGGAATTTATCTGATAGCTGTTTTCATGTTCTTATGCTTGCTGTGGGTTGGTTATTTAACCACCTCTTAGCTTGATCTTTTATAGCAAATGGAAACAGTAATAATCTGTAGACATCCTAATCTACCTCCTTATCACGTACTACATCAGCAATTTGTAAGAACTGTGCCAGAAACTTAGTAGGTTCTTCCTGTGGAAGACCGGAATACTGACAATTTTGCTGCACCATGATAATGAGCTGAGGGTTTAGCTCAAAACTGCTAGCTCTGATGGGGGGTATATAGATACTACTCCCATATGAAGCAGTAGTGGGGTTAGCATACGACCCCAGAGTCCTTCTGGACTGTTCATTTCCACTTGTGTCCATGATGGAGAAAGGGAGATGATGTGGATTGTAAATAGAAATTTTATTCCCCCTTTTCTTTTTTGAAAAATAAATAAAAATAGAATATTTTTATTTTTATTTTATTTAATTAAAGATAAACCGAATTCAAAAGAAAATAAAATAAAATAATTGGAAAATAGAATATATGTTTCGAAAACTAAAAGGAAAAGAAATAAAAGAAATTCGAATACTAAAATGATTAATTAATTAAAAAGATTTGAAAAATTTTGGATATGATTTTCGAAAAATGAAGAGAGAGAAAATGGTTAGGAAGTTTTGAAAAAGATATGTCTTAAAATTAAAGGTACTTGTAAGAAAATAAATAAATAAAAAAAGATTTGAAAAAGATATGATTTTAAAATTTTAAAGATTGAAACTTTCTTAACAAGGAAACACCAAACTTAAAATTTTTCAATCAAAATAATAAAATGGGACAAGTAATTCGAAAATTATGAATAAGAAAAGAAAAATATTTTGAAAAATTTTATAAAGAATTTTCGAAAAATATAAAAAGAAAATTTAAAAAGATTTAAAAAGATAAATTTTAAAATTGAAATTTTAACTTAACTAACAAGAAACTACCAAATTTTAAAAATTTTGAATAAGTCAACCTAAGGAATTTGAAAATAATGAGTAATTAAAGGAAAAGATATTTTTTTTAAATTAATGAGGAAAGAGAAAAATAATAAAAAGACACCAAACTTAGAATTTTTAGATCAAAACAAAGAAAACAAACAAAAAAATTTTGAATGTCAAGATGAACACCAAGAACAAATTTTGGAAATTTTTAAGAAAATAAAAACACAAAGGACGCTAAACTTAAAAAATTTTTATACAAAAAAACTCATAATTCAAAAATGCACAAGAAAAACAAGGAAAGACACAAAACAAGAAAAACTAAAGATCAAACAAGGAAAATAAACAAGAACAACTTGAAGATTAAGAAAGAACAAGGAACATAAAACTCAAAATTATGAAGAACAAAAAGAACATAAAATTCGAAAAATTTGGAGGAAAGTAAAAACATGCAATTGACACGAAACTTAAAGCATGAAACTAAACTCAAATAGAAAACTCAAGGGAAAATTAAAGATTAATAAAGAAAAATAATATTTTTGAAAAGAAAATAAAAGACTCAAATTTAGTGACTCTAAACCAAAAAGGTAAATTTTTTCCTAATCTAAGCAACAAAATAAACCGTCAGTTGTCCAAACTCGAACAATCCCCGGCAACGGCACCAAAAACTTGGTGCACGAAATTGTGATCACACTTTTCATAGCTCCGCACAACTAACCAGCAAGTGCGCTGGGTCGTCTAAGTAATACCTTACGTGAGTAAGGGTCGATCCCATAGAGATTGCCGACTTGAAGCAAGCTATGGTTATCTTATAAATCTTAGTCAGGAGATTAATGATAAAAATGATTTTGTTTATGAAAAGTAAATAACATGAAATAAATGATACTTGTAATTCAGTGATGAGGAACAGGTTGAGGTTCCGGAGATGCTCTGTCGTCTGAATCTCTGCTTTCCTACTGTCTTCTTCTCCAAACACGCATGGCTTCCTTCCATGGCAAGCTGTATGATCCTCTCGGATGAAAAATACCAAGTACGATCTCTGCACGGCTAATCAACTGTCGGATTTCTCGTCTCGGATGAAAAATACCAGGTACAGCTACCGCACGGCTAATCATTTGTCGGTTCTCACTAGCGTCGGAATAGGATCTCTCTATCCTTTTGCACACTGTCACTGCGCCCAACATTCATGAGTTTGAAGCTCGTCACACTCATCCCTTCCCAGATCCTACTCGGAATACCACACACAAGGTTTATACTTTTCGAATCCCAGGAATGCTGCCAATTGGTTCTAGCCTCTACCACGAAGGTTCTAATCTCACGGATTCGGTCCGTGGATCAGAGACCCAAGAGATACGCACTCAAGCTGTCGTCCAATGACTACGTTGAGCTCAGATAGAACGGGAGTGGTTGTAAGGTATGCGTTCATAGATTTGAGAATAATGATGAGTGTCACGGATCATCATGTTCTCTATATTGAAGTACGAGTGAGTATCTTAGAATAGAATCAAGCGTGATTGAATAGAAAACAGTAGTAACTGCATTAATCCATTGAGACACAGCAGAGCTCCTCACCCCCACCTATGGGGTTTAGAGACTCATGCCGTAGAGGATACAATATGAAATTTAAAATGTCATAAGTTACAAAATGAATCTCTAAAAGTAGTTTTTATACTAATCTAGTAACTTAGGTTTACAGAAAATGAGTAACTAAGTGCAGATAGTGCAGAAATCCACTTCCGGAGTCCACTTGGTGTGTGCTTGGGCTGAGCATTGAAGCTTTCACGTGCATAGGCCATTCTTGGAGTTAAACGCTAGCTTGAGTGCCAGTTTGGGCGTTTAACTCCAGTTCTGGTGCCAGTTCTGGAGTTTTACGCTAGAAAAGTGTCTCTGGCTGGCATTTAACGCCAGTTTGGGCCATCAAATCTCGGGCAAAGTATGGACTATTATATATTTCTGGAAAGCCCAAGATGTCTACTTTCCAAATCAATTTAGAGTGTGCCAATTGGGCTTCTGTAGCTCTAGAAAATCCACTTTGAGTGTAGGAGGGTCAGAATCCAACAGCATCTGCAGTCCTTTCTCAGCCTTTGAATCATATTTTTGCTCAGGTCCCTCAATTTCAGCCAGAAAATACCTGAAATTATAGAAAAACACACAAACTCATAGTAAAGTCCAGAAATGTGATTTTTGTATAAAAACTAATAAAAATATAATAAAAAGTAACTAAAACATACTAAAAACTACCTAAAAACAATGCCAAAAAGGGTATAAATTATCCGCTCATCACTGTACCAGCAAGTGTACTGGGTCATCCAAGTAATACCTGAGTGAGTTAGCGTCGATCCCATGAGGATTGTGGTTTGAATCAAGCTATGGTTATCTTGCAGGTCTTAGTCAGGTAGATCAGAAGGTTGTTGGAAGAGTTGTCAAATTTGCATTAAAGGAGTATTAGAATAAAAATCAGTAAAATGGTTATAATTAAAGATAGAGTTGAGGATTGGAGTTACTTTGCCTTTCTTAATTAACTTCGGTATTACTACTCTCCTTGCTTGTGAGTGATTTCTTCAACGGCAGGCTGTATGTGATTGACACTGGTTTGAGCAGCTGCCAATACTCCTCCATATCTGAACCCTAGGTTTAGTGCGGGTCCATTCTGATTGAGGGTGAAGCTTGATGAGAGCAAAACCATCAGTTAAGAATCTCTTCTCAGTAAAAGAGAAATAACCTCGTTGCCAGTATAGTTCTCAACTAACAAGTAATGCTCAATCAAAGTTTAATATTTCTAATTCAAATTAACCGAGAGTCTTTCAACCTCGGGTCGTCTTCCCTAGGAACTAATGCCAATGAATGCATACAATTTTGGTTGTAAGAGGCAAAGGGGGGTTTCAATAATAAGGAAGCAAAAAAATAAAGAGATAAAAGAACAAGACAAAATTGCAATTAATAAACTAATAAAGGAATAAAAGAACTATGTATGTAATATAAACAAGTAAGGCTAAAAAGTAATGGAAAAGTGGTTCAAAACATAAATGAAACCTTGACTTAGGATGAGTTATGGAATTCCTTCCTTTCCATAACCACAACTATGATAATTATGATGGATTAATCTCACTAAGTCAACCCTCACATCAGAGAGTAAGTTAAATGAGCATAAGTGTTCTTAACCCACAAATCCTAGCTTGCTTGCTAATTACCTTAGCAACAAATTAGCAAAATGTTGGACATTATGGCTCTAGTAATCCATAAACTCATTTTTCCCAAGCCAAAGGGTGGAAATTACCCCATAATCAAAATTGGCATTTCATCGAACACATAATAGGCATAAACATAAAACATGGCGAAATTGGGAAAATAATAAAAGCTATGAACCATAAATGATAATAAGCAAGCAAGGTGACTCAACAAACATAAAATAAGCATCAAACATCAAATTCAACAACTAGAAATCCAAAATTGTAAACTATGCATATATTGATAAGAGGCATGAAAATATAAGAAAGTGTAGAACAAGTAATGTAATTAAAAGAGACAATTAAAGAAATACTTACAATGCAATTGCTAGAATCCAAAATAAAGCTTGAAGTATAAAATTCTACAAACCCTAATTAAAACCCTAAGAGAGAATTAACTAATCTACACTACTCCTACTCCTATTATATGTTTCTACCCTACAACTGAGCTCTTTAAGCTAAATCTATCTAATCTAACCTAATGAAAGCTTTTTTTTTATATGTTGAATTCCCCTTATATAGCACTCCAAAATCAGTATCCAAGCCTTTCAAAATGGGCAAAGAGCCCTCAGAAAATGCACAGCACGCATTTCATTAATGAAATCACGTGCAGGGACCTGTGCGGACGCACAAATGTGTGCGTCCGTACACTAGGCTGAATGTTGACCTGTGCGTATGCACAGGTACTTATGCGCACACACACATGAAAATCCGTTCTTGTGCGCACACATACTTTGCTGTGTGTGCTTCTCCATGTTTTCTCCCTTGTACATGCTTCCTTCCACTTTTGGCTATCCATTCTTACCTCCAAGGCCTGAAATCACTCAACAAACATGTCATGGTACCAAATGGAATAAAAGTGGAATTAAATTACTCGATTTAAGCATAAAAATATATGTTTTCACCTTTATGTCCAAATAAATTACTCGATTTTAGCACAAAAATGCATGTTTTCACATTTATGTCCAAATTAGGGACATAACACAAACGTATGCTATTTGAGTGCTTAAGTGTGAGTTTATATGCTAGAATCCATCCAAATTTAGTCAAAATATATCACCAAATATGGACTCATCAATTCCCCCACACTTAAACAATAGCATGTCCTCATGCTAAACCAACAAGGAGAATGATCGAAGGGGTAATCAACTTATTGAATGCAACTACCTATATGCATACAAGTATGTAAATACTATCTACACCTGTATATCTATGTATAGTATCTATATGACATTGGTGAAAACTAACAAACAAACTCCCAAGCAATTATAGACAAATAGGGCTAAGCAAGGAAATAATCCAATGCAAGCAAAAATCTAAAGAATTGATTCAACTCATCAAAATGAAGCAACTTGCAAGAATGCATGATAAGAGAAGTAGAAACATAGAATTGAGTAATTGAACCCTCACTAGGCGTGTATACACTCTAATCACTCGGTATCTAGGGTCAATTCACTCAAGTCTACTCTAATCATGCTTTCTAGGAATTGCTTTTCATCTAACAATCAACAAGTAATTGATGCATGAATGCAGTTATCATGAGGACTTATTAGGGTTGTAATGGGATTAGGGTTAAGGTGGGATAGATATGGCCAAGTGGACTAAATTGAATTGAATCCTTGATTACTTTAAGTATCACACTCAACCTATCACAAAAATTGCATTCTAACCACTCATTACTTCTTTTCATTCACATTCATGCCTTAGTTTCTATTCAAAACACATATGCATTCCTTGTTCATTTTTTTTCTTTTCTTTGGGGCAACTTTTGCCCCCTCTTGTTATTATCAATTTTTTTTTTCATTTCATTTTTCTTTTTTCTATTTCCTCTTTTTTTTTTGACAAATGCATATGGTTAAAGCAAATTGACACATGAATGTGCACCCATTTTTCCAAATTTTTCAATGAAATACCCAAATTAAACATTTTCATTCACTACCAATGTTTCCCGAAATTCCCCCACACTTGAATGATACATGATGACAAGTCATCTTAGTCTAGTTTCACTAGTCTTTTTCTTTGTTTTCATTTGGTTTTATGCACTTTCTTGCATTATAAGTAAGTAATTTGGAATGGAATTGCATGGTTTCTTTGAATCAATCAACCATTATTTAATTGATACTAAATCATGAGGTTTAAGCTAAATTTAATTGTTTTTTATTGATTTATAAACCTTGTGAATTTGGTGATACTTTGATTGGTTGTTTTGATTAATTGTAGGTGAAGAAAAGAAGAAAGCGTGGCTTAAGAAGTGTAGCCCAAGGAAGAGAATAATGTGGCAAAGGAAATGAAGAAGTGTGGCGCAACAATGAAGGGAAGCCACGAAGAATTGTCCAAGAGTGCAACAATGAACCAAGGAGGCAAGCTTCAATGCTCTCCATCCTCGGTTTCCTTCTCCTCTCCCGGCTCCCTGCCTCACGTCTCATCCTAAAAAAGAATGAATAAAGTATAATTAAGAATCATAAGGCAAGTAGCACAAAAGGGTAAGAAGGGGGGGAACCAACAAGCATCTAATTGAGGATGTAAGAATGAGTTCCTCAATTAAATGGCCTAAGATGCAACTAAGAGATGAGCAACAATTAAACACAAGCAAACTTAGGCAACTACAACAAGAGTGAATTGAATGTAGAACATATTGGATATTGAAATTGTGAAAGTAAAAGCTCGAGATTGATATAAAATAGCACAACAAACAATAACCAATTCAATGATGAAGAAGAACTGCTTATTCATCCTTAGGCATAATCAAATAATCACATGGTTAAGGTGTTTGTTATAAAAAGGTGACCAAATTGATAGTATCAAGTTAAGTCAATTCAAACAAATGCAAGGCATTAACAAGAACCAAGGACCCTGCGATGTGATTATATTGACTTAAAATTCATGGTGAACAAGCAATTCAATTCAATTCACTAAATTCCATGTGCACTCGTAAAAGTTTCACCTAATATGCTACAAAATGTAATGTGCAAATCCAAGTAGGTGTTAGGAATTGAAGGCAAGGTATAAGTGCATTGATGAAATTCAATCAACAAGCAACCCAATCAAACAATCAAGTAAACACTTGCAATTAATTTACCTAACAAACAACTTAAAGCAAAACAAATACAATTACTAAAACAAAAAAATGATATGCAATGAAAATGAAGTAAAACAAGTATAAAATAAGGTAAAAGAAAGAGAAGAGAGGGGTGGAGCGGGCGGAAAGTGTGTTAAGGCTTAAGGAAGTGTGCAAACAAAAGTTGCACAAAACAGCATCTGTGCGCACGCACAGGTACGTGTGCATACGCACAAAAAGGTAAAACATGGGGTGTGTGCGCTCGCGTACCTGTGCGTGCGCGTGCTCCAAACAGAAGGCGAAAATAGAGGTGTGCGCGTGCACAATCCTGTACGAGCGCACAGAACGCTTTCTTTTTAGTAAGGATCACGTGTTCGTGCGCATAAGCCATGCCAGCGCTCCCACCAGAGTGGTTACATCTTGGCGTGCGGACGCATACGTCTGTGTGGCCACACAGATAGCGCGAAAAGGAAGACGCGTGCGTACGCACAAAGCAGTGCGCACGCACAGATTAAGAAAAACAGGGCAGCACCCACGCACAGGCTGTGCTGGCACTGCGAACAGAGGGTAATACAAAGAGTCTGCGGGCGCACAGGCGTGTGCACTCACACAGGTCACGAAACTCACAAATGTGTACGCACGCAAAGGGGGTGCGTACGCACAGATGCCCTGTTTTGCAAAAATTTTTCATTCATTTATAAGGTGTTATGCCTTAGCTCAACCAACATTTCAACCACAAAACATTTAAAACATCACAAAATCATGATCCATATGTAAATTAACATATATAAACTCGAAATTAAACTAATCCTAAGCTAACTAAGACAAGCAAATATGCAATAACTAAGACTATAAACAAAGAGAAAGGGTAAGAAAGATGTTACCATGGTGGGGTGTCTCCCACCTAGCATTTTGGTTTATAGTCCTTAAATTGGACTTATTGAGGAGACTCTAGCTAGGGTGGCTTGTGTTTCCACTCCTCCTTGAATCTCCATCCAAGCTTGCACTTTGAGGCTCCTCTGGGATCCCATATTCTAGGCATCCGCTCTCCTTCTTGTTGATCACTATGTTTCAAGCCGGATGGAAAAGCTCTCAATCTACCCTTGTAGTACCCCAACATTGCCCGAAAACCACTCAATTGTACTTCACATCCTATTTCAACTCCAATTCTTGAATTAACCTTCTTGATGATCCTTGAAGTCCTTTGGCTACCAACATCCTTTCCTCCACCATGTACCAACCCAAGAAGGATCCTGAGTTGGTAATCCGCTTCC
Source organism: Arachis ipaensis (assembly GCF_000816755.2). Classification (NCBI taxonomy): domain Eukaryota; kingdom Viridiplantae; phylum Streptophyta; class Magnoliopsida; order Fabales; family Fabaceae; genus Arachis; species Arachis ipaensis. Next base: position 97,360,178 of record NC_029794.2, read on the forward strand.
AAGAGAGCATATTAATGGGGGCCAATGAAGCTCATAGGTGAAATTGCCACCCATTCAATATGTTCTTGGACCGGAATTGCTTCTTCACCAACTTCCTCTTCCCCATCACTCAAATCATAACATGGAGGTTGTGAGAAGTCTACCTCCATGTCTTTCTCAAACTCAATGGGGAGAGGCTCATTAGGATCACTAAGGGGATTGACCAAGGAGGACAAAAAATCATCAATGATAGAATCCTCATCTTGATCAATCTCCCCCATATCTCTCTTTCTCTCCTCCGATTGACATACTTCACTTTCTCACTCTTGTTCCAATTCATGCTCTATCTGTTCTTCTTTCCCTTGTGGTTCCATGCTCTCCTCTTCACTACACCCTTCAATTGCTCCTTCACACTCTTCAAGAGGAATGCCTTGATCGGATGAGCGTAGTAGAACCAAGTGGTTCACCACTTCGGTTACGGTAGCCATGAATTGTCCTTGAGTCTTTCAGAATCCCTCTTGTACTTGGAGAAAGGCTTGAAGGTCTTGTGGCTCTTGGACTAAGGGTGGGAAGGCTTCATATTAGGGTGAGAATTGAGGTTCATAGTTTGGGAGAAAGGTGATATATGTGAGAGGTGATTCATGTTGGTAAGTGTTTTGAGGTGGTATGTAAGAATGTGGTTGTTGGTATTGGTGTGGTGTTTGAAAAAGTGGGGATTGAGGGTTATGTTGAGGGTATGGGTCGTAGGCATATGGTGGTAGAGGTGCATAATCAAAGTGAGATCCACCATATCCTTGGGTTGGGTATGTGCATTGGGAAAGGTATGCTTTATTGTAGTATGGCTCTAGTAATCCATAAACTCATTTTCCCCAAGCCAAAGGGTGGAAATTACCCCATAATCAAAATTGGCATTTCATCGAACACATAATGGGCATAAACATAAAACATGGCAAAATTGGGAAAATAATAAAAGCTATGAACCATAATTGATAATAAGCAAGCAAGGCAACTCAACAAACATAAAATAAGCATCAAATATCAAATTCAACAACTAGAAATCCAAAATTGTAAACTATGCATATATTGATAAGAGGCATGAAAATATAAGAAAGTGTAGAACAAGTAATGTAATTAAAAGAAACAATTAAAGAAATACTTACAATGCAATTGCTAGAATCCAAAATCAAGATTGAAGTATAAAATTCTACAAACCCTAATTAAAACCCTAAGAGAGAATTACCTAATTTACACTACTCCTACTCCTACTATATGTTTCTACCCAACAAGTGAGCTCTCTAAGGTAAATCTACCTAATCTAACCTAATGAAAGCTTTTTTTTTTAAATTTGTTGAATTCCCCTTATATAGCACTCCAAAATCAGCATCCAAGCCTTCCAAAATGGGCCAAGAGCCCTCAGAAAATGCACAGCACGCGTTTCATTAATGAAATCACGTGTAGGGACCTGTGCAGACGCACAGATGTGTGCGTTCGCACACTAGGCTGAATGTTGACTTGTGTGTATGCACAGGTACTTGTGTGTAGGGACCTGTGCAGACACACAGATGTGTGCGTCCGCACACTAGGCTGAATGTTGACCTGTGCGTACGCACAGGTACTTGTGCGCACGCATACATGGAAATCCGTTCTTGTGTGCACGCACGCAAGCTCGTGCGCACACACACTTCGCTATGTGTGCTTCTCCTTGTTTTCTTCATGTTTTCTCCCTTGTACATGCTTCCTTCCACTTTTGGCTATCCATTCTTGCCTCCAAGGTCTGAAATCACTTAACGAACATGTCATGGTACCAAATGGAATAAAAGTGGAATTAAATCACTCGATTTAAGCACAAAAATGCATGTTTTCATATTTATGTCCAAATTAGGGAGATAACACAAAAGTATGCTATTTGAGTGCTTAAGTGTGAGTTTTTGTGCTAGAATCCATCCAAATTGAGTCAAAATATATCATCAAATATGGACTCATCAATTCTCCCACACTTAAACAATAGCATGTCCTCATGCTAAACCAACAAGGAGAATGATCGAAGGGGTGATCAACTTATTGAAGGCAACTACCTATATGCATGCAAGTATGTAAATATTATCTACACATGTATATCTATCTATAGTATCTATATGACATTGGTAAAAACTAACAAACAAATTCCCAAGCAATTATAGATAAATAGGGCTAAGCAAGGAAATAATCCAATGCAAGCAAAAATCTAAAGAATTGATTCAACTCATCAAAATGAAGCAACTTGCAAGAATGCACGATAAGAGAAGTGAAAACATAGAATTGAGTAATTGAACCCTCACTAGGCGTGTATACACTCTAATCACTCGGTATCTAGGTCAATTCACTCAAGTCTACTCTAATCATGCTTTCTAGGAATTTCTTTTCATCTAACAATCGACAAGTAATTGATGCATGAATGCAATTATCATAAGGACTTATTAGGGTTGTAATGGGATTAGGGTTAAGGTGGGATAGATATGGCCAAGTGGACTAAATTGAATTGAATCCTTGATTAGTTTAAGTATCACACTCAACCTATCACAAAACTTGCATTCTAACCCCTCGTTGCTTCTTTTCATTCACATTCATACCTTAGTTTCTATTCAAAACACATATGCATTCCTTATTCATTTTTTTCTTTTCTTTGGGGCAACTTTTGCCCCCATCTTGTTATTATTAATTTTTTTCATTTTATTTTTCTTTTTTCTATTTTTTTATGACAAATGCATATAGTTAAAGCAAATTGACACATGAATGTGTACCCATTTTTCCAAATTTTTCAATGAAATACCCAAATTAAACATTTTCATTCACTACCAATGTTTCCCAAAATTTCTTCACACTTGAATGATACACATTCCTCAACCTAAGCTAATCAAGGATACAATTCAAGGTAAATTCATGGTTTTCCGCTTAGGGTTGTGATGTTCTAACAATTAGAACAAAAGGGATTAAAAAACTCAAAGGGGTTAACAAAGGTAGATGCAATGGTAGGCCATATAGGTAAATTGAGCTTTTATCAAAGATGGCCTCAATCATAGTCAATGCAATTCAAAACATCAATCATTGGAAATAAAGAATCAAGCAAAGCCAAGTTTACAATCCTAGAAGAGATATAACAAAATGAACAAAATTAGTGGTTAAAAGATGTAACCACTTAATATGGCTCAAAAACTCACAAGGTATTTATTCTTTACTCTTCTATGTTCCATAAAGAAATCATTCAAGCAAGTTTGAAAACAATTTTCTCAATCGATTCAATAGAATGCCCTTGATACAAAATTCTTGAAAATTTGTTGTTCTTCACCAAAACTTATTTCCTATATATATGTATGTTGTGATGGATGCAATTTTTTTCAAAATTCCCTAGTTCTATTTCTAATTTTCAACAAGAAAAAATTAACATGAACAATTAGGATATAATTGAACTAGGTGTTATACTATTCACATCATCCAATTACAACTTCTATCTATAAAATATATATTAAGAAAAAGATACAAAATGCAATAACTATGGATGAACTAAGATGCATATATATATACTAGAAGAAAGTGCAATGCAACAATAAAAAACACTCCAAATATATACAAGAAACATAATAAAAAGAAACAAAAACAAAGTGCAAAGTATTCGGAAAATAAAGTTTACGTCCCAAAATGACAAATCCTCCCCCACACTTAAGCGTTGCACGGTCCTCCGTGCACGAACGAAATCTGGGGAGAATGTCTCTAAAGAGCTCCTCCTTCAGTTGGTGGATGCGGGGGTTTGGGTTGTGGGGAAATCGCCAAGTCCACTGCATGCTCGGCATCTCCATCCTCGATTTCCTTCTCCTCTCCCGGCCCCTTGCCTCACATCTCATCCTCAAAAAGAATGAATAAAGTATAATTAAGAATTATAAGGCAAGTAGCACAAATGGGTAAGAAGGGTGGGAAAGCCAATAAGCATCTAATTGAGGATGTAAGAATGAGTTCCTCAATTAAATGGCCTAAGATGCAACTGAGAGATGAGCAACAATTAAACACAAGCAAACTTAGGCAACTACAACAAGAGTGAATTAAATGTAGGACATATTGGATATTGAAATTGTGCAAGTGAAAGCTCAAGATTGATATAAAATAGCGCAACAAACAATAACCAATTCAATGATGAAGAAGAACTGCTTATCAATCCTTAGGCAGAATAAAATAATCACATGGTTAAGGTGTTTGTTACAAAAAGGTGACCAACTTGATAGAATCAAGTTAAGTCAACTCAAACAAATGCAAGGCATTAACAAGAAATAAGGACCTTGTGATGTGATTATATTGACTTAAAATCCATGGTGAACAAGCAATTCAATTCAATTCACTGAATTCCATGTGCACTCATAAAAGTTTCACCTAATATGCGATAAAATGTAATGTGCAAATCCAAGTAGGTGTTAGGAATTGAAGCCAAGGTATAAGTGCATTGATGAAATTCAATCAACAAGCAACCCAATCAAACAATCAAGCAAACGCTTGCAATTTATTTACCTAACAAACAACTTAAAGCAAAACAAATATAATTACTAAAATAAAAAAATGATATGCAATGAAAATGAAGTAAAACAAGTAGAAAATAAGGTAAAAGAAAGAGAAGAGAGGGGTGGAGGGGGCGAAAAGTGCGTTAGGGCTTAAGGAAGTGTGCAAACAAAACTTGCCCAAAACAGCACCTGTGCGCACGCACAGGTACGTATGCGTACACACAAAAAGGTAAAACAGGGGTGTGTGCGCTCGCGTACCTGTGCGTGCGCGACCTTAACAAAGCCTGCTGATAAACCCCGATTTCGTGGTTTATCTTGTGCTTATTTTAGGGGATTTTATCACCTTTTCCCACATTTATCCAATGAAATAGCATGGTTTTATAATTCTCCCTAGATTTGTGCTTAAGTGTGAAAACATGCTTTTTAGGCCTTAAAATATTTAAATTCAATTCACTTTAATTCCATTCGATGCCTTGATATATTTGTTTAGTGATTTCAGGTTCAAGAGGCAAGTATTGGATGCAAGAAGTGAGGAGAAAAGCATGCAAAGTGGGAGAACTCATGAAGAAATGAAGCAACCGCAAAGTTGTTAAGCCTGACCTCTTCGCACTCAATCGACCATAACTTGAGCTACACAGGTCCAAATGAGGCGGTTTTAGTTGCGTTTGAAAGCTAACATCCGGGGCTTCGAAATGATATAAAATTTTTTATATGTTGCTTCACGTTCAGGGGAGCGCACGTGCCATGTACGCGTGCGCGCCGATGCTGCTCGTGGCCCACTAAAGGTGAAATTGCTAGGGGCAATTTCTTAAGCACTTTGGGCCCAACCCAACTCATTTCTGATGCTATTTCATGTAGAATTCAAGCTTGGGCAAGGGAAAGCAATTATTTTTAGTTTTAGCATCATGTAGGTTAGTTTCTAGAGAGAGAAGCTCCCTCTTCTCTCTAGAATTAAGTTAGGTTAATCTCTCTCAAATTTCTCTTTCAATTCTTGTTTTGATTTTAATTCTCATTATAATTTAGTGTTCTATTGTTTTAATCTTCTTAGTTTCTCTTGTTAATTTCTTAGTTTGCTCTCTTTCATGTTGATGAACAATTATTGGATTTTGATTTCTTTTAATGCAATTTTATGTTTGCATGTCTCTTTTATGTTGATCTTGATTGCTATTGTTGATTTCTTGCTTATGATAGTTATGGGTTTCTTTAATTCTTGCATTTGGTGATGTTTACTTTTCTTGCACATTAGGTGTTTGATAAAATGTTTACACTAGTTTTTGAGTAGTTTCCTTTACTCTTGGCCTAGGCTAAGGGAATTGAGTGACCTTGAGTCATTGGGTCTCAATGATTGAGTGATTTGAGAACCCTTGGTGATCATTTTGATACTCATTGACACCAACCCACTACTAGTCTAATTAGTAGATAGGTTGGGACTTATAGGTTGATGTGATCAAACCTATTTGACGTACTTCAAGCCTAGGAGTAGATATTACGTACTTAAGGCTTTTGGAAGTAGACTTAATAGGTTGGCCTCTCATAGTTGTCAATATATGGTTTGTAGACAAGGATGGTGATCTCAATTACCTATGTCTTAGCCAAGAGTACTTTCCTTTATTTTATTAGTTCTTGTTATTTTACCTTCTTGTCATTTACTTTGTGCTTTTATATTTTCTTGCAAATTACAAAAATCAAACCCCCTTGATCTTCATAGCCAATAATTGAGCATTTCATTGCAATTCCTTGTGAGACGACCCGGAGTCTAAATACTTCGGTTATAAATTCATTGGGGTTTGTACTTGTGACAAAACCAAATTTTTGATTGGGAGGATTGTTTATTGGTGTAGAACTATACTTGCAACGAGAATTCATTCATTTGAGAAAATTCTATACCATCACAGTAATTCGTTCATCAAAATGGCGCCGTTGCCGGGGAGTTGCAATGGTGTTATATTATTGGCTATTGTGAATATTGTGAATATGTTTGCTTTTTGCTTATTTGTTAGTTTTTTTTAGCTTTAGGACTTTGTTGCTTATTTTTGTTAGCTTTTGTTTTTAGTTGCCATCATGAATTCTCACCACTTTGGCTATGAGTTTGGTTCAAATTATGTTGTAGGAAATGGGAGCTACAATGAGGATGTGCATCAAGGATGGAACAATCAAAGATTGGAGGAGCCTCAAAGGATTGATCAACCTTCTTGGCAACAACAACCTCCGGATTCTTATGGGTATAATCCTAATCCTAATGCATATCAATCTAATGGATATGGTGACCCTTATTGTGATTGTCAACAACCACCACCACATGCCTATGAACCATCCCCTCAACATGATTTTGAACCACCTTACTCACAAGCCCCATACCATCAAACACCTCATTATGACCATAATCCTTATCCACCATACCAACCACCTTATGAGCCATATGAACCATACAAAGAACCACCACAATTCCAACACAACTACTCCCAAGAACGACCTCCATATACACCATCTCCATACCCGTACCAATATGAACCATGGTGCACGAATTGTGAATCACACTTTTCACAACTCGTACCACTAACCAGCAAGTGCACTGGGTCGTCCAAGTAATACCTTACGTGAGTAAGGGTCGAATCCCACGGAGATTGTTGGCTTGAAGCAATCTATGGTTATCTTATAAATTTTAGTCAGGATATCGATTATAATTATCAGTATGAATTGCGAAGAATAAAAGAGCATGAATTAAATACTTGTTCTGCAGTAATGGAGAATATATTGGAGTTTTGGAGATGCTTTGTCTTCTGAATCTCTGCTTTCTCCCTGTCTTCTTCTTCACGCACGCAAGGTTCCTCCTATGGCAAGCTGTGTGTTGGTGGATCACCGTTGTCAATGGCTACCATCTGTCCTCTCAGTGAAAAAGGTCCAGGTGCGCTGTCACCGCACGACTAATCATCTGTCGGTTCCCACTCATGCTGGAATAGGATCCATTGATCCTTTTGCGTCTGTCACTACGCCCAGCCCTTGTGAGTTTGAAGCTCATCACAGTCATTCAATCCCTGAATCCTACTCGGAATACCACAGACAAGGTTTAGACTTTCCGGATTCTCAAGAATGCTGCCAATGGATTCTAGCTTATACCACGAAGATTCTGACTAAGGAATCTAAGATATATTCATTCAATCGAAGGTAGAACGGAGGTAGTTGTTAGGCACGCGTTCATAGGTTGAGGATGATGATGAGTGTCACGGATCATCACATCCATCATATTGAAGTGCGAATAAACATCTTAGATAGAAACAAGCGTGTTTGAATAGAAAACATAAATAGTTGCATTAATTCATCGAAACACAGCAGAGCTCCTCAACACCAACAATGGAGTTCAGAGACTCATGCCGTCAAAGAGTACAAAGTTTAGATCTAAAATATCATGAGTTGAAAAATAAATCTCTAAAAGTTGTTTAAATACTAAACTAGTAACCTAGGTTTACAGAAAATGAATAAACTAAGATAATTGGTGCAGAAATCCACTTCTGGGGCCCACTTAGTGTGTGCTGGGGCTGAGACTTAAGCTTCTCTTGTGCCTAGGCTATTTCTGGAGTTGAACGCCAGGTTGTAACCTGTTTCTGGCGTTCAACTCCAATTTGTAACCTGTTTCTGGCGTTTGACGCCAAACTGCAACATGGAACTGGCGTTGAACGCCAGTTTACATCATCTATCCTTGAGAAAAGTATGGACTATTATATATTGCTGAAAGCCCTGGATGTCTACTTTCCAACGCAATTGAGAGCGCGCCATTTGGACTCTTGTAGCTCCAAAAAATCCATTTCGAGTGCAGGGAGGTCAGAATCCAACAGCATCTGTAGTCCTTTTTCAGCCTGAATCAGATTTTTGCTCAGCTCCCTCAATTTCAGCCAGAAAATACCTAAAATTACAGAAAACACACAAACGCATAGTAAAGTCAAGAAATGTGATTTTTATTTAAAAACTAATAAAAATATAATAAAACTAACTAAATCATACTAAAAACATACTAAAAACAATGCCAAAAAGCGTATAAATTATCCGCTCATCACAACACCAAACTTAAATTGTTGCTTGTCCCCAAGCAACTAAAAACAAATTAGGATACCTTTTGGTTTTAAGAGCTTTTGGCTTTTTCTGCTTGCTTTTTCTTTTTTTTGCTCTCTTTTTTCTCTTTTTTTTCGCATTTTTTTCTGCAAGCTTTGTTCTTCACTGCTTTTTCTTGCTTCAAGAATCATTTTTATGATTTTTCGGATTATCAAATAACATTTATCCTTTTTCATCATTCTTTCAAGAGCTAATAATTTTAACATTCATAAACAACAAATTCAAAAGACATATGCACTGTTCAAGCATTCATTTAGAAAACAGAAAGTATTGCCACCACATCAAAATAATTAAACTATTTAAAATTTGAAATTCATGTACTTCTTTTTCTTTTTCAGAAAACATTTTTCATTTAAGAAAGGTGATGGATTCATAGGACATTCATATCTTTAAGACATAGACACTTAGATACTAGAGATCATATAGTAAAGACACAATTATAAATAAAACATAAAGCATAATAAACGAAAAATAGGAAAATAAGAATAAGGAGATTAAGGAACGGGTCCACCTTAGTGAGGGTGGCGTCTTCCTCTTCTTGAAGAACCAATGGTGCTCTTGAGCTCCTCTATGTCTCTTCCTTGTCCTTGTTGCTCCTAATAGTTTTGTGGAGGGAAGTGCATCCCTTGAGGCATAAGTGGTTATGGAAAAACAAAAAAAAGCAATGATTTTTCCACACCAAACTTAGAAGGTTTGCTCGTCCCTGAGCAAAAGAAGAGAGAAAGTAGTAGAAGAAGAAGAAAATGGAGGAGATGGGGGAAGAAGATGTATTCAGCCAAGTGGAAGAAGAGAGGGTTGTGTTGTGTGAAAATGAAGAAGGAAAGGTAGGGATCCTGTGGAGTCCACAGATCCTGAGGGGATCCTGTGGGGTCCACAGATCTTGAGGGGATCCTGTGGGTCCACAGATCAAGTGGGGTCAAGGACTTAACATCCCTGCTCCAATTAGGCGTGTAAAACGCCCTTGCTGTGCAATCCTGGCGTTTAACGCCAGACTGCTACCTGTTTCTGGCGTTAAACGCCCAAATGTAGCTTGTTTCTGGCATTTAACGCCAGGTAGATGCTTGTTTCTGGCATTAAATGCCAGCTTGGTGCCTGTTTCTGGCGTTAAACGCCAGACAGATGCTTCTTTCTGGCGTTTAAACGCCAGAATACTCCTCCTCCAGGGTGTGCTGTTTTTGTTGCTATTTTTCATTTTGTTTTTGATTTTTCAGTAGTTTTTGTGACTTCACATGATCATCAACCTAAAGAAAACATAAAATAGCAATGGAAAATAAATAGATATAATTAAATGACATTGGGTTGCCTCCCAACAAGCGCTTCTTTAATGTCTTTAGCTGGACCTTGCTGAGCTTTTAATCCAGCCTCAGCTTTGAGCACTCTTGCTCAATATTGCCTTCAACATAATGCTTGATTCTCTGTCCATTAACAATGAACTTCTTATCAGAATCAATGTCTTGAAGCTTGATAAACTGCTATTTTATGGTTTATCTTGTGCTCAATTGAGTGGATTTTATCAACTCTTTACCCACTTATTCATAATATTTGCATGATTTTATATTTTCTTCCTGATTTTGTGCTATGATTGAAAACATGCTTCTTTGATCTTATATTTGCTTATTATTAATCCTCTCTTATTACCATTAGATGCCTTGATATGTGTGTTAAGTGTTTTTAGAGATTATAGGGCAGGAATGACTTAGAGGATGGAAAGGAATCATGCAAAAGTGGAAGGAATACAATAAGTTGGGAAAATTGCTAAGCTGTCTAGCCCGACCTCTTCGCACTCAAACGGCTATAACTTTAGCTACAGAGGTCCAAACGATGCGGTTCCAGTTGCGTTGGAAAGCTAACGTCCGGGGCTTCGATTTGATATATAATTTGTCATAGTTACCCCGATGCCAGGTGACACGAACGCGTGACCTGGCAGGAACGCAACCCGCGTGGCCGCGTGAGCCATGCAGCCGCGTCACCTTTCCGCGACCTGTACGTACCAGAATACGCTGGGGGCGATTTCTGGGCTGTTTTTGACCCAGTTTGTGACCCAGAAAACACAGATTAGAGGCTATAAAATGGGAGAATCCATTCATTCATGGGGAGGCTCTCATAATTCACAATTTTAGCAGTAGATGTAGTTTTTAGAGAGAGAGGTTCTCTCCTCTCTCTTAGAATTAGGATTTAGGACTTCTCTTAGTTTTAGAAGTGACTCTCAATCCCAGGTTCTTTATTTTTATTTAATTTATGAACTCTTCCATGTTACATATAATTTTCTTAATTAATGTTATTTGAGGTATTTCCATTCATGACTGCTTTCTTTTATTTACATGATTACTGCTTCCCACCTGAAGACATTTTTATTCCAGTAGATTTACTTTTTCTCTTTTGGTTTTGGTTAAGAAATCAGTAACTCAGGAGTTATCCAACTCAACAGCATAATTGTTAATTGTTATCTTTGCTAATTGAACTGAGCTTCAATAATCCCAATCTTTTCTTAGGAATTAACTAGGATTTGAAGATCAAACTAATTAGTCACTTGACCTTCCTCTGCTTTAAGTAAGGGTTAACTAAGTGAAATTAAGATTCAATTTTCATTATCATTGATAAGGATAACTTGGTCTAGACTTCCAATTTCTAATACCTTGCCAAGAGTTTATGTTTATTGTTATTATTTTATTCCCTCTGCCATTGCTTTTCTAACTTTTTACCTTGATCCAAAAACCCCAAAACATACCTGTGCATAACCAATAATAACAACATACTTCCCTGCAATTTCTTGAGAAGACGACCCGAGGTTTGAATACTCGGTTATCAATTTCAAAGGGATTTGTTACTTGTAACAACCAAAACGTTTGTACGAAGGGATTTCTGTCGGTTTAGAGACTATATCTACAACGCGACTAATTTTTATGAAATTCTTTACTGGCAAAAATCCTAACGTCAAAGCTCCACATAGCCATATGGTGACACACTTGTAATCACATATGGTCCCCTCCACCGGGATTTCAGTTTCCCGGGGAATAGCCGGAGCCTAGAGTTAAACAACAGAACTTTCTGTCCTGGTTCAAAGACTCTAGATGACAGCTTTCTGTCATGCCATCTTTTTGCTTTCTCTTTGTAAAGCTTTGCATTTTCGAAAGCAGTGAGTCTGAATTCCTCTAGCTCATTCAGCTGGAGCAATCTTTTTTCTCCAGCTAATTTGGCATCAAAGTTTAGGAATCTGGTTGTCTAGTAGGCCTTATGCTCCAGTTCCACGGGCAGATAACAGGCCTTACCATACACAAGCTGGTATGGAGAGGTCCCTATAGGAGTCTTGAATGCTGTTCTGTAAGGCCACAGAGCATCATCCAAGCTTCTTGCCCAATCCTTTCTACGGGTACTTACAGTCCGTTCCAGGATTCTTTTTAGTTCTCTATTAGAGACTTCAGCTTGCCCATTTGTCTGTGGATGATTTGGAGTTGCCACCTTGTGGCTAATTCCATACCGGACCCTAGCAGAGTAAAGCTGTTTGTTGCAGAAGTGAGTGCCTCCATCACTAATTAGTGCTCTAGGGACACCAAACCTGCTGAAGATATGTTTCTGGAGGAACTTCAGCACTGTCTTAGTATCATTAGTGGGTGTGGCAATGGCCTCTACCCATTTGGATACATAGTCGACTGCCACCAGAATATAAGCGTTTGAGTATGATGGTGGGAAAGGCCCCATAAAGTCAATACCCCATACATCAAACAACTCAATCTCCAAGATCCCTTGCTGAGGCATGGCGTAACTATGAGGCAGATTACCAGCTCTCTGGCAACTGTCACAATTACGCACAAACTCTTGGGAGTCTTTATAGAGAGTGGGCCAGTAGAAGCCACATTGGAGGACTTTTGTAGCTGTTCGCTCACCTCCGAAATGTCCTCCATATTGTGATCCATGACAATGCCATAGGATCTTCTGTGCTTCTTTTCTAGGCACACACCTACGGATTATTCCGTTTGCACATCTCTTAAAGAGATATGGTTCATCCCATAAGTAGTACTTTGCATCAGTGATTAATTTTTTCTTTTGTTGCCTGCTGTACTCTTTGGGTATGAACCTTGCAGCTTTATAGTTTGCAATGTCTGTAAACCATGGTGTTTCCTGAATGGCAAACAAATGCTCATCCGGAAAGGTTTCAGAGATCTCAATAGAGGGAAAGGATGCCCCTTTTACTGGTTCTATCCAGGACAGATGATCAGCCACTTGGTTCTCTGTCCCTTTTCTGTCTCTTATTTCTATATCAAACTCTTGCAGAAGCAGCACCCATCTTATGAGCTTGGGCTTTGAATCCTGCTTTGTGAGTAGATATTTAAGAGCAGCATGGTCAGTGTACACAATCACTTTTGATCCTACTAAGTATGATCTAAACTTGTCAATGGCATAAACCACTGCAAGCAATTCTTTTTCTGTGGTTGCGTAATTTTTCTGGGCATCATTTAAAACACGGCTAGCATAATAAATGACATGCTAAAGATTGTTATGCCTCTGTCCCAGTACTGCACCAATGGCATGGTCACTGGCATCACACATTAGTTCAAATGGTAATGCCCAATTTGGTGCAGAAATAACTGGTGCTGTGACCAGCTTAGCTTTCAGGGTTTCAAATGCCTGCAGACACTCTGTGTCAAACACAAAGGGCGTGTCAGCAGCTAGCAGATTGCTCAGAGGTTTTGCGATTTTTGAAAAATCCTTTATAAACCTCCTATAGAATCCTGCATGACCCAGAAAGCTTCTGATTGCCTTAACATTAGCTGCTGGTGGTAATTTTTCAATTACTTCCACTTTAGCTTGATCCACCTCTATTCCCTTGTTTGAAATTTTATGCCCAAGGACAATTCCTTCAGTCACCATAAAGTGGCATTTTTCCCAGTTTAAGACTAGGTTGGTCTCTTGGCATCTTTTCAGAACAAGTGCTAAATGGTTAAGGCAGGAGCTGAATGAGTCTCCAAATATTGAAAAGTCATCCATGAAGACTTCCAAAAATTTCTTTACCATATCAGAGAAGATAGAGAGCATGCACCTCTGAAAGGTTGCAGGTGCATTACACAGACCAAAAGGCATCCTTCTATAAGCAAACACTCCAGAAGGACATGTAAATGCTATTTTCTCTTGGTCCTGAGGATCTACTGCAATTTGGTTATAACCTGAATAGCCATCCAAAAAGAAGTAGTATTCATGACCTGCTAGTCTCTCTAGCATCTGGTCTATGAATGGTAAAGGAAAATGATCCTTTCTGGTGGCTGTATTGAGCCTTTTGTAGTCAATACACATGCGCCACCCTGTAACTGTTCTTGTAAGAACCAGTTCATTCTTTTCATTATGAACCACTGTCATACCTCCCTTTTTGGGGACAACTTGAATAGGGCTCACCCAAGGGCTATCAGAAATAGGATAAATAATCCCAGCCTCTAGTAACTTGGTGACCTCCTTCTGCACCACTTCTGTCATGGCTGGATTTAGCCGCCTCTGTGGTTGAACCACTGGCTTAGCATCATCCTCCAATAGGATTTTGTGCATGAATCTAGCTGGGCTTATGCCCTTAAGGTCATTTATGGACCACCCAAGAGCTGTCTTGTGTGTCCTTAGCACTTGAATTAGTGCTTCCTCTTCCAATGGATTTAAAGCAGAGCTTATGATCACTGGAAAAGTGTCACCTTCTCCCAGAAATACATATTTCAGGGATGGTGGTAATGGCTTGAGCTCAGGTTTAGGAGGTGTTTCCTCTTCCTGAGGAAGTTTCAGAAGTTCTTTCAATTCTTCTGAATCCTCCAAATTAGGCTGATTAAAGCAGAGCTTATGATCACTGGAAAAGTGTCACCTTCTCCCAGAAATACATATTTCAGGGATGGTGGTAATGGCTTGAGCTCAGGTTTAGGAGGTGTTTCCTCTTCCTGAGGAAGTTTCAGAAGTTCTTTCAATTCTTCTGAATCCTCCAAATCAGGCTGAACATCTTTAAAGATGTCTTCGAGCTCTGATTCGAGACTCTCAGCCATGTTGACCTCTTCTACCAAAGAGTCAATTAGATCAACTTTGATGCAGTCTTTTGGTGTGTCTGGATGCTGCATGACTTTGATAGCATTCAACTTAAACTCATCCTCATTGACTTTCAGGGTTACTTCCCCATTTTGGACATCAATGAGGGTTCGTCCAGTTGCTAGGAAAGGTCTTCCTAGAATGAGAGTAGCAC
>NC_029794.2:97376207-97378071 GCF_000816755.2 Arachis ipaensis
AGGAGAACTCTTTCAGTTTCTCTCCAATCCTTCTTATGACTCAAGATCTCTTTCATGAACTTGGCATAAGAAGGTATTTGCTCAAGTGCCTCTGCAAACGGAATCTTTATTTCAAGAGTCCTGAGATAATCTGCAAAGCGAGCAAATTGCTTATCCTACTCCTCTTGGCGGAGTTTTTGAGGATAAGGTATCTTGGCTTTATATTCTTCAACCTTAGTTGCTGCAGGTTTACTTCCTACAGAGGTGGTTGGAGAAGCCTTTTTAGAGGGGTTGTTATCAGCACTTGTGTGTGTCTGATCCCTCACTGGCATTTGATTGCTAGAGTCAGAAGCTGGAGTGGCGTTGGACGCCAACTCCTTACTTGTTCCTAGCGTTTGAATGCCAGAACTGAGCTTTCATTGGGCGTTTGACGCCAAATCCTTGCTTGTTTCTGGCGTTTGAACGCCAGAGTTATTCCTCTCTGGGCTCTTGCTGTCCTCAGAGGGATTGTAAATAGCAGTTTGTTCATTTCTTGGCTTCCTGCTGCTTTGAAGTGAGGTATTTAATGTTTTCCCACTTCTTAATTGAACTGCTTGGCACTCTTCTGTTATTTGTTTTGATAACTGTTGTTCTGTTTGCTTCAACTGCACTTCCATATTTATATTAGCCATTCTTGTATCTCGTAATATCTTCTTGAATTCGGCCAGCTGTTTTGTTAGAAAATCTAATTGCTGATTGAATTCAGTAAGTTGTTCTGCAGGAGTGAGTTCAGCAGTTACTGTTTTAGCCTCTTCTTTCATGGAAGATTCACTGCTTAGGTACAGATGCTGATTTCTGGCAACTGTATCAATGAGCTCTTAAGCTTCTTCAATTGTCTTTCTCATATGTATAGATCCACCAGTTGAGTGGTCTAGAGAAGTTTGAGCTTTCTCTGTAAGCCCATAATAGAAGATGTCTAACTGCACCTATTTTGAAAACATTTCAGAGGGGCATTTTCTTAGCATCTCTCTATATCTCTCCCAAGCATCATAAAGAGATTCATTATCTCCTTGTTTAAAGCCTTGGATGTCCAGCCTTAGCTGTGTCATCCATTTGGGAGGGAAGTATTGATTCAGGAATTTTTCTGACAGCTGTTTCCATGTCTTTATGCTAGCTTTAGGTTGGTTATTTAACCACCTCTTGGCTTGATCTTTTACAGCAAATGGAAATAGTAATAGTCTGTAGACATCCTGATCTACTTCTTTATCATGTACTGTGTCAGCAATTTGTAAAAACTGTGCCAGAAACTCTGTAGGTTCTTCCTGTGGGAGACCAGAATACTGGCAACTTTGCTGCACCATGATAATGAGCTGAGGATTCAACTCAAAGCTACTGACTCCAATGGAGGGTATACAGATAATGCTCCCATATAAAGCAGTAGTGGGGTTAGCATATGATCTCAGAGTCCTTCTGGACTGTTCAATTCTACTTAGGTCCATGATGAAGGAAAGGGAATTGATGTGAATTGTAAATAAAATATATTTTTTAATTTTTTTTGAATAAAAAGAACGAATAATTAAATAAATAAGAAAAACGAAATAAAATAAAATAAAATAATTAGAAATTAAATATAAATTTCGAAAATTAAGAACAAAAATTTAAAACTAAAATAATTACTTAATTAAGAAGATTTGAAAAATTTTATATATAATTTTTTTTGAAAAAGATTTTAAATTTTGAAATAAAAATATAGATTTTAAAATTGATTTTCGAAAATTTGCTTTAAAATAGAGAGAAAATATATTTTTGAATTTATAGAGGAAAGAGAAAAACAATAAAATAGCACAAGATTTAAAAATTTTTAGATCCAATGCTCCTTGTTTTCAAAAATTTTGGAGGGAAAAGA
>NC_029794.2:97378199-97392250 GCF_000816755.2 Arachis ipaensis
GCTAATCATCTGTCGGTTCTCACTCATGTTGGAATAGGATCCATTGATCCTTTTGCGTCTGTCACTACTCCCAGCCCTTGTGAGTTTGAAGCTCGTCACAGTCATTCAATCCCTGAATCCTACTCGGAATACCACAGACAAGGTTTAGACTTTCCGGATTCTCAAGAATGCTGCCAATGGATTCTAGCTTATATTACGAAGATTCTGATTAAGGAATCTAAGAGATATTCATTCAATCGAAGGTAGAACGGAGGTGGTTATCAGGCACGCGTTCATAGGTTGAGGATGATGATGAGTGTCACAGATCATCACATCCATCATATTGAAGTGCGAATAAACATCTTAGATAGAAATAAGCGTGTTTGAATAGAAAACAGAAATAGTTGCATTAATTCATCGAAACACAGCAAAGCTCCTCACCCCCAACAATGGAGTTCAGAGACTCATGCCGTCAAAGAGTACAAAGTTCAGATCTAAAATATCATGAGTTACAAAATAAATCTCTAAAAGTTGTTTAAATACTAAACTAGTAACCTAGGTTTACTGAAAATGAATAAACTAAGATAATTGGTGCAGAAATCCACTTCTGGGGCCCACTTGGTGTGTGCTGGGGCTGAGACTTAAGCTTCTCACGTGCCTAGGCTGTTTTTGGAGTTGAACGCCAGGTTGTAACCTGTTTCTGGCATTCAACTCTAATTTGTAACCTGTTTCTGGCGTTTGACGCCAGACTGCAACATGGAACTGGCGTTGAATGCCAGTTTAGGTCATCTATCCTTGAGCAAAGTATGGACTATTATATGATGCTGGAAATCCCTGGATGTCTACTTTCCAACGCAATTGAGAGCGTGCCATTTGGACTCCTGTAGCTCCAGAAAATCCATTTCGAGTGCAGGGAGGTCAGAATCCAACAGCATCTGCAGTCCTTTTTCAGCCTGAATCAGATTTTTGCTCAGCTCCCTCAATTTCAACCAGAAAATACCTGAAATTACAGAAAACACACAAACTCATAGTAAAGTCCAGAAATGTGATTTTTATTTAAAAACTAATAAAAATATAATAAAAACTAACTAAATCATACTAAAAACATACTAAAAACAATGCCAAAAAGCGTATAAATTATCCGCTCATCAAACCACCTTCCAATTATGAATCTTTTCCCTCAAACAATGAACACTCTCTCCCACCACCACCCCCCGATGAAGCCCTCACGCTAGAACTAAGAGATCTTGACTCTCAACTTCAAAAGCAACAAGAGGGGATGGAAAAGGAGTTGAAGGAGCTAGGAGCCAAGATGGCTATCCTAGTGGAAGCCGTTAGCAATATGGCCTCCTCCCGCCTAAGCCTATATGATCAAGGGACTCCCATTGTTGAATGTGGAGAAGCAATTAAGGAGCATAGTGAGGGAGTGAGTTTAGAGCTTCAAGGTGAAGAAGACGAGTTGAAGCAAGAATTGCCACAAGGGGAGGAAGTTAAGACAATTGAGCCGGAAGGAGTGGTTGAAGACCTAGGAGATGTTGGAAGTCCATGGGAATATAGAATCATAAATCCCTCTTCCAAGAAGCTTGACATTGAAGTTGAGGAGGGTGTACAACCTCCAAGGCATATCATGATTGAAGACTTTGAAGAGGTTGATCAAAAGATGGATTCAATCATTGAGGAGTTCCTATCTACAATTGAATCCTCTCCCATTGGGCTTGAAATTGAGGTCAAGGAAGAAGATGCACAACCTCTCATGCTTTTGGTGAGCAATGAAGAAGAAATTGAATTGGAAGGAAGCTACCAAGAAGAAGAGGTTGAGCAAGATGCAAGCTCCATCATTGAAGATGATTCTACACCAACCAAGGAGTCTCTTGGAATTGATGAATCTCCCTCATTGTACTATGAAATTGATGACAAGGAGGACCGTGCACAACCTCCAACACATGGTTTGAGCAATGAAGGGTGTATAGAAGAAGTTGTGAGCAAGGAATTGAAGTTGAAGAAGCTTTCAAGGAGGTGGAGGTAGTCAAGAAGGAGCACAAGAGCATAGACCTCGCATTGGCTAAGTGTGGGGAGGTCCCCCTTCCTAAGTCACCATCATCCAACACAACATTCAAGTGGGTAAAATTTCTATCCCTAAGCTTCACTTTCTCACTTGAATATGGTTTGATTGAAAATGATGGTCAACTTAGAGCCCTTTGTGGAGTTAAGAGTAAGAGATAGTTGTGTAGTGGTTGGAAACATCACTCTAGGTTCATGATGGTTGCATGCCCAAAGTTGAATGGCAATGGTTGGCGTAAAACCAATTTGCATGGGTCTAGGAGAATGTTTGGATGCTTAATTGAGAATTCTAAGGTCATGCCACCCAATTGGAATCATGATGATCAATTTGAAGATGGGTGTCAAAACAAAGTGTGGGATCCCAGATCACACGAGGAGAATCAAATTTGGGAGCCCATGGCTTGTGTGGAACTCCATCAAGGCTTGGAGTTATCATCTTTAAAGACTAAAGCTTATTGGAGATTCAAGCATTGGTGGATGTTCAAGGATAGCTTCAAGCACAAGCCACCTTAAGAGGAGCTCCCCATAAGTCCAACTTAAGGACAATAAACAAAAGTGCTAGGTGGGAGACACCCCACCATGGTAAATTCTTTTCATTTTTCCCTTTTGTACATATTGGTAATTAGTTTAATTTCATGTTCTGTTAAGTTTGTTGAGTATAATTGGTAGTTTAGTAGGTTAAATAAGGTTTTATGATGTTCGGGTAGCTGTTTGGAGGTTTGGAATGCTTGGATTGGTGCAAGAACATGGAAAAATTTTGAAAAACAGAGCACCAACTCGCGCGTGTGCGCACTTGGCGCGTACGCGCGCCTCAAGCATTTTTGACCATCCACGCGGGCGCGCCATGTGCGCGGAAGTGTGGATTGAAAAATCTCACCCCTCCATACATTGACCCAAGAGTTGTGCCTACACTACACCAGCACCATGCCTGAAGCACAAACCACCCGCGCGTGCGCCACCTGGCGCGTACGCGTCCTTGAAGCTAATTGCGCAATGCGCGCGCACACATGCTGTGCGTGTGCGCGCCGATAGCGCCACCTACACTCCTGGTACAGAAACCAGAGAGTTGTGCCAAAGTTGTGCCTATTATGTGCCTGCAACCCACGCGTGCGCGCACCTGGCGCATACGCGCCCTTCGGCCAACTGCGCATCGGCGCGTAAGCGTGCATGACGCGTCCGCACCGGTAAAAAAAAAAAGAGAAAAAAAAGAGAGTTTTTTTCTCATCTTCCATTTTCTTTTGTCCATTGCATTCGCATACTTTTATTCTTTGCATTTTCATTTTGTTTTTATAGCTTGTTTTTACCTTCTTTTTTTTAGCTTCTTATTTGAATAATGGTGTTGAATTTTCCTACTCAATTGTTGAGGATTTCTTGGTTAATCTTGGTGCTTCTTGACTTGTTTGATATTGTTGGGTGATGAAACTTTTAAATCAATGCTTAATCTTGTATGGCTCTTATATTCTTTGTGCATTGAAATGAACTTGCATGCCTTTCGTGGCTCACTCTTTCTATTTGAATTTGATGCTTTTGAGTGCTCTTCATGCCTTGACTTTACTCTTGCATCAAGTATTAGTTGATATGTCCTTAGCTTATATTGCTTTCTCACTCACATGTTGTAGCTACCATGTATTTGAGAACCTTACTCTTATTTGGCATTAGCCCTCGCCTATGTTCTATTTGCTTTGACATCTTTGTTGTAGGCTTAATTTTCTTTCTCTTTCTTTCCTTTTAGGTTGGCCACCAAGAAGAAAAGGGCGGGAAAAGCTTCTAAATGGGGCAATAAACAAGTTCACCCGCATAACCTTTTGAAGGAGCTCAACAAGTTGCTTAATTGAGAATTCTAAGGTCATGCCACCCAATTAGAATCATGATTATCAATTTGAAGATGGGTGTCAAAACAAAGTGTGGGATCCTGGATCGCACGAGGAGAATCAAATTTGGGAGCCCATGGCTTGTGTGGAACTCCATCAAGGCTTGGAGTTATCATCTTTGAAGACTAAAGCTTATTGGAGATTCAAGCATTGGTGGATGTTCAAGGATAGCTTCAAGCACAAGCCACCTTAAGAGGAGCTCCCCATAAGTCCAACTTAAGGACAATAAACAAAAGTGCTAGGTGGGAGACACCCCACCATGGTAAATTCTTTTCATTTTTCCCTTTTGTACATATTGGTAATTAGTTTAATTTCATGTTTTGTTGAGTTTGTTGAGTATAATTGGTAGTTTAGTAGGTTAAATAAGGTTTTATGGTGTTTTGGTAGCTGTTTGGAGGTTTAGAATGCTTGGTTTGGTGCAAGAACTTGGAAAAATTTTGAAAAACAGAGCACCAACCCGCGCGTGTGTGCACCTGGCGCGTACGCGCGCCTTAAGCATTTTCGATCATCCACACGGACGCGCCGTGTACGCGTACGCGTGGATTGAAAAATCTCACCCCTCCTTACATTGACCCGAGAGTTGCGCCTACACTGCGCCAGCACCATGCCTGAGGCACAAACCACCCGCGCGTGCGCGCAGCTAGCGCGTACGCATCGTTGACTCTAATTCCGTAATGCGCGTGCACGCACGCTGTGCGCGTGCGCGCCGATAGCGCCACCTGCCCTCCTGGTACATGTTCTAGAGAGTTATACCCAGTTTGTGCCTATTCTGTTCCTGCAACCCACGCGCAAGCGTGCATGACACGTACGCGTCGATCACCAACTTCACATCCGCGCGTAAGCGTACATAGCGCGTACGCGTCCTTTGGCCAAACTGCGCATCGGCGCGGAAGCGTGCATGACGCGTCCGCACCAGTAAAAAAGAGTTTTTTTTCTCCTCTTCCATTTTCTTTTGTTTATCGCATTCGTATACTTTTATTCTTTACATTTTTATTTTGTTTTTATAGCCTGTTTTTACTTTATTTTTTTCGAGTTTCTTATTTTAATAATGGTGTTGAATTTTCTTACTCAATTGTTGAGAATTTCTTGGTTAATTTTGGTCCTTCTTGACTTGTTTGATATTGTTGGGTGAAGAAACTTTTAAATCAATACTTAATCTTGTATAACTCTTATATTCTTTGTGCATTGATATGAACTTGCATGTCCTTCATGACCCACTCTTTCTAGTTGAACTTGATGCTCCTAAGTGTTCTTCATGCTTTGACTTTCCTCTTGCATCAAGTATTAATTGATATGCCCTTTGCCTATATTGTTTTCTCACTTACATGCATAGCTAACATGTAGTGAGAACCTTACTCTTATTTGGCATTAGCCCCCGCCTATGTTCTACTTGCTTTGATACCTTTGGTGTTGGCTTAATTTTCTTTCTTTTCTCTCCTTTGAGGTTGGCCACCAAGAAGGGAAGGATTGGAAAGGCTTCTAAATGGGACAAGAAACAAGTTCATCCGCACAACCTTTTGAAGGAGCTCATCAATTGTAGCAACCCATCCACCTTGCTCTTCTTTGCATGCACCGAGGACGGTGCAAATTTCTAAGTGTGGGGAGGTCGTCCGACTGATCTCCATGGGTAACAACTTCCTTTTTCAACACCAATTTCTTTGTTAGTTAGTTGTTGCATTGCATGATAGATTGCATGTTATTTAGAATTTGTACATTTTTTTCCACTTCCTTCTTATGTTAGGACTACTTGGTTAGGGTGATGATTTCTTTTCCAAGAAATTATTTTCAGGGCACTCTACTAATTTGATAAAAACATTTTTGTGTTGAACTTGCTTGAAGAATTTATTTTGGAACATGGTTTTTGAGCTAAGAACACAAGCATGTGAGTTTTGAGCCTAATTATGTGGTTACATCATATAACCACTTATTTCCATTCTTGTGTGCATTGTTCTCTTTCTATGATTGTAATCTTTGATTTGTTTGATTATTTATGTCCATTATTCTATGTATACATGCATTTATATGATTGAGGCCATCATTTCATTTAGCTCACTTACCCAAATAGCCTACCTTTCATCAACCATTATTAGCCAAATTTTGAGCCTATTTAATCCCTTTTGTTCTTCATGTTAGCACATCACTACCCCTAAGTAAAAAATAATAAATGTCCTTAATTTGGATCTTTGATTAGCTTAGACTAGTGAGAGTGTGTATCATTTGGGTATGGGAAACTTGGGACATTGGTTGAGAGGAAAGTGTGTTTTTGTATTTTTGTTGAAGATTTTTGGGAATTAGCTACATGCTTATGCATTAAATATGTAAAACCATATGCATTGATATGTTTGTATATACATTGAAAAAAAATGATGATAAAGAAAAAGAAAAAAAGAACATATATATATATAAAAGAAAAAAATATAAAAAAAAAGAAAAAGAAATAAAATGGGGACAAAAATTCCCCAAAGTAAAGTTCAATAAAAATCAATGCATATGTGTGGTGAATTAAAAAGAATGCATGAGTATGTGAAAAAGTGGGAATCATGGGTAGCTAGGTACTATATTAGAATTTTATAGGTTGTTATATAGGTTAGGTGAGAGCTTAGGCTAATCAAAGATTCAAATTTCAAGCTCACTTGACCATATAGATTCCTACCTTTACCCTAGCCCCATTACAACCTATGAATAAAGTCCTCATGATGAATGTATGCATGCATTGAATAATTGTTGATTGTTAGATGAAAAACAAATCATGGAAAGCATGATTAGAAGAGAATTGAGTGAATCGACCCTATACACTTGAGCGAATAGAGCGGATACACTTCCGGTGAGGGTTCGATGCTCAATTCCTTGTTCCCGGCTTTCATTAGCTTTCTTCTTGCAAGTCTATTTGAACTACATTTTGATATTTGAATTGGTAGGATTCATGAATCGTCATACTACTTAGCCCTACATGTGCATATGTGTTCTTGGGGATTGACTTACTTTTAACCAAGTAGGTAGAATCATTTTGCATTTAGTTGCATTCATATAGATAGGTGCATATAGTTTATTTGCATTGAATAAATGTTCACACCCCTTTTCTTGTCCTTCTTTATTCTTAGCATGAGAACATGCTTAGTTTAAGTGTGGGGAGATTTGATAAACTCCAATTTCGTGGTTTATCTTGTGCTTATTTTAGGGAATTTTGTCACCTTTTCTCACATTTATTCAATGAAATAGCATGGTTTTGTAATTCTCCCTAGATTTGTGCTTAAGTGTGAAAACATGCTTTTTAGGCCTTAAAATAGCTAAATTCAATTCACTTTAATTCCATTCGATGCCTTGATATGTTTGTTGAGTGATTTCAAGTTCAAAAGGCAAGTATTGGATGGAAGAAGTGAGGAGAAAAGCATGCAAAGTGGGAGAACTCATGAAGAAATGAAGGAACCGCAAAGTTGTCAAGCCTGACCTCTTCGCACTCAATCGACCATAACTTGAATTACAGAGGTCCAAATGAGGCGGTTCCAGTTGCGTTGGAAAGCTAACATCCGGGGCTTTGTATAAAATTTGCCATATGTTGCTTCGCGATCAGGGGAGCGCACGCACCATGTACTCGTGCGCGCCGATACTGCTCGTGGCCCACTAGAGGTGAAATCCCTGGGGGCGATTTCTTAAGCACTTTGGGCCCAACCCAACTCATTTCTGATGCTATTTCATGCAAAATTCAAGCTTGGGAAAGGGGGGAGCAATTGTTTTTAGTTTTAGCATCATGTAGGTTAGTTTCTAGAGAGAGAAGCTCCCTCCTTTCTCTAGAATTAGGTTAGGTTAATCTCTCTCAAATTTTTTTCAATTCTTGTTTTGATTTTAATTCTGATTATAATTTAGTATTCTATTGTCTTAATCTTCTTAGTTTCTCTTGTTAATTTCTTATTTTGCTCTCTTTCATGTTGATGAACAATTGTTGGATCTTGATTTCTTTTAATACAATTTTATGTTTCCATGTCTCTTTTATGTTGATCTTGATTGCTATTGTTGATTTCTTGCTTATGATAGTTATGGGTTTCTTTAATTCTTGCATTTGGTGATATTTACTTTTCTTGCACATTAGGTGTTTAATAAAATGTTTACACTAGTTTTTGAGTAGTTTCCTTTACTCTTGGCCTAGGCTAAGGGAATTGAGTGACCTTGAGTCATTGGGTCTCAATGATTGGGTGATTTGAAAACCCTTGGTGATCAATTTGATACTCATTGACACTAACCCACTACTAATCTAATTAGTAGATAGGTTGGGACTTATGGGTTGATGTGATCAAACCTATTTGATGTACTTCAAGCCTAGGAGTAGATATTACGTAGTTAAGGCTTTTGGAAGTAGACTTAATAGGTTGGCCTCTCATAATTGTCAATATATGGTTTGTAGACAAGGATGGTGATCTCAATTACCTATGTCTTAGCAAAGAGTACTTTCCTTTATTTTATTAGTTCTTGTTATTTTACCTTCTTGTCATTTACTTTGTGCTTTTATATTTTCTTGTAAATTACAAAAATCAAACCCACCTTGATCTTCATAGCCAATAATTGAGCATTTCATTGCAATTCCTTGTGAGACGACCCGAAGTCTAAATACTTCGGTTATAAATTCATTGGGATTTGTACTTGTTACAAAACCAAATTTTTGATTGGGAGGATTGTTTGTTGGTGTAGAACTATACTTGCAACGAGAATTCATTCATTTGAGGAAATTATATTCCATCACAGCAATTCGTTCATCGCCTGCGCACAGAGGGAAAGATAGGGGGTTGTGTTCACGCGCATAAGCCATGCCAATGCTCCCACCAGAGTGGTTGCATGTTGGCGTGCGGACGCACACGTCTGTGCGGCCGCACAGATGGCGCGAAAAGGAAGACGAGTGCGTACGCACAAAGCAGTGCGCACGCATAGATTAAGGAAAACATGGCAGAGCCCACGCACAGGTTATGCTGGCACTGCAAACAGATGGTAATACAAAGAGTGTGCGGGGGCACAGGCGTGTGCGCTTGCACAGGTCGCGAAACTCACAGATGTGTGCGCACGCACAGGGGCGTGTGTACGCGCAGATGTCCTGTTTTTGCAAAAATTTTTCTTTCATTTCTAAGGTGTTATCTCTTAGCTCAATCAACATTTCAACCCCAAAACATTCAAAATATCACAAAATCATGATCCATATGTAAATTAACATATATAAACTCGAAATTAAACTAACCCTAAGCTAACTAAGACAAGCAAATATGCAATAACTAAGACTATAAACAAAGAGAAAGGGTAAGAAAGATGTTACCATGGTGGGGTGTCTCTCACCTAGCACTTTGGTTTATAGTCCTTAAGTTGGACTTATTGAGGAGACTCTAGCTAGGGTGGCTTGTGTTTTCACTCCTCCTTGAATCTCCATCCAAGCTTGCACTTTGAGGCTCCTCCGGGATCCCATATTCTAGGCATCCGCTCTCCTTCTTGTTGATCACTATGTTTCAAGCCGGATGGAAAAGCTCTCAATCTACCCTTGTAGTACCCCAACATTGCCCGAAAACCACTCAATTGTACTTCACATCCCACTTGAACTCCAATTCTTGAATTAACCTTCTTGATGATCCTTGAAGTCCTTTGGCTACCAACATCCTTTCCTCCACCATGTACCAATCCAAGAAGGATCTTGAGTTGGTAATCCGTTTCCAAGAGAGCATATTGATGGGGGCCAATGAAGCTCATAGGTAAAATTGCCACCCATTCATTATGTTCTTAGACTAGAATTGCTTCCTCACCAACTTCTTTCCCATCACTCAAATCATAACATGGAGGTTGTGAGAAGTCTGCCCCCATGTCTTTCTCAAACTCAATGGAGAGAGGTTCATTAGGATCACTAAGGGGATTGACCAAGGAGGACAAAAAATTATCAATGATGGAATCCTCATCTTGATCAATCTCGCCCATATCTCTCTTTCTCTCCTCCGATTCACGTACTTCACTTTCTCCCTCTTGTTCCAATTCATGCTCTATCTCTTCTTCTTTTCCTTGTGGCTCCATGCTCTCCTCTTTACTACACCCTTCAATTGCTTCTTCACACTCTTCAAGAAGAGTGCCTTGATCGGATGAGCATAGTAGAACTAAGTGGTTCACTGCTTCGGCTATGGTAGCCTTGAATTGCCCTTGAGTCTTTCAGAATCCTTCTTGCACTTGGAGAAAGGCTTGAAGGTCTTGTAGTTCTTGGACTAACGGTGGGAAGGCTTCATATTCGGGTGAGAATTGAGGTTCATAGTTTGTGAGAAAGGTGATATATGTGGGAGGTGATTCATGTTGGTAAGTTTTTTGAGGTGGTATGTAAGAATGTGGTTGTTGGTATTAGTGTGGTGTTTGAAAAAGTAGTGATTGAGGGTTATGTTGAAGGTATGGATCATAGGCATATGGTGGTCGAGGTGCATAATCTAAGTTAGATCCACCATATCCTTGGGTTGGGTATGTGCATTATGAAGGGTATGGTTCATTGTAGAATGGCTCTAATAATCCATAAACTCATTTTTCCCAAGCCAAAGGGTGGAAATTATCCCATAATCAAAATTGGCATTTCATTAAACACATAATGGGCATAAACATAAAATATGGCAAAATTAAGAAAATAATAAAAGCTATGAACCATAATTGATAATAAGCAAGCAAGGCAACTCAACAAACATAAAATAAGCATCAAACATCAAATTCAACAACTAGAAATCCAAAATTGTAAACTATGCATATATTGATAAGAGGCATGAAAATATAAGAAAGTGTAGAACAAGTAATGTATGTGAAAGAGACAATTAAAGAAATACTTACAATGCAATTGCTAGAATCCAAAATCAAGCTTGAAGTATAAAATTCTACAAACCCTAATTAAAACCCTAAGAGAGAATTACCTAATTTACACTACTCCTACTCATACTATATGTTTCTACCCTACAAGTGAGCTCTCTAAGCTAAATCTACCTAATCTAACCTAATGAAAGGTTTTTTTTTTTTTTGAAATGTGTTGAATTCCCTTTATATAGCACTCCAAAATCAGCATCCAAGCCTTCCAAAATGGGCCAAGAGCCCTCAGAAAATGCACAGCACGTGTTTCATTAATGAAATCACGTGCAGGGACCTGTGCAGACGCACAGATGTGTGCGTTCGCACACTAGGCTGAATGTTGACTTGTGTGTATGCACAGGTACTTGTGTGCACGCACACATGGAAATCCGTTCTTGTGTGCACGCAAGCTCGTCCGTATGCACACTTCGCTGTGTGTGCTTCTCCTTGTTTTCTTCATGTTTTCTCCCTTGTACATGCTTCCTTCCACTTTTGGCTATCCATTCTTGCCTCCAAGGCCTGAAATCACTCAACGAACATGTCATGGTACCAAATGGAATAAAAGTGGAATTAAATTACTCAATTTAAGCACAAAAATGTATGTTTTTACATTTATGTCCAAATTAGGGAGATAACACAAAAGTATGCTATTTGAGTGCTTAAGTGTGAGTTTATGTGCTAGAATTAACTTAAAACAAAATCAAATCTAACTAATTATTGCTTTCCTCCAGCCAAGCTTTGGATCTTTTCTCCTTGTAATCCTCTATCAATACTATTAGTGGCCTTAAGTTGAACCTTTGAGTAAATCACTTAATTATTAAAGAATTGGGGGACTTGGTGAATGAATTAAAGACCCTAGGAGGTGACCCAATCGGTGCATAGGACGTGCCCCTCATGTGTGCAACGTGTGGCCTGCAATTTGAGTTGGATAGCTTTTGATTTTCTCCCAGGTTTCCCATGATATAATTCTCACGTGAAATGCAAAGTGAGTGTCATGCGTATGCATGCCAGATGTGTACGCATCATTGGGCATATTCTGCAACTCGTGCGTACGCATGGGAAATGTGTATACGTGACTTCCGCTTTGGCGTTGGATGGCTATTCTCCCAAATTGGATGGCTGTGCACTCCTTTCTTTAAGGTTGGCTCTCACGTCCCATGCAAGGAGACCCACGTCCCACGGCCAAGCTAAAATTCAATGATTTACTCTTTGTTTCTCCTTAGTCATGGCACGCCTAGTCCTCCACGTTGTATGGCTAGCCTTCTTTATCAATTTGGTGTCCAGGGAGCTCTCTGTTTGGTCCAAAGAGCTCTTTGGATTGCCTCCCCTCTTTGTTTCTTGCTCATAGTGATTTATAGCATCTTCTTTCTCTTTAATATTTGCTAGTTCTCTTCCAAATTCTCCTATAATCAATGAATACACACTAACTCAAAGTATTGCTCAATTAACCAAGAAATCATTACTTATCTTGCAATAATTCTTAGTTTATTGATTGGAACTCTAAGAGAAAAACACTAAAGATGCAAACGTATAACATGACCCATGCGTATGCATGAGGTGTGTACCAGAAGTGAAATAATTTCATGCGAGTTTCATGCGCACGCACCAAAATAGAGTTGTGTGTACGCACGAGGCATGCGTACACACAACCTGCATTTCCAGAATTGAAAGATTTTTTTGTGCGTACGCACAACTGTCCTATTTTTCAAAATTGATAATTTTTAACTATTTTTGCCTATCCAATCTGCTTTTTCACTTCTATAACCCTATTTGGGATCTGATAACTAGTTTCTAGGATTTGAAATGAATCTTATGCCTTTAAATCATTTCCTTAACATTTTAAACTTCTGTAAATCCTATAACGGGTATAGAGCCGGTGAATTAGAGGGTAGAAAGTATTAGGAACGAAAATATTGAGTTGAAGTGAGTCGAAAGTGACTGCAGGAATGAGTTACTATGATTAGATGATGAGAATGCACTGATATGATTGGATGATGAGAATGAGTTGATATGATTGGATGAAGAGAATGAGTTTGATTGATATTTGAGCTTCTAGGGTTAATGCAAGGATTGTGGTTTTATCCCGCTTGCTCCCGCTTGGTATTTGAGCTTTTGGGATAGTATGTAAGGATTGTGGTTTTGTCCCACTTACTCCCAGTCAGTATTTGAGCTTCTGGAGTAATATGCAAGGATTGTGGTTTTGTCTCGCTTGCTCCTGATCAGTATTTGATCTTCTGGGGTAATATGCAAGGATTGTGGTTTTGTCCCACTTGTTCTTAGTCGGAATTTAGACTTTGTTGACCCTCCATTGTAAGATATGGCCTAGCACTTAGACCTTCCTGGATGAATCCCCTAATGTTATTGATGAATTAATATGAGTACGAGCTTTGGGAATGCACACACCAAAGCACTGTCCAGGGTTCGTTACAAGACATATCAGGTTTTGGCTTATAACCGATTGATGAGCTCATTGGCCATAAGGCAGATATACATCATTTGTATTTGTGTGAATTGTTTGGATGTGCATCTTGTATTTGGTTTACCTTATTGAATCATTCTATCTATATGCTAATTCAACTAAGTTCTTTATTTGTACCCTCTATTTGTATATTCCTTGTATTGTCTTGTATGTATCTGCATAACTGAGAGATCCGTTATGCTGGTGGTGGCGACGCTGAGGGTTGTTCCTGATGAGACGTGGTGATTGGAGATTCATGAAAAAATTGAGATAAATAGATAGATTAGAACCCCTTAGGCAAGTTTCCATGTTCTGGTTAGTACGAACTCTAGGCTTGAACCTTGTAGAATTGGATAATTAGGATTGCCTAGCGGGTTCAAGTCATTTTACATAGTCTCTATTTAGAATTATTACCCTACTAAGAACATGAAAGGATGATATTCTCACCCGTTGTAGAAATTGTTATTTTTTAGATGCAGGTCCCAATGCTCCTTAGTGAGCGGGAGGATTATTTAGAAGACAGCAAAGAAGACCTTTTATTCTTCTTTGAATTTAGATTCTCTCCTCCTTTTAGAAAAGAACTTATATGATGTATTTATTTTGAAAACTTGTCTTTATAAACTTATGATGTATTTTGGAGAGATAGAGTATGTTTATCAAACTAATTTAATTAGTGAGTAAATAAATTTAAAAAATTAAATTTTTATAATTCGAAAAAAAATATTTAGAATAGAAACCAAACACTTATTTTAAAAGTTTGGGCCCAAAGTTGGGCCAAAAGACTAAGCAAATGGACCTGGGCCATAATTGGGCCCAAGGCCCATTCACTAAACCCCTTAAATGTGCCC
>NC_029794.2:97392255-97394241 GCF_000816755.2 Arachis ipaensis
AAGAACCCTAGGTACTATTCATTTTCTTCTTCTTTGGATCATAACTTTTGATCTGGAGCTCTGATCGCTACACCATTTACAGCTATGCGTTCATCTTGTCGAGCTCTTCAATTCTATTTAAACAAAGTGGTGAGTAACTCGAATCCCTTGCTCCAGCTTTCTTTCCTAACACAAATTTGAAATTTAGTTTTGAGAAATTGAAATTTTTATGATTTTGGTTGTTTAGGTGTTATCTAGCTTGGGTGATTGTTAGGTTTCACCGCAAGTATCAGTGGGTAAGGTAAGAAAACTCTAAACCCTTTTAGTTTGTCAATTTTGTGAACCCTAGTATTGATTATGGTTAATTGCTATGAACCTAGATTAAATTCATGTTGATTGGAGTTGATTTGGCAAATTGGAGTGCTTGAATTTGAGCTTGGGTGTTTGGAACTTGTTAATTTAGTTTGGAAGCTTAAAAGCTTGTGAAAAAGGAATTTTGTAGTGTCTTGAGCTTGGAAGAAATTGGCCAAGGTATGGTTTTAGTTTTCTTTAGGTATTATATAATGCTGTTTGAAATTTAGGCTAGTAGCCTTTAAGATAGGTTTGAATTGGATGATTTGGTTGTTGGAATGTGTGTGATTAATAGAATGAATATTTGATATGAGCATATGAATAAGATTGATGTATATGATTAAGCTTTGTTATGAGGCTATGGAATGAAAGATAAATTTTGATTTTTGGTGATGATTGATAATAATTATTGAAATTGGATTATGATTGAGGACATAAGAATGTGAAGGTAGTTGATATAGAGGATAAGGGTGATTTATTTGGGAGGCAAGGTAAATTAGGTTTGGATGGTTAGAAAATAACCGAGGAATAATTGATATGTGTAGAAGTGTATAGTATTGACATTGGTATGAAAAATTTTGGTTTGGTTTGAGAGTTTTGAAACTAGAGAATTTTGGTAAAAATCTATTTTTAAAACCCAACTTCGATGGGCCATAACTTGGTTTCCGAACCCTCAAATTTTATGAAGCTAGTCTTAAATGAAAATTAGGTCCGTGTAGTTTATGACGTTTGAAGAGCGGATGGAAAATAATTTTCAACAAAAAAGTTATGTTCGTTTGAAGTTTTATGTAACAAACTGAATTTTCTGCACTTAGCAGCTTTTTGGAAAAATACGCATTCGTGTGTACGTGGAGGTCATGCATACGCGAGAAAAGAGTTCTGCCCAGTACTCTCGTATACGCGGCAGGTGGCACACGACGCGGGCTAACCACTCTATTCAACATGTTCGTGTACACGAAGGTGGGTCGCATATGCAACACATGTAAATTTCAACATCCATGCATACACGGAAGGCTTACGTACGCATGACCACTCTATTTTGCAAAAATTGGATTTTTGAGCTTTCAACTATTTCTCTAGTCTTCTAAACCTCCAAATCCATTGTTTATGATTCCATAGCTAGTGTTTAGGCTTTGGGACGAGCAAGAGTGTATTGGGTGAATTAAAAAGGATATTTTCTGTTATGAGTTTAGAGATGGTGACTTAGGTTTGTGACGTACTGTGGATGCAATAACTAGAGTGGGTTGGTGGAGTGGTATGTTGATGATGATTTGAGAAAAGAAAAGATAATGAGGTATTATTACTGGTTAATTATTATATACCTGGCAAGGACAGTGGTTAATCCAGCTTGTTGAGGTTGTGGCTTATGAGGTTATTGATAAATCGTTATGTACCTGGCAAGGACGATGGTTAATCCCGCTTGTCGAGGGTAAGACTCATGAGATTATTAGTAAGTCGCTATGCGCTTGGCAAGGATGGTTGGTTAGTCTCGCTTGTCGAGGTTGTGGCGCCGACGTAGGAATAGTGGTTAATCCCACCTACATTCAGATGTGGTGTCTATGGCATTCTCCTGCCCGCATCCTTTCGTGTCACAAGAGTGTACTCGGGCACTATATCTTTTAAGAGTGTGCTAAGGCACTATATCCCAGGGTGCAC
>NC_029794.2:97394443-97402730 GCF_000816755.2 Arachis ipaensis
ATGTTTATAAACGTGACAGAAAGGCGACATCCCGAGGGAATGTGTTAGGTTGGCAGTTGAACCGACAAGTGATATCACGGCCAATAGGATAGACATTCATCATGTGCATCCTTTATGTTTGTTTAGATTGATTACTTGCATTATGCCTATTTGTACAACATGCTTAATTGCTACTTAATTTACTTGTTGTATATGTAATCTATGTGTGTTTTATTTGTTTGCAAATTAATTGTGTTTTCTACTGAGGTTGAGGTGGTTCGGTAGGCAATGGCAATGGGATCACATGGAGGATAGGTTGGCGAAGGTTGTGGGACAGCGGTGATTATTAGAGTAGAAATCCCTTAAGTTAGATAACCCCTTTATAGATTTTAAAATGTGCTTTAAGTTTGGATATTATGCATATGGGAAGTTCTAGGATTGACTTTGGTTTCTCGGAACCTTATATCTTATCTATTAGGAACTGTTACTAGACTGAGAACCCCCGATTCTGATATCATATATTGTTGTTGTTTTTCAGATGTAGGTCGCAACCCACCTCGGAGGATGGCACCAGTTTTACGTTTGTTTCTTTTGTTGTAGTTATCTCTCTCCCTTTTATTTTAACTTAAAAACTTTGTTGTATCTTTTTAACTAGCCGGCCTAAACTCTGTGGGCAGTGGCTAGTTTTCTTTTGTTACGTATATATAACTTGTTTATCTTATGTCTATGGCCTTGTATAACCTAGAGCTTTTGCAAGATTTTATATACTTTGTTAATATTTTGTGCCGCATGCCTTAGTTATCATGTGTGAATGCTTTGCCCTTTGTTTCATCTATTTTTACTCTTTAATTTTCTATTCTTCTTACCGGGATTCTAGTTTGTAATACCTCCTTGGACTATATATTATTGTATGAGATTTAGAACTGTCATAAAGCTTTATCGCCATTGCTTTAAAGCTATAGGGTGAAGCTTAGTGTGATAGGGTGTTACAAATCTGCCAATGTTTGGGGATGCGTGCACCAAGGGATTGTTGATAAACTAATATTTTATGGTTTATCTTGTACTAATTTGAGTGGTTTTTATCAACTCTTTACTCACTTATTCATATAAATTGTATGGTTTTATATTTTCTTTCCAAAACTTTGTTCTATAGTTGGAAACTTGCTTCCCAAGCTTTTAAATTACCAAAAATTAATTCCCCTTTATACCATTCGATGCCTGATATGTGTGTTAAGTGATTTCAGGATTTATAGGGCACGAATGGCTTAGAGGATGGAAAGGAAGCATGCAAAAGTGGAAGGAATACAAGAAACTGAAGGAACTGCTAAAGCTGTACAGCCTGAACTCTTGGTACTAAATTGACCATAACTTGAGCTACAAAGATCCAAATGATGCGGTTCTAGTTACGTTGGAAATCTAACATCCGGGTCTTCGCAACGATATATAATTTGCCATATCTGCCCCAAAGACAGGCGACGCACACGCGTGGATCACGCGGACGGGTGACCTAACAAAAATCCAATCCACACTCACGCGTGGACGACGCTCACGCGTGACTTTGCCGCGACTTGTACGTACCAGAAATTATTGGGGGCAATTTCTGGGCTGTTTTTGACCCAATTTTCGGCCTAGAAAACACAGATTAGAGGCTATAAAGTGGGGGAATGCATCCATTCATCAAATACAACTTTCATATTCACAATTTTAGGTTTTAGATGTAGTTTCTAGAGAGAGAGGCTCTCTCCTCTCTCTTAGGATTTAGGATTTAGGATTTCTCTTAATTTTAGGGTTGCTTCTTCATTCCAGGTTCAATCTTCCTTTAATTTGTGTTCTCTTCTATTTTTATTTATTCTATTACTTTAGTTGCTCTATTTCACTTGCTAATTACTTATGTTGCCAAATTAGCTTATGAACTCTTCATGTTAGATTTGAATATTCTATTTAATGCAATTTGAGGTATTTTAGATTTATGATTGCTTTCTTCTATTTATGATATAAATAATGTAGATTTTTCCCCTTTTGGCTTTGGTTGAGTAATTGGTGACACTTAAGTTATCAAACTCAGTTGTTAATTGAAAATTGGAATTTGCTGATTGATTTGGATCCCTCTAAAGCTAGTCTTTCCAAAGGAGTTGACTAGGACTTGAAGAATCAAATTGGTTAGTCCACTTGACTTTCCTTTATTTAGTAATGGTTAACTAAGTCAGAGCAAAAGTCAATTCTCATCACACCTGATAAGGATAACTAGGATGGGATTTCCAGTTCTCATACCTTGCCAAGAGTTTTTCTAGTTATTAATTTACTTTAATTGTTGCCACTTTATTTTCCTGTTCCCTACTTCAAAAACCCAAAAACATACCTTTTTCCATAACCAATAATAAATCATACTTCCTTGTAATTCCTTGAGAGACGACCCGAGGTTTAAATACTTCGGTTATAAATTTTATTGGGTTTTGTTACTTGTGACAACCAAAGTTTTTGTACGAAAGGATTCTTTGTTGGTTTAGAAGCTATACCTACAACGTGATTATTTTTATAAAATTCATTACTGGCAAAAATCCTGATCGTCAAAATGGCGCCGTTGCCAGAGAATTGCAATTGTGTGCCTTATTATTGGTTATTGTAAATATTTTATTTTGCTTGTCTATTTGTTTTTATTTTTGTTTTTAATTTTCATTAGCTATTATAAGTTCTCACCCCGTTGCTTTGAGTTTGGTTCTAATATTGTTGAAAGGAATGGAAGCTATAACAGGAACATGCATCAAGGTTAAAACAATCACAGATGGACGGAGCCACGAGGATCTGATCAACCTTTTCGGCAACAACACCTTCCAAGATACCCTGGACAACGACCTTTCTACAATGCATGCCGAGACAATAGTTATGGTGGACCTCTTCATGACAAACCACCTCCACCAAATTACTATGGTCAAGAGCCATTCCGAGGTGCATACCAAGATGATAGATATGTTGGACCCCTTTGTAGTTTCCAACAAACCCTATCATATGCCTATGAACCACCTCCTCAACATAACTTTGAACCACCATACTCACAAGCCAACCACAACCGTTCACCTCCATATGACCCTAAACCTTATCCACCCCAATCCCAATCCAATTACTTCCAAGAACCACCACTCCCATATGCACCATATCCATATCCGTCGAACTAAGAATCACAGGATCGTCTCAAGGACACAGTGAACCAATTTCATGCAACCCTTCATCAATTAGAGCAAGCGATAAATCGATTAGTCCCCAGTACGAAGGAGACACTAGAAGCTCTGGTGAACAGTAAAGAGCATGACTTTGTACTGAAACAAGTAGAGGAAGTTGCAATTATCGAAGAAGAAGAATTGGTTGAAGACTTAGGAGATGCTGAACCTCCATGGGAATCAAGAGTTGTGGAGAATTCCGCTCAGAAATTTGCAGTTGATGCTAAAGAGGATAGTACACAACCCCCAAGGCACGTATCTTATGAAGAATTGGACAGAACGGATCAAGAAGCAAGTTTCCTTGGTAATGGTTATCAGGAATCAAGTTCTCCTAATGAAGACCCTGCAGTCACAAGTGAACTCCTTAAGCTAGAAGAATCTTCCCCAAGTGAATATGAAGATGATGTGGAGGTAGACTTTTCTCAACCTCCAACTTATGACTTGAGTGATGAGGAAGAAATTGAAGACTTTGATCAAGACGTGGTTGCAATTGGAGAGGTTTGTAAGGAAATGGAGGAATTCACAGCGGAGTACAAGGAAGTGGAGCTTGAAACATCACTGGAAACACCTCTCCCAAGGCCATTACCACCTAATACAAACTTCAAGTGGGTAAAATCTTTAGCTTTTATCTTTACCTTTCCACTTGAATATGGTTTACCTGAGACAGATGGGCAACTTAGAGCTCTTGGTGGCTATAAGAGTAAGAGGGATATGGTTAGTGGTTGGCAACACAATCCTAGGTTTGTTGTGATTGGGAGCTCAAAGTCTAAATGCAAGGGTTGGTGTAGAGCTCGAATGAATGGGTTTAGGAAGTTGTTTGGATGCCTTAGTGAGAATTCGGATTGCTTACCACCCGGATGGAATCATCATGTTCCACTTGAAGATGGGTGCAGAAACAAGATTTGGGATCCAGGCATACATGAGGATCGACTTTGGGAGCTCAAAGCTTATTAAAAACTCCATCAAAGCTTGGGGAATGTATCTAGAATTGATAGAGAATGTTGGAAGTCCAAGCATTGGTGGAAGTTTCAAGATGAGTTCAAGCACAAGCCACCATGACACGGAGCTCACCATATGTCCAACTTAAGGACTTTAACTAAAAGTGCTAGGTGGGAGACAACCCACCATGGTATAATCGTTCCTTTTATTCCTAGTTTATTTTATTTTAATTTTATTAGTGTCATTCATAATGTTTGCAATAGCATCTGCACGCTGCATTATGCATTTTTCATATAAGAAAAAAAAATTGCACGCGACGCGTAAGCGTCGCTGACGCGTACGCATCATATGTGCTTTCAAAACAAAGAAGAAAAGAAGCAGAGATTTACGCGGCAACATGGCTGGAGGCTTGCCTCAGGCACAAACACGCCCACGCGAACGCGTCCCTGGCGTGTCCGCGTCACTTACAAAATCAGCCTTCCACACGTGCGCGTCACCCACGCGCATGCGTGACCCCGCAAAATCGACGTAAAGGGGTGTATGGCAGAGAGTTATGACGGAGTGGGGCTGGAATGATGCTTGAAGCACAAGCCCTATCACGCGAACGTGTGCCCCACGCGTCCGCGTCATTTTTCAAGAAATGGCCATTCACGCGTGCGTGTCACTCACGCGCACGCGTCACCCTAAATTTTGGCATTATGTGAATGAAACAGAGAGTTGTGCGTGCGCGAGGCTGCACTCGCGCCAATAGTATAAATCAGGTCACGCGTGCGCGTCACCCACGTGAACGCGTCACCTGAAAATATCACAACCCACGCGAACGCGTGCACCACGCGTCTGCGTCGCCTGCGCCGCACAGTTTATCAAGATCAGCGCCAGATATCTTATCTTTTCTTCCGCAATCCTAATTTTACTCCTCCCTTCTTATTTCTTTCTTCTTCCTTCTTTCTTCTTTATTCCTTCTCACTTTTTACTTTCTCCCTCTTTCTTTTTCACA
Source organism: Arachis ipaensis (assembly GCF_000816755.2). Lineage (NCBI taxonomy): Eukaryota > Viridiplantae > Streptophyta > Magnoliopsida > Fabales > Fabaceae > Arachis > Arachis ipaensis. Next base: position 97,399,574 of record NC_029794.2, read on the forward strand.
TCCATTATCAAGGTTCTTTTCTTTTCTTCTTTCCTTTTTACTCTTTCATTATTATTTTTCTTTTATTTATGTTTTCTTCTTCTTTTTCTTTTTACTTTCATTATCCATATTTTCTTTTTCTTTCTTTTTCTTTTTGCATCCTTTTAATTGGTGTTAGAAATTTATTTGGGTAATTGTTTTCTTCTTTATTTTGCTTGTGGATTATTTACAAGTTGTTTGATAATTAATATTACTTCTTAAGGTTGCTTGCATGTTCAATTTAATACTTTCAACAACATATTTACCATGCATGCTAAGTCTTTGTGAAAAAACCCGTATGACATTGTGCATTCTTAATTATTCTATCCTTCTACTCTAATGCCTGTTTTTCATAAAATCCTTCTAATATTTTATTAATTAAATATAATTGTCAATACAAATGTTATTGTTAGTTTGTTACGAGTGATCATACATTTTGGCTTCTAATGCTTGATCTACGCTACTCATGCCTTTGCCAGCATTCCAATAAACATCTTGCATTTAATTGCCTCAATTTATCATGCTATATTTCCATTGATGTCCTAACTGCATGGAGTCGCGACCATGTGTTAACAACATCCTTCTTTACATTGGCATTGTTTATCACTTGTACTGTCCTCCTCCTTGCTTTAACCCTTGGCTTTACATCTTAGCTTCCTTTTTCCTTTTAAGGATGGCCACCAAAAAGGGTAAAGAGAAAGCTGCTCCCAAAACACCAACAAGAAGAGGAACCAAGAGACCTCCAGCTAAGGCACCTCCATCTACAAGCGCCAATTGGAGCAACCCGTCCACTTACACATCTCAGCATGCACCGAGGACGGTGCAATCTTTCAGTGTGGGGAGGTCAATACCGACTTTCGTGAGTTAGTTAATTTCTTTTCAACACCAATGTTATAAAATACTTATTAGTTGTTGCATTTGCATGTTTGTTTGCATATACGTTTGCTTGGTTAAAGTAATAAATTTCTTTTTCAAGACTCTATTTTATAATATTTCACTAATTTAAATTGAAAAAAAAAATTGTGTTAAACTTGTTTGAAGACTGTAAATTGGAACATGATTTTTGAGCCTAAGAACACACAACCTGTGAGACTTGAGCCTAATTACATGGTTACACTATTTAACCATAAAATTTAATTCTTGTGTGTTTTCTTCTCTATGATTGTAATCTATATTTTGTTCTATTCTATATGTCCAATATTTAGTGTATTTACAAGCTTGCATATGATTGAGGCCATTAATTGATATTAGCTCACTTATCCCAAATAGCCTACCCTTTCAATCACCTTTGTTTACCACCTTGAGCCTTTTAATCCCCTTTGTTCTATATTTTATCACATCACTAGCCTTAAGCAGAAAAACAATTAATTACTCCAATTGAATCTTTGGTTAGCTTAAGATAGAGATTATGTGTCAATTAAGAGTGGAGAACTGTGGGAACTTGGGTTGATAAAAGTGTACAGTGTTTCATTGACAGAATATTGGGAATTTGGGTACCTACTCATGTGAAACCAGAAAAATCAAATATCCATGTGCATTGATATGTTATGGTTTGCTTTTATATAAAAAAAAAAAACAAAAACAAAAACAAAAAAAAGAAAAAAAATAATAAAAATAAAAAAATAAAAAAATAAAAAAATAAAAAAAATAAAAAAATATATTTCCAGCATAAATAAATAAATAAGTAATTAAATAAGGGGACAAAATTACCCCAATGTTAAGCTAATGAAAAATCAATGCATATGTGATAAAATTAAAGAATATTTGGTACATGAGTATGTGATGCAAAAGTGGGAATTTTTGGTAGCCAGGCATGATTTTAGAGTTATATAGAGTATGTGTGTATGTTAGGTGAAAGCTTAGGTTAATTAAAGATTCATATTTCAGCTCACTTGGCTATACATATATCCTCACCCTTACCTTAGCCCCATTACAACCTTGAAAAGACCTCATGATGTTTGCATTGGTACATTAAATATTTGTTGATTGGTTAGATGAAAAACAAAGTTTTAGAAAGCATGACTGATGAGCGGATAATTTATACGCTTTTTGGCATTGTTTTTAGTATGTTTTTAGTATGATTTAGTTAGTTTTTAGTATATTTTTATTAGTTTTTAAATAAAAATTACATTTCTGGACTTTACTATGAGTTTGTGTGTTTTTTTGTGATTTCAGGTAATTTCTGGCTGAAATTGAGGGACTTAAGCAAAAGTCTGATTCAGAGGCTGAAAAAGGACTACTGATGCTGTTGGATTCTGACCTCCCTGCACTCGAAATGGAATTTCTGGTGCTATAGAAGTCCACATGGAATGCTCTCTACGGCGTTGGAAAGTAGACATCCAGGGCTTTCCAGCAATATATAATAGTCCATACTTTGTCCGAGTTTAGACGATGCAAACTGGCGTTTAACGCCAGCTTTCTGCCCTATTCTAACGTTAAACGCCAGAAACAAGTTGTAAAGCAGAGTTAAACACCAGAAACAAGTTACAAACTGGCGTTTAACTCCAAAAAGAGTCTCTACATACGAAAGCTCAATGCTCAGCCTAAGCACACACCAAGTGGGCCCAGAAGTGGATTTCTGCATCATTTACTTAATTCTGTAACCCTAGTAACTAGTTTAGTATAAATAGAACTTTTTATTATTGTATTAGGGGTCTTGGTCATTCTGGTTCCCCCTCTGGGGCCGAAGCCAATGAACACTATTTTCACTTATGTATTTTCAACAGTGGAGTTTCTACACACTATAGATTAAGGTGTGGAGCTCTGCTATTCCTCGAGTATTAATGCAAAGTACTATTGTTCTTATATTCAATTCATGCTTATTCTTATTCTAAGATATTCATTCGCACACAAGAATATGATGAATGTGATGATTATATGACACTCATCACCATTCTCACTTATGAACGCGTGATTGACAACCACTTCCGTTCTACATAAAAACAAGCTAGAGTGTGTATCTCTTGGATTCCTGGTCCATGACGCATGGTTGCCTCTCCTGACAACAGAGCCTTCCATTCCGTGATATCAGAGTCTTCGTGGTATAAGCTAGAATCAATTGGCAGCATTCTTGAGATCCGGAAAGTCTAAACCTTGTTTGTGGTATTCCGAGTAGGATCTGGGATGGGATGACTGTGAC
>NC_029794.2:97408426-97415032 GCF_000816755.2 Arachis ipaensis
AAAAATAAAAAAATAAAAAAATAAAAAAATAAAAAAAATAAAAAAATATATTTCCAGCATAAATAAATAAATAAGTAATTAAATAAGGGGACAAAATTACCCCAATGTTAAGCTAATGAAAAATCAATGCATATGTGATAAAATTAAAGAATATTTGGTACATGAGTATGTGATGCAAAAGTGGGAATTTTTGGTAGCCAGGCATGATTTTAGAGTTATATAGAGTATGTGTGTATGTTAGGTGAAAGCTTAGGTTAATTAAAGATTCATATTTCAGCTCACTTGGCTATACATATATCCTCACCCTTACCTTAGCCCCATTACAACCTTGAAAAGACCTCATGATGTTTGCATTGGTACATTAAATATTTGTTGATTGGTTAGATGAAAAACAAAGTTTTAGAAAGCATGACTGATGAGCGGATAATTTATACGCTTTTTGGCATTGTTTTTAGTATGTTTTTAGTATGATTTAGTTAGTTTTTAGTATATTTTTATTAGTTTTTAAATAAAAATTACATTTCTGGACTTTACTATGAGTTTGTGTGTTTTTTTGTGATTTCAGGTAATTTCTGGCTGAAATTGAGGGACTTAAGCAAAAGTCTGATTCAGAGGCTGAAAAAGGACTACTGATGCTGTTGGATTCTGACCTCCCTGCACTCGAAATGGAATTTCTGGTGCTATAGAAGTCCACATGGAATGCTCTCTACGGCGTTGGAAAGTAGACATCCAGGGCTTTCCAGCAATATATAATAGTCCATACTTTGTCCGAGTTTAGACGATGCAAACTGGCGTTTAACGCCAGCTTTCTGCCCTATTCTAACGTTAAACGCCAGAAACAAGTTGTAAAGCAGAGTTAAACACCAGAAACAAGTTACAAACTGGCGTTTAACTCCAAAAAGAGTCTCTACATACGAAAGCTCAATGCTCAGCCTAAGCACACACCAAGTGGGCCCAGAAGTGGATTTCTGCATCATTTACTTAATTCTGTAACCCTAGTAACTAGTTTAGTATAAATAGAACTTTTTATTATTGTATTAGGGGTCTTGGTCATTCTGGTTCCCCCTCTGGGGCCGAAGCCAATGAACACTATTTTCACTTATGTATTTTCAACAGTGGAGTTTCTACACACTATAGATTAAGGTGTGGAGCTCTGCTATTCCTCGAGTATTAATGCAAAGTACTATTGTTCTTATATTCAATTCATGCTTATTCTTATTCTAAGATATTCATTCGCACACAAGAATATGATGAATGTGATGATTATATGACACTCATCACCATTCTCACTTATGAACGCGTGATTGACAACCACTTCCGTTCTACATAAAAACAAGCTAGAGTGTGTATCTCTTGGATTCCTGGTCCATGACGCATGGTTGCCTCTCCTGACAACAGAGCCTTCCATTCCGTGATATCAGAGTCTTCGTGGTATAAGCTAGAATCAATTGGCAGCATTCTTGAGATCCGGAAAGTCTAAACCTTGTTTGTGGTATTCCGAGTAGGATCTGGGATGGGATGACTGTGACGAGCTTCAAACTCGCGACTGTAGGGCGTAGTGACAGACACAAAAGGATAGTAAATCCTATTCCTACACGATCGAGAACCAACAACTGATTAGCCATGCGGGAAACCGTAGAGGACCATTTTCACTGAGAGGATGGGAAGTAGCCACTGACAATGGTGACACCCAACATACAGCTTGCCATGGAAAGGAGTATGAAGGATTGGATGAAAGCAGTAGGAAAGCAGAGATTCAGAAGGAACAACGCATCTCCATACGCTTATCTGAAATACTCACCAATGAATTACATAAGTATCTATATCTTTATTTTACGTTTTATTTATCTTTTAATTATTAAAACTCTATAACCATTTGAATCCGCCTGACTGAGATTTACAAGGTGACCATAGCTTGCTTCAAGCCGACAATCTCCGTGGGATCGACCCTTACTCACGTAAGGTTTATTACTTGGACGACCCAGTGCACTTGCTGGTTAGTTGTGCAAAGTTGTGAAGAAGAGTGATATTACAATTGTGCGTACCAAGTTGTTGGCGCCATTGAGATCACAATTCCGTGCACCAATGACTAGAGAAGAGTAGCGTGAATTAGCTTTAGACACTTGAGAGATTTGAGTGCACATACACTACTAATAACAGTTCAATGCTTGATTCTATGTTCCCTGCTTTCATGAGCTGTCTTCTTACAAGTTTACTTGTCTTTACTGTATAATTTTAATTAGTGGAACTAGATTTATGTTTGTCTTGGAGAACTTATTTACTTTTAACCAAGTAGACAGAATTATCTTATCATATAGTTGCATTCATATACATAGGTTGCATTGTATTGCATTGCATGAGTCTTACTTTCCCCATTCATTCTTTATAGCTTCTCTTGAGCTTAGCATGAGAACATGCTAATGTTTAAGTGTGGGGAGATTGATAAATCACTATTTTATGGTTTATCTTGTGCTAATTTGAGTGGTTTTTATCAACTTTTTACTCACTTATTCATATAAATTGCATGGTTTTACATTTTCTTTCCTAACTTTGATCTATACTTGGAAACTTGCTTCCCAAGCTTTTAAATTACCAAAAATTAATTCACCTTTATACCATTTGATGCCGTGATATGTGTGTTAAGTGATTTCAGGATTTATAGGGCAGGAATGGCTTAGAGGATGGAAAGGAAGCATGCAAAAGTGGAAGGAATACAAGAAACTGAAGGAACTGCTAAAGCGACCTCCTGGTACTAAATCGACCATAACTTGAGCTACAGAGGTCCAAATGATGCGGTTTTAGTTGCGTTGGAAATATAACATCTGGGGCTTCACAATGATATATAATTTGCCATAGCTGCCCCGAAGACAAAAAATGCGCAAGCGTGGATCACGCGGACGCGTGACTTGGCAAAAATCCAATCCACGCTCATGCGTGACTTTTTCGCGACCTGTACGTACCAGATCTGGGCTGTTTTTGACCTAGTTTTCGGCCCAGAAAACACAGATTAGAGGATATAAAGTGGGGGAATGCATTCATTCATCAAATACAACTTTCATATTCACAATTTTAGGTTTTAGATGAAGTTTCTAGAGAGATGGGCTCTCTCCTCTCTCTTAGGATTTAGGATTTAGGATTTCTCTTAATTTTAGGCTTGCTTCTTCATTCCAGGTTCAATGTTCCTTTAATTTATGTTCTCTTCTACTTTTATTTACTCTATTACTTTAGTTGCTATATTTCACTTGCTAATTACTTATGTTGCCAAATTGGCTTATGAACTCTTCATGTTAGATTTGAATATTCTATTTAATGCAATTTGAGGTATTTAAGATTTATGATTGCTTTCTTCTATTTATGGCATAAATAATTTAGATTTTTCCCATTTTGGCTTTGGTTGAGTAATTGGTGACACTTGAGTTATCAAACTCAGCTGTTGATTGAAAATTAGAATTTGCTGATTGATTTGGATCTCTCTAAAGCTAGTCTTTCCAAAGGAGTTGACTAGGACTTGAGGAATCAAATTGATTAGTCCACTTGACTTTCCTTTATTTAGTAAGGGTTAAATAAGTGGGAGCAAAAGCCAATTCTCATCACACCTGATAAGGATAACTAGGATGGGATTTCCAGTTCTCATACCTTGCCAAGAGTTTTTCTAGTTATTAATTTACTTTAATTGTTGCCACTTTATTTTCCTGTTCCCTATTTCAAAAACCCAAAACATACCTTTTTCAATAACCAATAATAAGTCATACTTCCCTGAAATTCCTTGAGAGACGACCCGAGGTTTAAATACTTCGGTTATAAATTTTATTGGGTTTTGTTACTTGTGACAACCAAAGTTTTTGTACAAAGGGATTCTTTGTTGGTTTAGAAGCTATACCTACAACATGATTATTTTTATAAAATTCTTTACTGGCAGAAATTCTGATCGTCAATTGTCCAGGGTTTGCTACCGGACATATCGGATTTTGGCTTATAACCGACAGTTGAGCTCATGGGACATAAGGCAGACATACATCATTTGCATTTGTCTGAATTGTTTGGATGTGCATCTTGTATTTGGCTTTCTTTGTTGAATAGTTATATCTATATGCTAATTCAACTCAGTGCTTTATCTGTACCCTCTGTTTGTGTATTCCTTGTATTGCCTTGTATGTGTCTATGCAATTAAGAGATCCCTTATGCTGGCGATGGTGATGCTGAGGGTTATTCTTGATGAGATGTGGTGATTGAAGATTTGAGGAAAACTGAGATAAATAGATAGATTAGAATCCCTTAAGCAAGTTGCCATGTTCTGGTTAGTACGAACCCTAGGATTAAACCTTGTGGGATTGGAGAATTAGGATTGCCTAGCGGGTTCATGTTGTTTTACATAGTCTCTATTTGGAATTATTACCATACTGAGAATCCAAAAGGATGATATTCTCACTTGTGGGAATTGTTATTTTTCAAATGTAGGTCCAACGCTCCTCAGTGAGCGAGAGGTTTATTTGGACAACGAAGACTACCTTTTATTCTACTTTGAATTTAGATTCTCTTCTCATTTTGGAAAAGAACTTATATGATATATTTATTTTGAAAATTTTCCTTTAGAGGCTTATGATATATTTTAGAGAGATAGAGTATGTTTATTAAACTATTTTAATTATCTTCCTTTCTTTTGACGCGCTTATGCATGTATCCAGTGTGAACGATTAGCGAATTGTCTTTTATCCATGTTTTAAATCCTTTTCCCAGACTTCTAGTTTAATACTTCTTTTCATACATAAGTATTTATATCCAAACCATGTGTCGTAGCACCAAACCATAATTGAACTATGACTTAAGCATAAGGCAATGAATGGCAAGATGTTACCCCTATCTTCTCTTTAAAGGCTCTTAGTTAAATTATCCTTCAAATATATGTATGTATTTTGCTTTTAAACGTCGTAACACCTCACCACCTCTGATTTACGACTTAAGTGTAAAGCTTTGTGTGGTAGGGTGTTACATCAAGGAATTGTTATAAATCGATATTGTTATAAATGATTTGGAATATTTGAATGAATGTAATTTGATTAAATGTTTAAATAGTGGATGAAGTTAGTTTAATTGGGTTATGAACTGTGATTGATTTGATTTGGTTGCTGACATTTTGGATTATATTGATTTCCTTGAGTTGGTGATTATGTTGTTTTCTCTAAGTTGGTGTTGTTGTGATAACGGTTAAATGAAATAGTTTGATATTCGAAATGGATAGGTATTGGAAATGGTTGAGAAGGATGGAGAGATATTGGTTTAGATTCAACCCTTGATGGATGGAAAGGTCTGAGTTTTAAGGAAGATTTTGCCAAAATTTTTATGAGAATTAACTTATTTTGGTTTGATTAATTATGAAAAAAATTATATTCTTTGGGTGCTTTAACAAAATTTAAAGCAATGCAAATGATTATTTAGGAATAAATGATGTTTGTTTCAATTAAGACTACAATTGGAAAATTTGGATTGAAGAATTATGTTTTGAGAAGTTTTTAGTGAATTTAAAAGCAATTGGATCTTACTGGTAAAACAAAATAATTTTTGAGTCTTTTAGAAAAAGTTTTGAACTTGAAAATGAAGTTAAAGTTAGTTTTAGGAGATTGGTTAAACAAAATGAGTTTCATTTGGTTACTTCTAATTAAAGGGTTATGTTTTAAAAGGTTTTAGTAAATTTAAAGTATTTAGATTCGATTAGCGAAAAAGAATGATTTTTGAGACTTTGGAAAAGTCATCAATTCAAGAATGAAGTTGAAATTCTTATGAGAACTTGGTTAAACAAAAATGAGATTTTATTTGATTTTGAATAACAATGAAAATGATTATGTTTTGGGAGCATTTTAGCAATTTTAAAGTAATTATTTAAGAACAAAATGATTATGTTTTCAATTAAGGTTTTGATTTGTGGAAATAAGGTGATTTTTGAGACTTTTGGTGAAAAGAATTCGGGTGTGCGCAGCAGAGAGACAATATCTGGGTTAGCTACCGGATGTGTCGGATATGATACTTTAACCGACATGTGAGCTCACGGCCAATAGAACAGGCATGCATCATACTGCATTTATTTGAAATTGCTAGTGTCTGCAAAATTACTTGGTTTGCCTAATTGATATTTTGTTAACTGCTAATTGTACTACTTATCATAATTGTTCTTTATGTGTGATTATTTGATTGTCTGTCTAACTACTTGTGATTGTGACTTGTTGGTTTGGATTATGGTGGAGTGTGGTGGCTTGTAAGAGATTGACTTTATGATGGTTTGAATGCTAGATGAATTATGGGCCAGAGGCCCTGATAGATTGAGTTATATCTCTTGATGTGTTATGATGTATTTTGGTCTGAAAGTTGTGATTATTTGAACGTGAATGAATTTTGGACCAGAAGTCATGATTGGGTGAGTTACACCGCTGGTAAATTTGGTAAAAAAAATTGATATGTATTGATGTGTTGTGGTGTATTCGTTGAGATCCGAAACCTTGTAGATAATATGTGAAATTGGACTTGGGATACGTAACACCCCGTTATCCTAAGCCTTATCTCTAGCCGTAAAGCAGAGGATAATAAAGTGCCATAACAGTTCTAAGGATTAGA
>NC_029794.2:97415143-97453158 GCF_000816755.2 Arachis ipaensis
ATTTATAACTAGAAGCCCGATGACGGAGTAAAGCTCAAAGTCGCATAAGGCGGAATTACAAAACGCGAAGTGTTCACACACGATAACTAAACACGTAGCCACGGACAGAAAAAGGCATAATATATATAAAATCTTGTAGATAGCTCCAGGATACACAAGGTAATAATTAAATTATCAAGATATATATAAGTATGAAATACCAAGAAGGGAACCAGTCACAGCCTGCGGAGTTTAGGCCGGCTAGTCAAAGTGAAATACAAAAGAGTTTTTGGAAATTTAAAACAGCTTGTACAACTTATCTCTCAAATCAAGCCACTAAATCCATAAAGTCTAAAATAAAAGATGAGAGAAATTACTACAACAAAAAAAATCAAATACAAAGAGATAGCAAAAGATCCTCCGTTCTGTCACTATCCCGCAACTCACCAAGGTGGGTTACGACCTGCATCTGAAAAGCAATGACGATCAGATTTTTGCTAATTTAGAATTTTATAAAAATATAATCGCGTTGGTAGTATAGTTTCTAAACCAACACAGAATCCTTTCGTACAAAGTTTTGGTTGTCACAAGTAACAAAACCCAATAAAATTTATAACTGAAGTATTCAAATCTCGGGTCGTCTTCTCAAGGAATTGCAGGGAAGTATGATTTATTATTGGTTATATAAAAGGATATTTTTGGGTTCTTAAAATAAGGAACAAGTAATTTAAATGACAAGAGAATTAAATTAATAATTATAAAAAGAACTCTTGGCGAGGTATAAGAAATTGAGGTCCTATCCTAACTACCCTTATCAGGTGTGATGAGAATTGGATTTTGTTCCCACTTTAATTAACCCTTGCTAAATAAAGGAAAGTCAAGTGAACAAATTGATTTGATCCTCAGATCCCAGTTAACTTATATGGAAAGACTAGAGTTATTGGAGTACAAATTAATTAGCAAAGAATTCAAATTTCAATCAACAGCTGAGTTTGATAACTCAAGTGTTACTAATTACTTAACCAAGGCCAAAAAGAAAAATTATCTTAAATTAAATTAAAATCATTCATAAATAAATTAAAGCAAAATCAAATCAGAAATACCTTATAATATATTAATTAAGAAAATCATAACATGAATGGTTCATAAACCAAATTGAAAAGATAAATGACAATTAAAGTAATAGAATAAATAAAAGTAGAAAATAAATTAAAGGAACATTGAACCTGTAATTGAAGAGAAGTAGCCTAAACATAATAGAAATCCTAAATCCTAATCCTAAGAGAGAGGAGAGACCCTCTCTCTCTAAAACTACATCTAAAAACCTAAAAATTATGAATTATGAGCCGTCTTCATGAATGGATGTATTCTCCCACTTTATAGCCTCTAATTTGTGTTCTCTGGACCAAAAACTGGGTCAAAAACAGCTCAAAAATCGCCCCCAACAATTTCTGGTATGTACAGGTCGCGGCAAAGTGACGCGGAAGCGTCGTCCACGCGTTCGCGCGGATTGCGTTTTTGCTAGGTCACACGTCCGCGTGATCCACGCGTTTGCGTCGCCTGGCTTCAGGGAAGCTATGGCAAATTATATATTGTTACGAAGCCCCGAACGTTAGCTTTCTATCGCAACTGGAACTGCATCATTTGGACCTCTGTAGCTTAGGTTATGGTCGATTTAGTACCAGGAGGTCAGGCTGGACACCTTTAGCATTTCCTTTAGTTTCTTGTATTCCTTTCACTTTTGCATGCTTCCTTTCCATCCTCTAAGCCATTCCTACCTTGTAATCCCTGAAAACACTCAACACACATATCTAGGCGTCTAATGGTAATAAGAGAGGATTAATATTAGCAATTTAAAGGCAAAAGAAGCATGTTTTTAATCATAGCACAAAATCAGGAAGGAAAATGTAAAACATGCCAATAGTATGAATAAGTGGGTAAAGAGTTGATAAAAATCACTCAATTGAGCACAAGATAAACCTTGAAATAGTTGTTTATCAACCTTCCCACACATAAACATTAGCATGTCCTCATGCTAAGCTCAAGAGAAGCTATAAAGAGGTGAAGATGAAAGGTAGAATGTATGAAATGCAACCTATCTATATGAATGCAACTACATGCAGAATGTTTCTACCTACTTGGTTAAAAGTAAATAAATCCTTCAAGGAGAAATATGAACTGGATCTCACTAATTCAAATCATAAAATAAAGTACAAGTAAACTTGTAGAAGAAAATAGCTTGTGAAAGCCGGGAACAAAGAATCGAGCATCGAACCCTCAGTGGAAGTGTATGCACTCTAATCGCTCAGGTGTTTAAGGTTTGATCTCTCACTTTCCTACTAATCTTACTTTCTAAGGCTTGCTCTTCATCTAACAATCAACATAAATTTAATGCACAGATACACATATCAAGAGGACTTTTAAAGGTTGTAATGGGGTTAGGGTCAAGGTAGGATTGTATTTGGCCAAGTGGACTAAAATCTGAATCCTTAATTAACTTCAACTTTCCACCTAACTTTAGACAATCCATGTAATTATAATACCACATCTAACTATCTATTAACTATGTTTTCCACCTATTTTTTTTCTTTTGTTTCTCTCAATGCATATGATTAAATTATTGAATGCATGAATATGTCCTAAACATTTCTTTCACATTTTCATAAAGATATATAACACCCAATTCTTAAACCAAACGTTTCCAAACCCACTTTCCCCACACTTAAATCATAAGCACTCTCACTAGTCTAAGCTAACCAAGGATTCAAATTAAAGACATTATTGTTTTCCGCTTAGAGTTAATGATGTGCTAAAGTAAAGAACAAATGGGTATAATAGGCTCAACATTGGTTTGCAAGGGATAATGAAAGGTAAGGCCATATGGGTATGTAAGCTCAGTGAAACAAATGCCTCAATCATATAAGTGCATGCATACATCAAACCATGGAAATATAATTGAATTAAGCAAGACAAAGATCACAATTTTTGAGAGAAAAACACACACTAAAAATAAAATGTTGGTTGATAAAATGCAACCAATCAATTAGGCTCAAAATCTCACTGGTTTTGTGTGTTCGAGCTCTAAACCATGTTCCAATATAATATTTCATCAAATAAGTTTTTCAAAAAGTTTAATTCAAATTAGTGAAATGCTATAAAAAGTTTCTTGAAAAAGAAAATATTACTTCAACCAAGTGGTACAATATGCACAAAATCAAACAAATATGCAATCAATCATGCAAATGCAACAATGAACAAACAAAGAAAATAAAACATTGGTGTTGAGAAAGAAAAATACTAACCCACGGAAGTCGGTATCGACCTCCCCACACTTAAAGATTGCACCATCCTCGGTGCATGCTAAGATGTGCAAGTGGACGGGTTGCTCCAATTGACGCTTTTCTCCCCAAGGAATGTGCAGATGGACTTGTTTGTCTCCCCATTTAGAAGCTTTCCCTTTTCCTTCTTTGGTGGCCAGCCTGAAAGAAGAGGAAAAAGAAGAAAAATTAATCCAGAAATAAAGATAAGAAAATAAATAAAGTCTGGGTGGGTTAATGTCAAATAATGAGGGTCTCAATTACATGGTAGCTACAACATGCAAGTGAGAAAACAATAGAAGCACATAGCATACCAGTGGTGCAAAATTTGCAACAAAGGGGAGGAGTGTGGGTAATGAAAGACAATCTAAATTCATATCAATGCACACGAAATATAAGTATCATAAAAGATTAGCATTGACTTAAATAATATTACCCAACAGTGGTAAACAAGTTACTAGGCACCAAAATAATACCAGAAAAGATATAACAGTTGAAAAAGAAAATTTTAACACCAATAAAAAAATAATAAATTTAGAAAAGAAAATAAAAATATGCACAAAATTAAAATGCAATGGATGAAAGTATGCAAATAAATTAAATAAAATAGAATGAAAGTGAAGAAGGATGAGAAATTAAAGGGATGAAGAAGAAGAAAGTAAGAAAGAAGGAAGAAAGAATAAGAAGGGATAAGAGAGAATTAGGATTAGGGAAGAAAAGATAAGATATTTTGGCTGATCTGGATAAACTATGCGCCGCATGAGACGCGGACGCGTGAGTCACCCGGTCACGTGGTGTGTGATGTTTTTCAAGTGACGCGAACGCGTGGGTCATGCGGTCGCGTGACTTGATTTGTGCGAATGGCGCGAGAGCAGCCGCGCGTTCGCGCAACTCTCTGTCTCAAACTCATTTTGCCAAAATTTTTGGGTGACGCGATCGCGTGAATGGCGATGTTTTGAAAACGACGTGGCCGCGTGGAGTACGCGGTCGTGTGGTAGGGCTGGTGCATCTAGCACGATTCCAGGCCCACTCGATCATAACTTGCTGCCATACACCTCTTTTACGTCGATTTTGGGGGCACGCGTTCGCATGGGTGACACGGACGCGTGGGAGGCATATTTTCCAAATGACGCGGTCGCGTGGGCATGGTTATGTCTAAGGCGTGCCTCCAGCCACGCTTTCGCGTGACTCTCTGTCCAATTCTCTTTTCTTCACAACACACTGGTGACGCGGACGCGTCAGCAATGCTTACGCATCGCGTGCGTGTTTTTTTTATGCAGTATGCAGGATGCAAAATGCAGATGCAGTGCTGATATGGATATTATGAATAATTCTAGGATCAATAAAATAGAATAAAATAAAACTTGAAAACAAACAAAACGAAATAAAATTAAAATTGAAAAAGGAATGATCATACCATGTTGGGTTGTCTCCCACCTAGCACTTTTAGTTAAAGTCCTTAAGTTGGACCTTTGGTGAGCTCCTTGTCATGGTGGCTTGTGCTTGAACTCGTCTTGAAACTTCCACCAATGCTTGGACTTCCAATAAGCTCGATCAGTACCAAGTAAATTTCTCAAGCTATGATGGCGTTCTTCACAAGTTTTAAGCTCCCAAATTTGATCCTCATGTATGCCTGGATCCCAAATCTTGTATCTACACCCGTCTTGAAGTGGATCATCATTGTTCCAATCGGGTGGCAAGCAGTCTGAATTCTCTAAGGAGTACCAAACTCTTCTTTTAGATCTAACCAAATTATCATCAGTTGAGTCCTTACATCTATCTCTTGAAATATCAACCTTGATGAGCCTTGATTTGCAACTCCAACCACTAAACATTCTTCTCTTACGCTTAATGCCACAAAGGTTCCTAAGTTGGCCGTCTGTTTCAAGAATACCGTACTCAAGTAGGATAGGAAGACGAATAGAGATAAGGTTTACCCACTCAAGTGAAGGAGTAGACGACAACCTAGGTGGAAAAGTCTCCAACGTCCTTGACAAAGCGTGCTCAACTCCCGTCCATCCTTTTCGAAGGGCTTCTACTTCCACATCATTTGCAGACTCAATCAGAGAAGAGTCTTCGTACTCAAAGAGTTCGTTTGTGGATGTAGATTTATCACTAGGAGGACTTGATGCATGATTCTCATCACCAAGGGAACTTATTTCTTGATCTATCCCATCCAAGTCTTCATAAGGAATATGCCATGGAGGTTGTGCACTGGCTTTCTTGACATCAATTTCGATCTTATTGGAGGAGTACTCTACAATCCTAGATTCCCATGGAGGTTCAGCATCTCCCAAATCTTCAACCACTTCTTTCTCTGCAACTGTTATGGCTTCCTCCACTTGTTCCAATACAAAGCCATGTTCCTCGTTGTCCACCGAAGTTTCTAGTGTCTCTTTCATGCTACGCTCTTCTTTTAATTCTCCACATGTAGCCAAGGGAGTACTTTGAGTGCTTAGATGTTGGGAAACTAATCGATTTATTACCTCAGTAAAGGCAGTCGTGAATTCTAGTACTCCCCATTTCATCTCTCTTTGCCCTTGAAGAAGAACACCAATAGTATTATGCATTGAAGGTTGAGGTGGATGTGAGGGCTCATTATTTGGGAGGAAAGGTTCATGATAAGAGGGTGGTTCATCACTCTCCATCTTTTCCACTCGTTGCACAGCACATTTCAATTTCTTGCTCTCAAATTGAGATTCCTTAGCCATGAAAGCTTCGGGTGCTGTTTGGTTTATCGCTCAGTCCAATTGACGCAGGGTTGCTTGAAATCGATCCATTATTTCCTTGAGACGATCCCTTGACTCTTGTTCTACTCGGATATCATAAGTAGGATTATAAGGCTCTTGGATTGATGGATATGGATGTGGTGTATATGGAGGTGGTGGTCATTGGGAGTAACTGGGTTGGAATTGGGGTGGATCTATGTATGGCTCATATGGCTCATAGGGTGGTTGATATGGTAGATAAAGGTTAGAATCATGTGATGATGTTTGGTAGTAGAGGGCTTGTGAGTATGGTGGTCTAGAGTTGTGTTGAGGAGGCAGTTCATAATCATATGGTGGGCCTTGTTGGTAACTACAAGGGGGTCCACCATATCCATTATCTGGGTATGCATTCTGGAATGGTCGTGGTCCATGGTATCTTGGAGGGTGTTGTTGCCGAAAGGATTGATCAGATCCTCGTGGCTCCGTCCATCTCTGATTGTTCTGACCTTGATGCATGTTCCTGTTATAGCTTCCATTCCTTTCAACAGCATTAGAACCAAACTCAAAACGACGGGGGTGAGAATTCATAGTAACAAATAAAACTTGAAAACAAAAATAAAAGCAAATAAACAAGCAAAATAAAGTCTTTACAATAACCAATAATAAGGCACACGTTTGCAATTCCCCGGCAACGGCGCCATTTTGACGATCTGATTTCTGCTAATTTATAATTTTATAAAAATATAATCACGTTGGTAGTAAAGTTTCTAAACCAACAGAGAATCCTTTCGTACAAAAGTTTTGGTTGTCACAAGTAACAAAACACAATAAAATTTATAACCGAAGTTTTCAAACCTCGGGTCATTTTCTCAAGAAATTGCAGGGAAGTATGATTTATTATTGGTTATGTAAAAAAAGATATTTTTGGGTTTTTAAAATAAGGAACAAGTAATTTAAATGACAAGAGAATTAAATTAATAATTATAAAAAGAACTCTTGGCGAGGTATAAGAAATTGAGGTCCTATCCTAACTACCCTTATCAGGTGTGATGAGAATTGGATTTTGCTCCCACTTTAATTAACCCTTGCTAAACAAAGGAAAGTCAAGTGAACAAATTGATTTGATCCTCAGATCCCAGTCAACTCATATGGAAAGACTAGAGTTATTGGAGTACAAATTAATCAGCAAAGAATTCCAATTTCAATCAACAGCTGAGTTTGATAACTCAAGTGTTACTAATAACTTAACCAAGGCCAAAAGGGAAAATTATCTTAAATTAAATTAAAATCATTCATAAATAAATTAAAGCAAAATCAAATCTGAAATACCTCAAAATATATTAATTAAGAAAATCATAACATGAATGGTTCATAAACCAAATTGAAAAGATAAATGACAATTAAAGTAATAGAATAAATAAAAGTAGAAAATAAATTAAAGGAACATTGAACCTGTAATTGAAGAGAAGAAGCCTAAACATAATAGAAATCCTAAATCCTAATCCTAAGAGAGAGGAGAGAACTTCTCTCTCTAAAACTGCATCTAAAAACCTAAAAATTATGAATTATGAGCTGTCTTCATGAATGGATGTATTCTCCCACTTTATAGCCTCTAATCTGTGTTCTCTGGGCCAAAAACTGGGTAAAAAACAGCCCAGAAATTGCCCCCAGCAATTTATGGTACGTACAGGTCACGACAAAGTGACGCGGAAGCGTCGTCCACGCGTTCGCGCGGATTGTGTTTTTGCCAGGTCATGCGTCCGCGTAATTCACGCGTTCGTGTCACCTAGCTTCGGGGCAGATATGGCAAATTATATATTGTTGTGAAGCCCCAGACGTTATCTTTCCAACGCAACTGGAACCGCATCATTTGGACCTCTTTAGCTCAAGTTATGTTCGATTTAGTATCAGGAGGTCAGGCTAGACAGCTTTAGCAGTTCCTTCAGTTTCTTGTATTCATTCCACTTTTGCATGCTTCCTTTCCATCCTCTAAGCCATTCCTATCCTGTAATCCCTAAAAACACTCAACACATATATCAAGGCATCTAATGGTAATAAGAGAGGATTAATATTAGCAATTTAAAGGCCAAAAAAGCATGTTTTCAATCATAGCACAAAATCAGGAAGGAAAACGTAAAACATGCGAATAGTATGAATAAGTGGGTAAAGAGTTGATAAAAATCACTCAATTGAGCACAAGATAAACCATGAAATAGTGGTTTATCAAGCAACAACAACATATGATATGAGAATCGGATGTTCTCAGTGTGGTAACAGTGCCCAATATGTAAGATATGAGGTTCTGGGACGCCAAAGGCAATCCTAGAAATTCACATCGAAAACAGATATTCAAGCTTAACAAAGATAAATAACTTAAACCATAAACCATTACAGGGTTATCTAAACTTAAGGGATTTCTAACTAAAACTAATCACACTGCTGTATCCCACAGCCTTCACCAACCTACCTTCCATGTGATCCCATCGCCACTGCCTACCTGACCTCCTCAGCACCAAACAATCACAAGTATATATAAGCAAGTAACACACAGGTAATACTCATGTATAGCAAGTAATTCAAGAAACAAGTTGGCATATTATACAATTAGGTAAATTGCAAGTAATTAAAGCAAACAAGCACATAAGAGATGAATATGATGAATGTCTATCATATTTAGCTCGTGATATCACTTGTCGGTTCAAAATTCTAACCCGGCACATCTCCGGGGATATTGCCTTTCTGCTATGACCAGGGATATGGTGCCCTGCTCACTCTTGCAGCAGAGAATCTACCATGCCAGGGATATAGTGCCCTGCACACTATTGACCCGTGGATATAGTGCCCGGCACCCTCTTTCGGGTTATAGTGCTCGAGTTCACTCTGGCAGCAGAAAGGTTACGTGAGCGGGAGACTGCCACAGCCCTCACATCTCAATGTAAGCGGGAGACTACCTCGGCCCCTACACCGGCACCGCTACCTCAGACAAGCGAGAGACTACCACAGCCCTTGCCCGAGGCGCAAAGTGACTTATTAAAATAATACATGTCACGTGAGTGAGAGACTGCCACAGACCTCACATCCGAACGTAGGCGGGAGACTTCCACAGTCCCTACGATGGAGAACAATGCATGTCACAATCACATAATCCATCTCAGAGGCCACTGCTCATAGCACACTTTCGTTCATACTCATTTCATTAACCATAATCATTCATTCCAAGTCTTAAACTCATCATCCATCCTCAATATCATAAGTTCATCATCAGTATAGTACACCATCAGATACCCAACTAGTCCATCCCCCCATACACCAAAAACTTAAGTCTCCGTCTTCTAACTTATTACCAGAAAAATATCTAGTTAAACTTACTAATGGTATTTTCTATGTTTCAAAGCGTAAAAATAAGCTAAGGGATCTTAAACAAGCATTATGAAAGTTTACAAGCTTACCGAGAAGGTAAAATGGTTAAAAACAAGGTTTTTATTGAAAACTAGGGCAGTGTGTGTATGCATAGGGTTATGCGTACGCACTCCCAGAAGAGTTATCTCAAAGTGTGCGTACGCGTAGAGGTCTGCATACACACACAAAGCAAATTTTTCCATTTTGTGTGCAGGCATGGATACGTGTGAACGCCCTCAACAGAAGGCAATTTTTAGTGTGTGCGTACGCATGATGTTGTGCGTACGCACAACTTGCAAATTTCGCAGGGTATGTGTGCGCATAAGAGTGTGTGAACGCTCTCAATAGTAGGCATATCCTTTTGTGTGTGTGTGCACCAGAGTGTGCGTATGCACGTTTTCAAAAATTTACAGGGTGTGCGTGCGCACAATGGTGTGCGTACGCACAAGTAAAAACATGGCCCTTGTTCAGAGCGCGCGCACAGCATTGTGCGTGCGCACACAAACCAAAACTCACAATTTCTCCAACATCACAGAAATCAGATTTTTGACACCAACTTTTAATGATCATATCTTTTCTATAAAAACTCAATTTTCACAAAATCTATACCATTTTAAAGCTCTTTGAATTATATTTAATTTGATACAAAATTCAATCAATTTTAAAAACTATAGCTTAAGATATGATCTGCTAAATTTGGCCTAAAATCTGTTTTTACCAAAAACCTTAAAAACTCAATTTCACCAAATCTCTCAATTCAAAACCAAACTACTCACAACCCAAACAATACCAAAACAACACAAAAGTCCATACCATTCATTCTTTAAACTCAACCATCAATAACATCCCAATTACACTATTCCACACCATCAAAATCATTATTCATCAACATCTAAATTCAACCTAAATCACATCAAGCTCCTAAACTCCATCATTATTCAACTATACAATATCCAACCTTTAATATCCTAACTTATAAACTCCTTCAACACTTATCATTAACAATACTCATAGTCATCATCAATCAAAATCAACACCAATACCCATCAAGTTATTCTCATAATCATACTTCCCCACATACAACTCACTCAACCTTTATCAAAATTCATATACCACACATTCCAAAAACTCCATATCATCATTATTATCATCAAACATATAATCACATACAATAAATCATACAACCACTTCATTCAATCCTATCTTAAAGGGCACTAGACTAAGTTTCACGAAACATTACATATTACATAAAGGAAACTGAAATCATACCTTGACCGATTTCCACGCAACTCAAAACATCAAGCTCAAACTCAAAGCTCCAAAACCATCAAGCTTGCTCCAACAAATACCAAACCTCAATCTAACATCATACAACATACCAACATCAAACTTAGGGTTCACAAAATAACTAAACACTAGGGTTTAGTGAAACCTTACCTTACCCAATGGCATTAGGGGTAAAACCCAACAATATTCCAATGCTAGATCACCCCTAAACAAACAAAAACACAAAGAAACTCAAAAATCCAAAGCCATTTTTGAGTTTTTGGATAGGGCAGAAAATTGGAGCTAGAGAAAGAGTTTCTTACCAATAAAACTTAGTTAGAAATGACGGACTCGGTAAGAGCAATGCGTGGCCGCAAACGGCTCATCAATCGGAGCTCCGTAGTTCAAGTTATGGTCACCGGAAGTGGAGGATGAATAGTGACCAAACCCTTTGCTCTCGTCTCTCTCAAAACTGCTCCCCTTTTCTTTTTTTAAGATTAGCTCCCGATTTTCAATTTTAAATTATTTTTGTCTTTTCAAAGTAATAAATTCAATTTAAAAAAAATATTATTTTTCTCAATACGCGGTACCGGACAGACTAGTGCCGATATCACTGGCTAAAGCATCGGTACGCATTTTTATAAAAAATTTTCGCAAAAGATATATTTTCCCACTTAGAATAATTCATTTAATACAAATTTCACCATTTTATTTTCAAAAGAACACTTCTATATTTTCGAACCTATTCTGGACTTATTATTTTATTAAATTGGTTATACGTGAAAATTCTGGTTCTTACAGGATAATTAATCGTTGTTGTTTGAAGAGTTGTATGAGGCATGATTTTAAAAATAAAGATTAATGTTTAGTGAATTAATTATTAAAGAACTAGATGGGATTAAGAATGAGACAAATGGTTAGAGAAAAGATTCATAAAATGAGCAATGATCACTACTATTAAACAAATTTTCTTTTTATATATCCTTCTACAATAATTTTGAAACTCCTTTACTGAGACCGTGTGGTTAGGTTCTCACGCCCTACAGCCCTATCTTGTTTAGGAAATGGAAGGAAAGGCTATGAATATTTTTCTGATCATTTGGTTATATTTTATTTGTTTAATTATCTTAGATATTTTCCTTCGCCTTGTTATCGTTAGTTATATTCTGTAAAGATGGATAAGAATTGTTATTTTATGATATGTGTATGTATATTACTTGTCTAATTACACTTGTGTAAGTTATTCTTGTGAATGTAATAGTGTTGTGTGATGATTTATTATATATATGTATGCATGTTTGTACGTACAAAGAAAATAAATATTTCTGGTTTTTCAAAGAAAAGTCTATGAGGATTTTTAGGTAAAGGCTCCTATTTTATTATTATATATAGAAGTGGTCGATGTCCTCGCCATAAGAGTGGCATAGCCGAAAGCGTGACATTTTAGTAATAAAGGTGTTACACCAAATGAGAGAGAGTGTCATTACTAATTGTAATAAGTAAATCATCTGAAATTTCAATTTCTGACTTATCACCAACAGTAGAACCAATATTCCCGTTTCTAATATCAATTATCCAATTAGCAAATATCTTCATTTTACCAACATGTTGATTTGAATTAGACATTAGAAGCCTCATGTTCGTTTGCAACTTCAAAACCTTACAAAATGACCCTAGATGGGATGAATTAATAGTTGATCACAATATATCGTATCTACTCCCTTTCAGAATTACCGGCAGTAGCTGTCTGAAATTACGTCCTAGAACAACAACCTTACCACCAAATGGTTGATGTGTCTTATGTTGATCAGAAACTAACATAAGATCCCTAAGCGTCCGATCAAGTATTCAAATAAGAATTAAGTAAATTAACTTTCAAATACAAAAAATGCAATATATGACCATATCTTTCTTAGAATTTTAAAAACTTGTACACTTATTTGATAATTTTTTGTTCACAAAAGGCATAACAATAGTAAATAATAAGGTGCTGATATTGCTACTTCTCAAATTACCTGTATTCTCAACAATATTGAATATGTCTGGATATTCAATTTGCATAGAATTATCTAATATAGTCGTGTTTCCAGTAATATCCTCAATTTCTTCAAATATTCTTGCAAACTTTATAATCAATTCCTTCAACAATGATTTTTCTTTTGTCTGACATGTCTTCCTTTTTTAGCTATACACATTGTCTTTGATTGTTTAGTTAGTAAATTTGAATTAGATATAATGCCCCTATAACCACTAGAGAGAACACATTAATTACTCTATATTATAAAAAATTAACATATCCTTAAATTTAAAAGGAAACTATATTATATCACTATTGTTATTGGCTATATTGATAATGTTTCTACATGTCATCATTATGTCTGTAAGATGCCCTTTAATTGATATATTACCTGTTGAGAGCATTATGATTTAGTAAAATTTTTGAACCAACTGAATTATGTATCCATATTATAAAGATGGGATTAAAATTAGAAGTAAAACTTTAGGTTTGTCATAATTACAATCCATCGTGGTTATCTTACTGTGTCTCTTTTGAAGTAGCATAGTCTTCCTCTTCATTCTTGTACCCTTTTGCAACCTATATCACTTCGTGTACTCTAGTGTATTTGTAGAATTTCATAAAATACTAGATAATTAATTGACAAGTAATAAATAAATTAAATGAGAGCGAAAAATATTAGAGATTTAATATCTATAATTTGAAAAAATAAAAATATTTAAGGTGCGAATTAAAACCCTTATCTTAAAGGTTTTGGTTCAAAATTAGGCCAACGGGCTAAGAAAATGAAGTTAGCCATACCAAGTCCAAGCCCACACATATATGTACCCACACTTAATGAAAGTTTAGCATCATTCACCCCATTTTGTGTGAAACACAGTTAGGGAGAGGAGAGAAAAGAGAGAAGAGAAACCCTAGGCACCCTCACCTTCAAACCTCCATAACTTTTGATCCGGAGCTCCGATTGATGAGCCGTTTATTGCCATGTGTTCATCTCGGAATTTTCTTCATTTCTATATAAATAAAGTGGTAAGAAACTCTAAGATTTTTGCCCAATTTTCATTCCTCTAGTAATTCGCATTTTTGGTAATGTGGGTATTGAGATATTGTGATTTTGATGCTTTAGGGGAAGCTTAACACAATCTCTAGTTGGGTTATAACCCAAGATCATATGGTATAAGGTAAAGAAACTCAATCCCTCTATTAGCTCCAATTTTGAGTGAAAAATCTAGTATAAACGTTGAATAATTGATGTAATTAGATTATATGGAGTAGCTTAGACTTGCTTGATTGATTTTGGCGCAACTTAGAGGCTTAGATTGATTGTGGAGCTCTTTATCAGAAGAGGATTGGCTAAGCTTGGGTGTTATTGAGAAGGAAATCCAATTGTTGGGTAAATCGCCATCATTAAGGCACGGGTTTGAGTTTCAAGTAGGCATTATGTAGAGTTATATAAATGCCTAGGTTAATTAACCATAGGATAAGTGTGGATTGCATTGGTTGATGTTGTGATTAGTAAATGAATGAGTATGTGTTTGCATTTGATTGAAATGGGTTGTGTGTATATGAATTTGGTAAAACTATGGACTATGATGGTGATTAGGTGAAAATTGGGCCGGAGGCCGTAATTGTGTAAGTCACGGTAAGTGGTTGGCATTGATGAGATGTTGAGATTTAATTGGTTGATTGTTTATGGAATTATGTGAATTTTCTTGAATAATGAGCCTTTGAATTGGGATTGATGTTTGATTAGGATTAATGGAGATTGATGTGAATTTGGGTATTGATTAATTGCTAGGAGTTGACGTTATAAGTGTTGAATGAATAAGAAATGATTTGAGAATGATGATGGAACACTAAGAATGTATAAAATATGGTTTTGGGATTGTTTTAAAAGAGATGAGTTGAGAATTTAGCATATAATGAGTTAATGCAGAATTTTGATAAAACTAGTTTTTAACTAATTTCGATGGACCATAACTTGGTGCCTGGAGCTTGGAATTGAGTGGAGGTTATCTCACATTAAAGATAATTAAATTACCTTTAAAACGATATAAAGATGAGAAAAACTGGATTTTTATAGAGAAAGTTATGAGAGTTAGAATTTTGGAGTTGAAAACTGAATTTCTACAACATAATTAACTTTTCTAAAACCAATATTCTCGCATACGCAGAGGTGTCACGCGACACGACCAGATGTTTCTGTCCGAGTACCCTCGTGTACATAAAGAAGGTTTATGTACCGCAAAGTTTTGCACTCATGCGTACGTGGAAGTGGCATGCATACGCACAAGTCCTGTTTTTTTTTTTTTTTAACTCTGTTTTCAATGTTTAGCCGTCCTGGCAAGTGTGTAAGCCCTCGTAACCCCTAATTTAATCCCGATGACCAATTTTTAGGCCCTAAATTGAGTATGAGCTTATGACATAGTTTGAATTGAATTGTTCCCAATTTGATGCATGGTTAGTGATGAGCGGATAATTTATACCCTTTTTGGCATTGTTTTTACATAGTTTTTAGCATGATTTAATTACTTTTTATTCTATTTTTATTAGTTTTTATGAAAAAATTATATTTCTGGACTTTACTATGAGTTTGTGTATTTTTCTGTAATTTCAGGTATTTTCTGGTCTAAATTGAGGGACCTGAGCAAAAATCTGATCCAGAGGCTGAGAAAGGACTACAGATGTTGTTGGATTCTGACCCTCCTGCACTAGAAGTGGATTTTCTGGAGCTACAGAAGACCAATTGGTGCACTCTCAATTGCGTTGGAAAGTAGACATCTTGAGCTTTCCAAAAATATATAATAGTACAAACTTTGCCTGAGATTTGATGGCCCAAACTGGCGTTCAAACGCCCATCAGAGACCCTTTTTTCTGGCGTAAAACACCAGAACTGGAGTTAAACGCCCAAACTGGCATCCAAGCTGGCGTTTAACTCTAGAAATGGCCTATACACGTGTAAAGCTCAATGCTCAACCCAAGCACACACCAAGTGGGCCCCGAAAGTGGATTTCTGCACTATCTGCACTTAGTTACTTATTTTCTGTAATCCTTAGTAACTAGTTTAGTATAAATAGCACTTTTTACTATTGTATTCACATATCTAGGATCTTTGGACTTGGAGGCTGGCCATTCGGCCATGCCTAGACCTCTTTTCTCTTATGTATGTTCTACGGTGGAGTTTCTACACCTCATAGATTAAGGTGAGGAGCTCTACTTTTTTTCATGAATTAATGCAAGTACTATTATTTCTCTTTCAATTCACACTTACTTCTTCTCCAAGATATACTCTCGTACTTAATTCAGGTAAGTCAGAATGAAGGGGTGACCCGTGACAATCACCCACTATCTTTGTTATTCGCTTAGCCAAGATCCGCGTGCCTGACAACCACAAGCGGTCTACATGATGTTCAACGTAGTCATTGGACGACAACCGGAGTATATTCTCTTGGGTCTCTAATCCACAATTTGCATCACCTCTCCTAACAACAGAGCATCCGAATCCGTGAGATTAGAACCTTCGTGGTATAGGCTAGAACCAATTGGCAGCATTCCTGAGATCCAGAAAGTCTAAACCTTGTCTGTGATATTCCGAGTAGGATCTGGGAAGGGATGACTGTGACAAGCTTCAAACTCACGAATGTTGGGCGCAGTGACAGTGTGCAAAAGGATAGAGAGATCATATTCCGATGCTAGTGAGAACCAATAGATGATTAGCCGTGCGGTAGCTGTACCTAGTATTTTTCATCCGAGACGAGAAATCTGACAGTTGATTAGCCGTACAGAAATTGTACCTGCTATTTTTCATCCGAGAGGATCATACAGCTTGCCATGGAAGGGAGCACGCATGATTGGAAGAAGACAATAGGAAAGCAGAGGTTTAGAAGCAACAAAGCATCTCCAAACGCTTATCTGAAATTCCTACCAATGAATTACATAAGTATCTTATATTATTTTATGTTTTATTTATCTTATTTATGCTTGAAAAACTAGCATAAGATGACTTGTCATCAGACTTAGTCAAAAAATTTTAAAATTTAGTTGCTTCTTGTTAGTCAAGTCAAAATTTCAATTTAAAAATTTTATCTTTTCAAATCTTTTTCAAAAATCAAATCTTTTTCATCTTTCCTCTCAATATTTTCAAATTTCTCAAAATAAATTTTCAAAATCTTTTTCTCATTTTCATTTCATAATTTTCAAAATTAGTGCTAACATTTAATGTTTTGATTCAAAAATTTCAAGTTTGTTACTTGCTTGTTAAGAAAAGTTCAATCTTTAAATTCTAGAATCATATATTTTAGTTTCTTGTTAGTCAAGTCATCAACTTTAATTTTAAAAATCAAATCTTTTTAATTTATTTTTTCAAATCTTTTTCAAAATAAATTTCAATCATATCTTTTTCAAAATTTAATTTCAAAATATTTTTCTAACTTCTTATCTTTTCAAAATTGATTTTCAAATCTTTTTCAATTAACCACTTGACTTGTTTGTTTTAATTTTAAAAAGTTTACTATTTCTTATCTTTTTCAAAACCACTTAACTACTTTTCTCTCTCTCTAATTTTCGAAAACCCCTAACCACTTTTTCAAAATTCATTTTAATTAACTAATTGTTTTAAATTCTAATTTTATTTTATTTCTTTTCTTAAATTTGAATTCTAACTTATAATTAAAATAAAAACAAAAATATTTTTCTTTTTCTTTAATTAATATTCGAATACTCTCTCCTTCATCTCTTTCTATTTATTTTATTTATTTACTAACACTTCTCTTCTACTCATAATTCGAACCCTCTCCCTCTCTCTATGTTCGAATTCTTCTTATTCTCCCTCTACCTCATTCCTTTACTCTTCTATTCTTCTACTCACATAAAAGAATCTCTATACTGTGACATAGAGGATTCCTCTTCTTTTCTATTCTCTTCTTTTTCATATGAGCAGAAACAGGGATAAAGACATTCTTGTTGAAACTGATCCTGAACCTGAAAGGACTCTGAAGAGGAAGCTAAGAGAAGCTAAAGCACAACACTCTGGAGAGGACCTAACAGAAATTTTCAAAAAAGAAGAAGACATGGTAGCCAAACCCAATAACAATGGTGGAGATGCAAGGAAGGTGCTTGGTGAATTTACTGCACCAACTTCTGACTTCTATGGAAGAAGCATCTCAATTTCTACCATTGGAGCAAACAACTTTGAGGTTAAACCTCAATTAGTTTCTCTAATGCAACAGAATTACAAGTTCCATGGACTTCAATTGGAAGATCCTCATCAGTTCTTAGCTGAATTCTTGCAAATCTGTGACACCGTTAAGACCAATGGGGTTAATCCCGAGGTCTACAGACTTATGTTTTTCCCCTTTGCTGTAAGAAACAGAGCTAGGATATGGTTGGACTCACAACCTAAAGAAAGCCTGAACTCTTGGGAAAAGTTGGTCAATGCTTTCTTGGCCAAATTCTTTCCACCTCAAAAGTTGAGCAAGCTTAGAGTGGAAGTCTAAACCTTCAGACAGAAGGAAGGTGAATCCCTCTATGAAGCTTGGGAAAGATACAAGCAATTAATTAGAAGGTGTCCTTCTGACATGCTTTCAGAATGGATCATCTTATGTATATTCTATGATGGTCTGTCTGAATTGTCTAAGATGTCATTGGACCACTCAGCTGGTGGATCTCTTCATCTGAAGAAAATACCTGCAGAAGCCCAAGAACTCATTGAGATGGTTGCAAGTAACCAATTCATGTATACTTCTGAAAGAAATTCTGTTAATAATGGGATGACTCAGAAGAAAGGAGTTCTTGAGATTGATACTCTGAATGCCATATTGGCTCAGAATAAAATATTGACTCAGCAAGTCAATATAATTTTTTAGAATCTGACTGGAATGCAAGCTGCATCCGGTAGTACTAAAGAAGCCTCCTCTGAAGGAGAAGCTTATGACCCTGAGAATCCTGCAATGGAAGAGGTGAATTACATGGGAGAATCCCATGGAAACACCTATAATTATTCATAGAGAAATCATCCAAATTTCTCATGGAAGGATCAACAGAAGCCTCAACAAGGCTTCAATAATAATAATGGTGGGAGAAATAGGTTTGGCAATAGCAAGCCTTTTCCATCATCTTCGCAGTAATAGATAGAGAATTCTAAGCAGAGCCTCTCTAACTTAGCAACCATAGTCTCTGATCTATCTAAGACCACTCTCAATTTCATGACTGAAACAAGGTTCTCCATCAGAAATTTAGAGGCACAAGTGGGTCAGCTGAATAAAAGAGTTACTGGAATCCCTCCTAGTACTCTCCTAAGCAATACAGAAGATAATCCAAAGAGAGAGTGCAAGGCCATCAATATACCCAAGGTGGCCGAAACTATAGAGGAGGAAGAGGCAGTGATTTTCAGTGAGAAAGACCTCAATGGACGTCCACTGACCACTAAGGAGTTCCCTAATGAGGAACCAAAGGAATTTGAGGCTCATATAGAGACAATAGAGATTCCACTGAACTTAATATTGCCATTCATGAGCTCTGATAAGTATTCTTCCTCTGAGGAGGATGAAGATATTGTTGAAGAGCAAGTTGCTCGGTATCTAGGAGCAATCATGAAACTGAATGCCTTGGATCAACAGAAATTACCTCAGAAGAAACCGGATCCCGGAAAGTTCTTAATACCTTGTACCATAGGCACCATAACCTTTGAGAAGGCTCCGTGTGATCTGGGGTCAGGAATAAATCTCATGCCACTCTCTGTAATGGAGAAACTAGGGATCTTTGAGGTACAAGCTACAAGAATCTCACTAGAGATGGCAGACAAATCAATGAAACAGGCTTATGGACTTATAGAGGATGTCTTAGTGAAGGTTGAAGGCCTGTACATCCCTGCTGACTTCATAATCCTAGACACTGGGAAGGATGAGGATAAATTTATTATCCTTGGAAGACCCTTCCTAGCCACAGCAAGGGCTGTGATTGATGTGGACAGAGGAGAGTTAGTCTTTCAATTGAATGAGGACTACCTTGTGTTTAAGGCTCAAGGATCTTATTCTGTAACCATGGAGAGGAAGCATGAAAATCTTCTCTCAATACAGAGTCAAGCAGAGCCCCCATATTCAAACTCTAAGTTTGGTGTTGGGAGGCCACAATCATGCTCTGAGTATCTTTGAAGCTCTCTAAGAGCTCACTGTCAAGCTATTGACATTAAAGAAGCGCTTATTGGGAGGCAACCCAATGTTATTTAATTATATTTATTATAGACATTTGTTTTCCATTGCCATGTTATGTTTTCTTTAGGTTGATGATCATGTGGAGTCATAAAAACAGCTGCAGAATTAAAGCAAATTCAAAAACAGCATCAAAAATAGCACATCCTGGAGGACAGGCTTACTGGCGTTTAAACGCCAGTAAGGATAGCAGAATGGGCGTTTAACGCCCATGCAAGCATCATTCTGGGCGTTAAACACCAGAATGGGCAGCATTCTGGGTGTTTAACGCTAGAAATGGCAGCATTCTTGGCGTTCAAAAAAACGCCCAGTAAAAAAGGATTTCTGGCGTTAAACGCCAGCCAGGGTATCTGGCTAGGCGTTAAATGCCCAAATAGGCAGTCAAGTGGGCGTTTAACGCCAAGATGACACAAGGAAGGTAATTTTGTTTTCAATTCGAATTTTTTCAATTTTTCATTTTTTAATTCATAATTTTTTGCATCAAACATATTTTAAACGTTCATCTTTCAATTTCTATTTCCAAAAAAATTAATAATCTTTCCAATTCTTTTTAATTATTTTTCAATTCTTTTCAATTCCTTCCAAAACGTTTTCAAAATTTACATATCTTTTCAAATTCTTTTCAACTCCTTTTAAATTTTTCTTGTATACAGTATTAAGTTTTCAAAATTAATTGCATCATTCTTCTTCTACTCCCTTCTATCTTATTTTGCTCGAGGACGAGTGACGAACGGATTTTCTGCTAATTTAGAATTTTATTAAAAATAATCGCGTTGTAAGTATAGTTTCTAAACCAACAGAGAATCTTTTCGTACAAAAGTTTTGGTTGTCACAGGTAACAAAACCCAATAAAATTTATAACCGAAGTATTTAAACCTCGGCTCATCTCTCAAGGAATTGCAGGGAAGTATAATTTATTATTGGTTATAGAAAAAGTATCTTTTTGGGTCTTTGAAATAGGGAACAAGGAAATAAATTGGCAAGAAAATAAATTACTAATTAGAAAAACTCTTGGCAAGGTATGAGAACTGGAAATCCCATCCTAGTTATCCTTATCAAGGGTGATGAAAATTGTTTATTGTTCCCACTTAGTTAACCCTTACTAAATAAAAGAAAGTCAAGTGGACTAATCAATTTGATTCCTCAAGTCCTAGTCAACTCCTATGGAAAGACTAGCTTTAGAGGGATCCAAATCAATCAGCAAATTCCAATTTTAAATCAACTGCTGAGTTTGATAACTCAAGTATCACCAATTACTCAACCAAAGCCAAAAGGGGAAAATCCAAATTATTTATATCATAAATAGAAGAAAGCAATTATAAATCTGAAATACCTCAAATTACATTAAATAGAATATTCACATCTAACATGAAGAGTTCATAAGCCAATTTGGCAACATAAGTAATTAGCAAGTGAAACAGAGCAACTAAAGTAATAGAGTGAATAAAAGTAGAAGAGAACATAAATTAAAGAAACATTGAACCTGGAATGAAGAAGAAGTAAACCTAACCTTTAAGAGAAATCCTAATCATAAATCCTAAGAGAGAGGAGAGAGCCTCTCTCTCTAAAACTACATCTAAAACCTAAAATTGTGAATAATGAATGTTGTATTCATGGTTGGATGCATTCCCCCACTTCATAGCTTCTAATCTGTGTTTTCTGGGCCAAAAATTGGGTCAAAAACAGCCCAAAAATCGCTGGTGGCGAATTCTGCAACGTACAGGTCGCTGATTTGCGCAGATCCATGTATGCGCGTGAAACCACGCATGCGCGTCACTTTTCTTCAGAGAAACTATGATAAATTATATATCATTTCGAAGCCCCGAATGTTAACTTTCCAACGCAACTAGAATGGCCTCATTTGGACCTCTGTAGCTCAAGTTATGATCGATTTAGTGCCAAGAGGTCAGGCTGGACAGCTTAGCAATTCCTTCAGCTTCTTGTATTTCTTCCAATTTTGCATGCTTCCTTTCCATCCTCTAAGCCATTCCTGCCCTGTAAACTCTGAAATCACTTAATGCGCATATCACGGCATCGAATGGTAATAAGAGAGGATTAATATTAGCAAATATAAGGCCAAAGAAGCTTGTTTTCAATTATAGCACAAATTTAGGAAGGAAAATGTAAAACCATGCAAATTGGTATGAATAAGTGTGCAAAGACTTGATAAAAACCAGTCAAATTAGCATAAGATAAACCATAAAATAGTGGTTTATCAACGAGCAAACCTTTTAAGTTTGGTGTGGAAAAAAAGCTCTGCTTTTTGTTTTTCCATAACCATTAATGGCACCTAAGGCCAGAGAAACCTCTAGAAAGAGGAAAGGGAAGGCAGTTGCTTCCAACTACGAGTCATGGAAGATGGAGAAATTCATCTCAAAAGCCCATCACTAGAAAGAGGATGTAGCAAACAAGAGATCCCACTCATGGACCTCAACAAGAGCAACAAAGGTAAGGAAGAGATATTGAGGAGCTCAAGCACTCCATAAGATCTTCAAGAGGAAGAACTAGCCGCCGTCACTAAGGTGGACCCGTTCTTTAATTTCCTTGTTCTTATTTTTCTGTTTTCATTTCTATGCTTTATGTTTATCTATGTTTCTGTCTTTATTACATGATCATTAGTGTCTAGTGTCTATGTCTTAAAACTATGAATGTTCCATGAATCTTTCACCTTTCTTAAATGAAAAATGTTTTCTGAAAAAGAAAAAGAAGTACATGAATTTCGAAATTTATGTTGAAATTAGCTTAATTATTTTGATGTGGTGGCAATACTTTTTGTTTTCTGAATGAATGCTTGAACAGTGCATATTTTTTATAATGAAGTTTATGAATGTTAAAACTGTTGGCTCTTGAAAGAATAATGAAAAAAGAAAAATGTTATTGATAATCTGAAAAATCATAAAATTGATTCTTGAAGCAAAAAAAAGCAGTGAAAAACAAAGCTTGCAAAAAAAAAGAAAAATAAAAGAAAAAATGGCAAAAAATAAAAGAAAGAAAAAGAAAAAACAAGTAGAAAAAGCCAATAACCCTTTAAACCAAAAGGCAAGGGTAAAAAGGATCCAAGGCTTTGAGCATTAATGGATAGGAGGGCCCAAAGGAATAAAAATCCTGGCCTAAGCGGCTAAATCGAGCTGTCCCTAACCATGTGCTTGTGGCGTGAAGGTGTCAAGTGAAAAGCTTGAGACTGAGCGGTTAAAGTCGTGGTCCAAAGCAAAAAGAGTGTGCTTAAGAACTCTGGGCACCGCTAACTGGGGACTCTAGCAAAGCTGAGTCACAATCTGAAAAGGTTCACCCAGTTATGTGTCTGTGGCATTTATGTATCCGGTGGTAATACTGAAAAACAAAATGCTTAGGGTCACAGCCAAGACTCATAAAGTAGCTGTGTTCAAGAATCAACATACTGAACTAAGAAAATCAATAACACTATCTGAATTCTGAGTTCCTATGGATGCCAATCATTCTGAACTTCAAAGGATAAAGTGAGATGCCAAAACTGTTTAGAAGCAAAAAAGCTACTAGCCCCGCCCATCTAATTAAAACTAATCTTCATTGATAATTTTGGAATTTATTCTATTTTCTCTCTTTTTTATCCTATTTTGTTTTTAGTTCCTTGGGGACAAGCAACAATTTAAGTTTGGTGTTGTGATGAGCGAATAATTTATACCCTTTTTTGCATTGTTTTTACATAGTTTTTAGCATGTTTTAATTATTTTTATTATATTTTTATTAGTTTTTATGCAAAAATCACATTTCTGGACTTTACTATGAGTTTGTGTGTTTTTCTGTGATTTTAGGTATTTTCTGGCTGAAATTGAGGGACCTGAGCAAAAATCTGATCCAGAGGCTGAGAAAGGACAGCAGATGCTGTTGGATTCTGACCCTCCTGCACTCGAAGTGGATTTTCTAGATCTTCAGAAGCCCAATTGGCGCGCTCTCAATTGCGTTGGAAAGTAAACATCTTGGGCTTTCCAGCAATGTATAATAGTCCATACTTTGCCCAAGATTTGATTGCCCAAACTGGCGTTCAGACACCCACCAGAGACCCTTTTCTGGCGTAAAACGTCAGAACTGGCACCAGAACTGGAGTTAAACGCCCAAACTGGCATCCAAGCTGGCATTTAACTCTAGAAATGGCCTATGCACGTTTAAAGCTCAATGCTCAGCCCAAGCACACACCAAGTGGGCCCCAGAAGTGGATTCCTGCACTATCCGCACTTAGTTACTTATTTTATGTAATCCTTAGTAACTAGTTTAGTATAAATAGCACTTTTTACTATTGTATTTGCATATCTAGGATCTTTGGACTTGGAGGCTGGCCATTTGGCCATGCCTAGACCTCTTTTCTCTTATGTATTTTCTACGGTGGAGTATCTACACCTCATAGATTAAGGTGCGGAGCTCTGCTGTTCTTCATGAATTAATGCAAGTACTATTGTTTCTCTTTCAATTCACGCTTACTTCTTCTCCAAGATATACTCTCGTACTTAATTCAGTTAAGTCACAATGAAGGGGTGACCCGTGACAATCGCCCACTATCTTCGTTACTCGCTTAGCCAAAATCTGCGTGCCTGACAACCACAAGCGGTCTACATGATGTTCAACGTAGTCATTGGACGACAGCCAAAGTATATTCTCTTGGGTCTCTAATCCACAATTTGCATCGCCTCTCTTGACAATAGAGCATCCGAATCCGTGAGATTAGAACCTTCGTGGTATAGGCTAGAACCAATTGGCAGCATTCTTGAGATCTGAAAAGTCTAAACCTTGTCTGTGGTATTCCGAGTAGGATCTGGGAATGGATAACTGTGACGAGCTTCAAACTCGCGAATGTTGGACGCAGTGACAGTGTGCAAAAGAATAGAGAGATCCTATTCCAACGCTAGTGAAAACCGACAGATGATTAGCCGTGCAGTAGTTGTACCTAGTATTTTTCATTCGAGACGAGAAATCTGACAGTTGATTAGCCGTGCAGAAACTGTACGTACCTGGTATTTTTCATCCGAGAGGATCATACAGCTTGCCATGGAAGGGAGCACGCATGATTGGAAGAAGACAATAGGAAAGCAGAGGTTCAGAAGCAACAAAGCATCTCCAAACGCTTATCTGAAATTCCTACCAATGAATTACATAAGTATCTTTTTTATTTTCTGTTTTATTTATCTTTCAATTATCAAAACTCATAACCAATTGAATCCGCTTGACTAAGATTTACAAGATGACCATAGCTTGCTTCAAGCCGACAATCTCCGTGGGATCGACCCTTACTCACGTAAGGTATTACTTGGACGACCCAGTGCACTTGCTGGTTAGTTGTGTTGAGTTGTGAAAAGTGTGATCACAATTTTGTGCACCAGTTAACAGGATGACATTGTTGCGGGGATAGTGTTTTTGTCCCACTCGCGGTGAGAACGGTGGTGTAATACCGCTCACGTGTTAATGAGAGATATGATAAGGATGATTATGTTGTTGAGGGGTGGTGATGATTGATTATGATTAAGGTATGATAAGAGTGATTATGATATTAATAGATGGTGATGATTGATGATGATAATGACTATGAATGAAGTGAAATATGTAACACCCTAATATTCAAATCCTTCTACTCGAGTCATAAGTTAATGATAATAAGGTGGTATGACTCTCAAGGTGGATTATAATACATACATACATACATACATACATACATACATACATACATACATACATACATACATACATACATACATACATACATATAAGGAAGGATAAGGAAGGATAAGGAAGGATAAATAGTACTTCAGGTGAGTGAGGGTCGATCCCACAGAGATTGTTGGTTTGAACAAGCAATGGCTATCTTGTAAATCTTAGTCAGGCGGATAGAAAATATAGTTGTTGTAGAAAACGCATAAAACAGAATAAAGATAGAATTACTTAAGTAGTGTGAAATCAATGATAAGAGAACGGTTGAGGCTTCGGAGATGCTTCTTCCTTCTGGATCAACTTTTCTCACTGTCTACTTCAACTTCTGATGATTCATTCTATGGCAGGCTGTAAATGATCAACGCCAGGTCAGTGGTCATTAATCTCCTCTGCTTCAGATCAAATGCCAGGTCAGTGGTCATCCAATCTGAACGGGGGTGAAGCTCCTGCAGTCCATTCCCTTGGTGATCCTACTCAAAGCGCCACAGACAAGGTCGGATCTTTCGGATCAGAGAATGCTGTTTTCTAATTCTAGCCTATATCACAAAGGCCCTAATCGCCCCGTACCTCGGCTGAACTGATGTCTCCAAGTCCCCAAAAAAGTCGTGGATTAGTCGCCTAAGAGATGTATAATCAAGCTTGTGGTTCAATACTATCCCGTCAAGGGCTCACAAGAACCCATGTAGAATAGGGATGACAGTCAAGTTACACTCCCAATTCATTAGGATGAAGAACGAAGACATATCTTAGAATGGAATCAAGCATAGATTGAAATAGAATAGTGATATTATTAATCCATAAGAATCAGCAGAGCTCCTAACCTTAACCTAGGAGATTAGTGACTCATAGCTTATAGAGAGTAGTAATGTATTCGAAAATAGTTTGTAGAGGAGGAAGAAGATCCTGAACAAGGGTGATCTTCTCCTTTAAATACTAATCTAATACTTAGGGATTACAGAATTAAGATAGACTGGACTCTTATTGCGAAAATCCTCTTCCTAGGCCAACTTGGTGAGTGTTTGGGCTAAGCTTGGGGTGTAATCACTAGCTGGGACTCCCCTTGGGGCATTGAACGCCAGCCTTGGTCCTTTGTGGGCGTCCAAACGCCAAGCTGCTCCCTTTTGGGCGTTGAACACTAGAAAGGGGGTGATAGTTGGGCGTTCAACGCCTGTTTTGGGCCTTTATTTCCAAAGACAAGTATAGACTATTATATATTTCTGGAAAGCCCTGGATGTTAGCTTTCCAATGCCGTTGAGAGTGCGTCATTTTAACCTCTGTACCTCTAGAAATAGTCGTTTGAACGCACAGAGGTCAGAATCTGACAACATCTGCAATCCTCTCTCAGCCTCTGAATCAGACTTTTCCAGAACTTTCCAGAATCATCCAAAAATCACCTAAAAACATAGGAAAACCACAAAAACTCAAAGTAGCATCCAAAAAGTGATTTTTACACTAAAACTTGATAAAACTTAACAAAACATAACAAAAAATAATAAGAAAATAGTGCTAAAAAGTGTATAAAATATGCGCTCATCACCTATCTCTCCCAAGGATACATCATCGTCTCTATAGGCAAGTTCCAAAATAAACATGTATATACATCATATTAAATGTTTTTCAAAATAAAAAGTAGAGATTCTAAAAGTACAAAATAGAATCAAATAGACTTTGTCGTGGACCAAACAAATCCAACTCACTACTGATCACCAGGACCTGTATCTGAAAAACAGAGAATATATACGGAATGAGACCCCCCGACCCATGGGTTCCTAGTATGGTAAAGGTGCCAAATAAATACAATGCACTATAATAAAAACTCGCTAAGCATCTTAAACTCGATACCTCGACATGTCATTTTCTATTACTAAGTTCTCACTAATCCTTAATCAGGTAACTAACTTAAGGGATTCTAATCTAAACCTTTTATATCATTTATCTCCACAATTCTGACAACCTTCCAATATTCTAATGGAACCAACCCTCAGTTAATTTGACTTAGTGATTCTGTATCAATACCTCAAATCATCCTATTCAATACTCATCATTTTTCATCAAGTATTTCATCATTTTATTTTGACAATGACAGCCCTCAGCGTCAACCAATACTAGCATGAGAGACCTCTCAGTTGTACAAGCACAAACAATACAAACAAGTAATACACAAGTAAGGCAAATAAGGCAAGTAGCATTTAGTCATATAACATATTCAGTTAGGCAAACTAATACAATTAGGCAAACCCAAACAAATCAAACATATGCAAATGATGTATGCCTGTCCTATGGCCAATGAGCTCATCTGTCGGTTATACAGCCCCCAGATATCGTCTCTCAACACGAAGGGAATCCTCAACCTTCAAGGAGGGAATCCTCAACCTAACTCATTCACACCACAGCTAGAAATCAAATCGAAGGGAACCCTCAACCTTCTCCATTCAATTCTCCAATGTAGCAAGAGAGAGAATCCTCAACCCCACTTGCCCACCGCAACAAGAGAGGAAATCCTCAATCTCATCTTGTCCATTACAGCAAGAGAGAGAATTCTCTATCTCAACTTGCCTATCAGTGAGTGGGATCCAACCGCCGTCCTCACCATTTTATTCGAAACTCATTTCAATTCAACACAAGCAAACATGCCCGCTATCCGAAATAATCATTACAGAATTAGATCGAAAGGAATCCTCAACCTTCTATTCAACTCTCTAGTGCGACAATTGAGAGAATTCTCAACCTCAAGCTCATCTACCACAACAAGAGATGGAATCCTCGATCTCAACTTATTTATCACAACAAGTGAGAGAATCCTCAATCTCAACTTGCCTTTACATGAGCGGGATAACACCACCGTCCTCACAACACAAATCTTATTGTCTCTTTAATCATTATCACAACACGAGAGAGGGAATCTGCTACATCAACTCACCTATTTATCCCAGGATATAGTGCCCGTCACACTCATCATCATCATCTTTTACAACATATAACTCGGAGGGAATTCTCAACCTCTCCAATCCGCTATCATTCACCAATTATCAATAACTGACACTGATAAACCCATATTTTATGATATATTTTATGCTCAATTTAAGTGATTTTATCAATTCTTCACCCACTTATTCATGTAAATTGCATGGTTTTACTATTCCTTCTTTATTTTATGATATATGTGAAAAACATGTTTCCTATGCTTTAAAAATATTAAATTTAATTATCCTTCATTACCATTTGATGTCGTGATTTGTGTGTTAGGTATTTTCAGGTTTCATAGGGCAGGAATGGCTTAGAGGACAGAAAGGAAACATACAAAAATGGAAGGAAAGCACAAAAACGGAGTTTTAAAGAAAAGGCAGCGACGCGAATGCATGGACGATGCAGACGCGTGCCTAGCGCAAAACGGCAGCGACGTGAACGCATGGACGACGCGAATGCGTGCCCTGAGAAGAACACAATTGACGCGTACGCGTGACCGACGCGTACGTGTGACAAGGAAAAACTCCAATTGACGCGAACGCGTGACCCACGCGAACGCGTGATAGACGCCACGTACAGGAATCTGCAGAAAATGCCCCCAGCGATTTCTAGACCCTTTTTCGGCCCAATTCCAAATCCAGAAACACAGAATATAAGCCAGAGAATGGAGGAATCAAAGAACAATTGGAAGAAAAAAACATACAATTGATAATTCACAATTTTAGGATTAGATATAGCTTTTAGAGAAAGAGGTTCTCTCTTCTCTCTTAGGATTTAGTTTTAGAATTAGGATTCCTTTTATTTTATGGTTGTTTCTTCAATCACAGGTTCAATGTTCCTTTAATTTTATGTTCTCTTCTACTTTTAGATACTCTAATGCTTTTACTTGTTAATTATTTATGTTGCCAAATTAGCTTATGAATCTTTCCATGTTAGATTTGAATATTCTATTTAATATAAGTTGAGGTATTTCAGATTTATGATTGTTTTACTCTATTTATAATGCTTTCAATTTAATTTAAGATTTATTCCCTTTTCGCTTTGGTTAAGTAATTGGTAACGCTTGAGTTATCAAACTCAGCAGTTGATTAGAAATTGGGATTGCTGATTGATTTGGATCCCTCTAAAGCTAGTCTTTTCCATAGGAGTTGACTAGGACCTGAGGAATCGAATTAATTTATCCACTTGGCTTTCCTTCATAGTTAGAGGTTAACAAAGCGGGAGCAATAACAATTCTCATCACACCTGATAAGGATAACTAGGATAGGACTTTCAGTTCTTATACCTTGCCAAGAGTCTTCATAATTATTAATTTTTCTCGCCATTTAAATTACATGTTCCCTATTTCAAAAACCCAAAAATATACCTTTTTCCATAACCAATAATAAATCATACCTCTCTGCAATTCCTTGAGAAGACGACCCGAGGTTTAAATACTTCGGTTATAAATTTTATTGGGTTTTGTTTCTTGTGACAACCAAATTTTTGTACGAAAGGATTCTCTGTTGGTTTAGAAACTATACTTACAACGCAATTATTTTTATAAAAATTCTTTACCGACATAAAATCCGACCGTCAAAATGGCGCCGTTGCCGGAGAATTGCAAACATGTGCCTTATTATTGGTTATTGTAAATATTTTAATTTGGTTGTTTATTTGTTTTTATTTTTGTTTTTAATTTTTATTAGCTACTATGAGTTCTCACCCCCGTCGCTTTGACTTTGGTTCTAATATTGTTGAAAGGAATGGAAGCTATAACAGGAACATGCATCAAGATCAAAATAATCAGAGATGGACGGAGCCACGAGGATCTGATCAACCCTTTAGGCAACAACACCTTCCAAGGTACCATGGACGACGACCAATCCACAATGCATGTCAAGACAATAGTATTGGTGGACCCTTTCGTGACAACCAACACCAACCAAATTACTACGGTCAAGAACCATTTCGAGGTGCATACCAAGATGATAGATATGGTTGACCCCTTGTGGTTACCAACAAGCCCCATCATACGCCTATAACCCACCTCATCAACATAGCTATGAACCACCACACTCAAAAGCCTTATACCAACACTCACCTCCATATGACCCTAACCCATATCCACCCCAATTCCAATCCAATTACTCCCAAGAACCACCACTTCCCCATGCACCATATCCATCGACCCAAGAATCACGGGAGCGTCTCAAGGAAACAGTGAAAAAATTTCATGCAACCCTTTACCAACTGGAGCAAGCGATCAATCGATTACCTTTCCGACATTCGGACACTCAAGGAACCCCATGGCTTCATGTGGACAATCTAATGAAGAACGTAGCATGAAGGAGATACTCGAAACTCCAATGGACGATAAGGAGCTTGACTTTGTACTGGAACAAGTGGAAGCAGCCGAAATTATTGAAGAAGAAGAATTGGTTGAAGACATAGGAGATTCTGAACCTCCATGGGAATCCAGAATTATGGAGAATCCCATCAAGAAATTTGCAATTGATGCTAAGGAGGATAGTGCACAACCCCCAAGGTAGTTATCTTATGAAGAATTGGACGGAACAACTCAAGAAGCAAGTTTCCTTGATAACGATAATCACGAGTCAAGTTCTCCTAGTAATGAACTTACATCCGCAAGTGAATTCTTTGAGACTGAAGAATCTTCCCCAAATGAATACGAAGACGATACGGAGATAGACTTTTCTCAACCTCCAAATTATGACTTGAGTGATGAGGAAGATATCGAAGACTTTGATCAAAACGTGGTTGCAGTTGAAGAAGTTTGCAAGGAAGTGGAGGAATTCATAGAAGAATACAACGGAGTAGAGCTTGCAAAACCACTGGAAATACCTATCCCAAGACCATTACCACCCAATACGAACTTCAAGTGGGTAAATTCCTTAGCCTTTATCGTTACTTTTCCACTTGAATATGGTTTGCTTGAAACAGATGGCCAGCTTAGAGCTATTTGTGGCTTTAAGAGTAAGAAAGAAATGGCTCGCACTCCAAGCTGGTATGCAAGATTCAATAAAGCTCCATGCTTTAATTTGAGGTACAAGGATTGGTTTCGAGTTTGACTGAATGGGTCTTGGAAGATGTTTGGTCATCTCAGTGAGAATTCAAATTCTGTACCGCCCGGTCAGAACAATGTAGATAAAAGCAAAAGCAGTTATAAAAGCAAGGTTTGGGATCCTGTAATCTATTCTGACATCCAACACCCCGGGAGCCTGAAAACCTGTTTGAATTTACTCAAAGGCTTTACATGCGTAATCTGGGACCCCGGAGGATATTGGAACTGCAAAAGTTGGTGGAGATTTCTAGATGAGTTCAAACACAAGCCACCATGACAATGAGCTCATCAAAACGTCCAACTTAAGGACTTTAACTAAAAGTGCTAGGTGGGAGACAACCCTCCATGGTATGATCGTTCCTTTTCAATTTTAATTTTATTTCGTTTTGTTTGTTTTTAAGTTTTATTTTATTCTATTTTATTGAACCTGGAATTATTCATAACATCCATATTAGCACTGCATCTGGCATATTGCATACTGTATATTGCATAAAAAAGCACCCCATGCCTGCGCATGGGCCACGCGTGGGCGTCGATTCGAAATCGACGTAACAATCCAACACCCAGAAAGTTGGGCTGGAATCATGTGGCTGGTATGCGTTAGGCACAAATTGGGCCACACAAAAATGTCAACGACGCGAACGCGTTACCTTCATTTCTCACAAACCACGCGAAAGCGTGAGCGACGCGTACGCGTCACGTGCAAATCTTAGCCCCCCTAAAAGGAAACAAAGAGTTACGCCAAAACGACGCTGGAATTGTGCATTTAGCACAATTCTGAGTGACGCATATGTGTGCCGCACGCGTACGTGTCACTTTCATTATTTCTCAATCATGCGATCGCGTCAATAACGCGTTCGCGTCAGAGCCCTTTTCGCCTCAATCACGCGATCGCGTGACCCACTGATGCCAGGGCATTTTGGCCAGTTTCACTGACCTTTTCTTTACTGTTTTAGGGTAGTTTCATGCATTTTCTTAGTTAATAAGCAAGTTTTGGGTAGATAATCACTTACATCTTGATTCAAGGAAACATTGTGAATTTCATGTGATTTTATGAGAATTATGCATGAATTGAATGACAAATTGGATAATGCATGTCTCATAACTTGGATTAGAGCTTTGATGCACTTTATTTGCTTGCTTTCAGGACAAAGGAAGCAAGGAAGAGCCACATTAGCAGCCACGTTAATCTAATTAACGTGATCACTAATGTGGAATGGGAATAAACTTGCAACGTTAATGAGAAAAATGATTGCCAATAACGCCTCAAAACCATCATGGCCCACGTTAATTGCCATGTTAACTACATCAACGTGGTAGTTAACGTGGAGAGAAAGGGAGCTCCAGCATTAGTGGTAAAAGTGAATACCACTAACGCTCCAAATTGGCAATTAGCCACGTTAAGAGTCACGTTAACTCAGTTAACGTGAACTCTAACGTGGAAAGGAAGACAAAGCCAACGTTAGTGACACTCACCTTTGTCACTAACGTTGGACGAAGCCACTATGAGCCACGTTAGTTGCCACGTTAATTGCATTAACATGGAAGCTAACGTGGAGGAAAGAAATGATGAGCCAACGTTAGTGACACTCACCTTTGTCACTAACGTTGGAGATGGCAATCACCACCACGTTAGTGGCCACGTTAAGACACTTAACGTGAGGCACTAACGTGAGAAGGGGCGTTTGGAATGTTAGTGACAAAGGTAAGTGTCACTAATGCTCTCGAGGCTAAGGCATGCCCACGTTAAGAGCCACATTAGTTATACTAACGTGGACTCTAACGTGAGAAAAGGGGGACTAAGAGCAACGTTATTGGCAAAGGGAAAGGCCAATAACGCTTGCGATGGACCAAGAGGCAACGTTAGTGGTCACGTTAGTGCCACTAACGTTGAAGTTAACGTGAACCATCTTGGGCTAGGAACGTTAGTGAAAAAGGTGATTGTCACTAACGTTCTCGAACCCACATTTTCACTTAACGTTAACGCCACTAACGTCCTAGCTAAAGTCCATGCCTATTTCACACTTTCTCTGCAAGTAAAGCTGAGCCCACTGAAGATTCCAAACTGCTTCAACTCAAGATCCAAAGGCCCATATCCAAGACTTAAAGAGCCAACTAGAAGATCAGAAGAGTAGTATATATAGGAGTAGTTTTGAACTAGAAAAGAGCTTTTGGGATTGAGAGAACCACTCTCTGTATAATTTTACTTTCTCTGCAACTTCTAGTTTTACTTTCAGAATGTATTTTCCATCTTTGCTTTCCATTCCCAGAGCTGTGAA
This sequence comes from Arachis ipaensis, assembly GCF_000816755.2. Classification (NCBI taxonomy): domain Eukaryota; kingdom Viridiplantae; phylum Streptophyta; class Magnoliopsida; order Fabales; family Fabaceae; genus Arachis; species Arachis ipaensis. The sequence goes on from NC_029794.2 coordinate 97,449,024, forward strand.
CAACTAAACCCCTTTCATTGGGTTAGGGAGCTCTGTTGTAATTTGATGGATCAATAATAATTTTCATTATTCTTCTTCTTTCTTTTCTCTTGATTTTACTAGAAAGCTTTCAATCTTCATCTAATTGGGTAGTTGTCTTGGAAAAGAAGCTATTCATACTTGGATCTCTTCGGAACCTTGGAAGAGGAATGAAGAGATCATGCTAGAAATGCTTTCTCATGTTGGACCAAATTGGGGTTTGGATGGATATAGTGACATATAATCTTACCAACACTTTGATTTGGGAATACATGTGGTATAATCAGTGACCACACTTCATCTCTTCTCATGAGCAATTAGACCAAGGAATTGGCTATTGATCAAGATTTGATAGATTGAATTACCAAGGAATTGGAATTCAATCACTTAAGATTGCCAAGGAGATCAATGAATGCATTGATTGAGGAAGAGATGAGAATGAACTTGATCCGGAGAATGCAACATCTCATGAGCCCAATGAATCCCCCATTTCTGATCTTACCCATTCTCTTTATTTTCTGCCATTTACTTTTATGATAAATTTCCCATTTCCCATTTAAGTTTCTGCAATTTATTTTCTGTCATTTATATTCAGTTCTTTACTTCCAGCATTTACAATTTCTGCTATTTACTTTCCCGCCATTTAATTTTCTGCAACTCTCAAATCAACTTCTGCTTAGCTCAACTAGAACATTCCTCCGATTAAAGTCGCTTGACCAATTAATCCCTGTGGGATTCGACCTCACTCTATTGTGAGTTTTTACTTGACGACAATTCGGTATACTTGCCGAGGGAAATTTGTTGAGAGACAAGTTTCCGTGCATCAAGTTTATAGCGTCGTTGCTGGGGATTGATTTTGTATCAACAATGATTAAATTGGTTGATTACCTAGATTGAGCATTTTTCTTTTGTTTGATTAAATTCCTTTGAGTGATTTACTTTCAGTTGTAGTTATTTTCTTTCCTTTACCCATTACCCGTTTGTAGTGTTCTCTTATTTGTTACAATTCAGTTCACTAACCGCTAACTGTTTGATATATTGCATCACTCACACTAACAGCATTTCTGACAAGAATACTTCTTGTATTTATCTCTTTCTTACTTGTGCCTTGTTGGTTGTATGACAGGTTGAAGAAGCGGGGCTTCAACTTTGATTCTGAACCTGAGAGAACCTTCCTTAGACTAAGGAGGGAAGCATGAGGAAAGAGAGTCGTTAGTGCTGAGAAAGAGGAGGAGTATTTTGAACCAAACATGGATGAGAATATGGAGAACCATCATGAAGAAGGGGCTCACAACCATGGCAGAGAAGGTCCAGTGCATCATGCTGGACAAGAAAGAAGAGTTCTAGGCTCTTACATCAATCCAAACCCAAGAAACTGTGGAAGTAGCATCCAAAAGCCAACCATACATGCCAATAACTTTGAACTGAAGCCTTAGCTCATCACCCTTGTTCAGAATAACTGTTCATTCGGAGGAAGTGTCCAAGAAGACCCCAATCAACATCTAACCACCTTCCTGAGGATATGTGATACTGTGAAGTCTAATGGTGTTCATCCTGACACCTACAGACTGCTTCTATTTCCCTTCTCACTCAAGGACAAAGCATCTAAATGGTTGGAATCCTTCCCGAAGGAGAGTTTAACAACCTGGGAAGATGTGGTGAACAAATTCTTGGCGAGATTCTATCCTCCTCAAAGGATCAACAGGTTGAGAGCTGGGGTACAAACCTTCAGGCAACAAGATGGTGAAACTCTCTATAAAGCATGGGAGAGGTTTAAGGACTTGACAAGAAGGTACCCGCCAGATATGTTCAATGAATGGGTACAGTTACACATTTTCTATGAAGGTATTTCTTATGAATCAAAGAAGGCAGTAGACCACTCATCTGGGGGATCTCTGAACAAGAAGAAGACCATTGAAGAAGCCATAGATGTCATTGAGACTGTAGCTGAGAATGACTACTTCTATGCTTCTGAAAGAGGCAACACTAGAGGAGTGATGGAGCTGAACAACATGGATGCACTGCTGGCCCAAAACAAGATGATCACCAAGCAGCTGGCTGACCTTACCAAGAAGATGGAAAGAAATCAAGTAGCAGCAATCACTACCTCATCAGCAGCTCAAGAAGGAGTGAATACAGAGGCAGAGGGTGATCAAGAACAAGCCAACTACCTTGGAAACTCACCTAGGCAAAACCATGATCCATACTCCAAAACTTACAATCCTGGTTGGAGGAACCACCCAAACTTTGGGTGGGAAAATCAACAAGATCAAGGCCAAGATCTGAGACGTCACAACCCCAACAACAATGCAGCTCACCAACATTCCACACAGAGATCATATCAGCACCCACCTAACAATACCTCTCAACATCCATATCAAAACCAAAATGGCCATTCTCACCCCTCCAACTCCAACTCACCATCATCCGAAGATAGACTCTCAAGGATTGACACCCTACTTGAATGAATATGCAAAGAAGTCCAGGACAGTAAAATGTTCCGAGAGGAAGTTCGGTCCAATATGCAGAATCAAGATGCTGCCATCAAGAAACTTGAGACACAAATTGGCTAACTATTCAAGCAAATTCCCAGCCATAACCTGTGCAGCAACCCCGATCCAAACCCAAGAGAGGAATGTCAGGCTATCACCCTCAGAAGTGGGAAGGAATTGAAGGAAATTCCCAAGAAATCACAAGAGAAGAACTCAAATGAAGGGGAAAAGGAACGAGATGAAGTCCAAATTCCCATTCCCAGTTCGCAGCAAAAAGGAGAAATGCTGAAGCCAGACGTCCCAAAAGCTCCATACCCTCAGCAATTGAAAAAGAAGGGGGATGACAACCAATTCTTAAGATTTCTGGAAATCTTCAAGAAACTACAAATCAACATACCCTTTGCTGAAGCAATAGAGCAAATGCCGCTCTATGCCAAGTTTTTAAAGGAATTAATGACCAAGAAGAGAAGCTGGAAGAGCAATGAGACTGTGATACTAACCGAAGAATGTAGTGCCATCATTCAGCACAAACTACCCCAGAAATTGAAGGATCCTGGGAGCTTCTAGATCCCTTGTATTATAGGGAAAATCACAGTGGAGAAGGCTCTGTGTGACTTAGGAGCCAGCATAAATCTGATGTTAGTAGCTATGATGAGAAAATTGAGGATTGAGGAGGCTAAGCCAACAAAAATGGCCCTACAACTGGCAGACCGATCGTTCAAGTTTTCTCATGGCATAGTAGAAGGTTTGCTAGTGAAGGTAGGAGATTTTATCTTCCCAGCAGACTTTGTAGTGCTGGACATGAAGGAGGAAGCCAAGGCCTCCATCATCCTGGGAAGACCGTTCTTAGCCACTGCTGGAGCTATCATTGATGTCCAAAAAGGTGAACTCACCCTGAGATTACACAATGAAAAGATGACATTCAATGTGTTCAAGGCCATGAGTTACCCACCAGAACCATTAGGCGAATGCATGAGGTTGGATTCACTGGAAGACGCAGTGCAAGAGATTTTTGAAGAAGAAGAACTTGAAGGGTTAACAGAGGAGGAATCAACATCTAGCGAAGAGGCTGCAACAGCAGAGATTCATATACAGGGTGCACCAAAGGAAGAGAATAAAAAAAAGAAGCACCCAAACTTGAACTCAAAGCACTGCCACCCACTCTCAAATATGCATACTTAGGAGAGAATGAAAGTTACCCAGTGATCATAAATTCAGCCCTCACCCAAGATCAAGAGGATGAACTACTCCAAGTATTATGAAAGCATAAGGATGCCATTGGATGGACCCTCGCTGACCTGAAAGGAATCAGTTCGGCCATATGCATGCATAAGATACTGTTGGAAGACGATGTCAAACCATCCATTTAACCCCAAAGGAGGCTGAATCCAGTCATGAAGGAAGTGGTATAGAAAGAAGTCATGAAGTTATGGCAGAGAGGGGTGATCTACCCGATCTCAGACAGCCCATGGGTCAGCCTCGTGCAAGTTGTTCCAAAAAAAGGAGGAATCACTGTAGTCCCCAATGAGAAGAACGAGCTAATCCCTACAAGGACCGTCACAGGATGGCGGATGTGCATAGACTACAGAAAACTCAATGAAGCTACAAGAAAAGATGATTTCCCC
>NC_029794.2:97453245-97456568 GCF_000816755.2 Arachis ipaensis
AACGCTGCATGCTCTCCATTTTCTCAAACATGATAGAGAAATTCATTGAAGTCTTTATGGATGACTTTTCAGTATTCGGAGATTCCTTTCCTAATTGCCTAAATCACCTGGCCTGGTATTAAAAAGATGTCAAGAGACCAATTTGGTCTTGAACTGGGAGAAATGTCACTTTATGGTGACAGGAGGAATAGTTCTTGGCCATAAGGTTTCTAACCAAGGCATTGAGGTAGACAGAGCTAAGGTGGAACTCATTGAAAAATTACCCCCACCAAGTGATGTCAAGGCATTTAGGAGCTTTTTAGGGCACGCCAGTTTTTACAGAAGGTTTATTAAAGATTTTTCAAAGATAGCCAAGCCCTTAAGCAATCTCCTTGTATCTGATACACCATTTGTCTTTGATGAAAAATGCATGCTAGCATTCGAAAACTTGAAAAAGAGGTTGTCCTCTGCCCCTATCATTTCCCCACCTGATTGGAACTTGCCATTTGAACTGATGTGTGATGCATCTGATTTTGCAGTTGGGGCAGTGTTAGGACAAAGGAAAGATAACTTGGTCCATATAATATACTATGCCAGCAAAGTCCTCAATGACACTCAAAGAAATTATACCACTACTGAAAAGGAATTGCTGGCAATAGTTTTTGCATTTGACAAGTTTAGATCGTACCTCATTGGTGCCAAAGTGATCGTTTTCACATATCACACAGCACTTAAATATTTGTTTGCCAAGCAAGAATCAAAACCAAGACTAATAAGATGGATCTTGTTGTTACAGGAATTCAATATTGAAATTAGAGACAAGAAAGGAGTGGAGAACAAAGTAGCAGATCACCTATCCAGAATCCCTCATGATAAAGAAGGATCACATGATACAAGTGTAAATGAGTTCTTCCCAAATGAGCAATTGATGACGGTTCACAGAGCACCCTGGTTTGCAGATATTGCCAATTTCAAGGCAACTGGGGCTTTACCTCCAGAAATCAACAAACATCAAAAAAGAAAGCTCATCAATGACGCGAAGTATTTTGTTTGGGATGAACCATACCTATTCAAGAAGTGTTCAGATGGAATCCTTAGAAGATGTGTTTCAGAAGAAGAGGGAAGAGAGGTCTTATGGAACTGCCATGGCTCGTGCTATGGAGGCCACTTTGGAGGGAAAAGAACTGCAGCCAAGGTGTTACAAAGAGGATTCTTTTGGCCCACCCTTTTCAAGGATGCCAAGGAAGTAGCAAAGAGCTGCAATGAACGCCAAAGAGCTGGAAACCTACCCAAAATAAATGAGATGCCACAGAATTTCATCTTAGAACTAGAACTGTTTGATGTATGGGGAATCGATTTCATGGGACCATATCCAACCTCATATTCAAACAAGTATATCCTAGTAGCAATGGATTATGTTTCCAAGTGGGTAGAGGCCATTGCAACCCCAACAAATGATAACAAGGTAGTCATGAACTTCCTCAGAAAGAACATCTTTAGCCGGTTCGGAGTCCCACAAGCTCTCATCAGTGATGGAGGGAGCCATTTTTGTAACAGACCACTAGAAGCTTTTCTCCTAAGATACGGGGTAAAGCACATGGTTGCCACACCTTATCACCCCCAAACAAGTGGGCAAACCAAGATATCTAACAGAGAGTTAAAAAGGATTCTGGAAAAGACTGTAGGAGCATCAAGAAAGGACTGGTCGAAGAAGCTAGATGATGCTTGATAAACCCATATTTTATGATACATTTTGTGTTTAGTTTGAGTGAATTATTCAATCCTTCACCCACTTATTCATGATTAATTGCATGGTTTTACTTTCCCTTCCTTATTATGTGATGTATGTGAAAAACATGTTTCCTATGCTTTTAAATTAATTATTTTAATCACCTTTAATTCCATTCGATGCCGTGATTAGTGTGTTGAGTAGTTTCAGATCTTCTAAGGCAGGAATGAATTAAAGGATGGAAAGGAAACATACAAAAATGGAAGGAAAGTGCAAAACGGAGTTATGAAGAAACTGGCATCCACGCGATCGCATGGACGACGCGATCGCGTGCCAAGCGCGAATCAACAGCGACACGGCCGCATGACTAACGCGACCGCGTGCCTTAAGCAGAACGCATATGATGCGGTCGCATGACTAACGCGACCGCGTGGCAAGGAAAAGCTCCGAATGACGCGACCGCATGACCCACGCGGACGCGTGACAGAGGCCACGCACCAGAAATTGCAAAAAACGCTCATAACAAATTCTAAAGGCCTTTTTGGCCCAAATCCAAGTCCAGAAGGCATAGACCAGAGGTTATGAAGTGAGAGAATGCATCTATTCAGGGAGAGCTCGCCAATTTAGTTATTTCCCATGTTTTAGATCTAGTTTTGAGAGAGGTTCTCTCCTCTCTCTCTCTCGTTGGATTTAGGAATTCTCTTAGTTTTAGGAGTAACTCTCAATCCCAGGTTCTTTATTTTTATTTATTCTTCCAATTTAGTTTATGAACTCTTCATATTAGATTATGATTTCCTTTATTAATGCTATTTGAGGTATTTCAGTTTAATATTGCTTTCTTTTATTTATGTTATTGTTGTTTTACATCTGAAGGCATTTTTATTCCAGCAAATTTACTTTTTCCTCTTTTGGTCTTGGTTAAGAAAGCAGTAACTCAGGAGTTATCTTATCTCAACATAATTGATAACTGTTATCTTTGCTAATTGAACTAAACTTCAATAATCCCAACTCTTTCTTAGGAAATAAATAGGATTCGAATATCAAACTAATTAGTCCCTTGACTTTCCTTTACTTTAGTAAAGGTTAACTAAGTGGAATTAAGATTCGACTTTCATTGTTATTGATAGGAATAACTAAGTCTGGACTTCTAATTTCTCATACCTTGCCAAAAGTTTGCTTTGCAGTCATTTATTTATTTTAATTGCCCTTTAATTTACCCGCCATTAAGTTACTTGTTCCTCATTCTTGAAACTCCAATTTACAATCTCCATAACCAATAATAAGAATATACTTCCCTGCAGTTCCTTGAGAAGACGACCCGAGGTTTGAATACTTCGGTTAACAATTTATTTAGGGGTTTGTTACTTGTGACAACCACAACGTTTGTAAGAAAGGTTGATTGCTTGGTTTAGTAACTATACTTACAACGAGAGTTTATTATAACTTCTAAACCATCAATCTTCCGCTCTTTCAAAAATGGCGCCGTTGCCGGGGAACTGCTAACATGTGCCTTATTATTGGTTATTGTAAATATTTTTTTTTACTTGTTTATCTATTTTTGTTTTTCCTTTTTATTTTTATTTGCTACCATGAATTCTCACCCCTCTCGCTTTCA
>NC_029794.2:97456675-97469442 GCF_000816755.2 Arachis ipaensis
ACAATGCATACCCAGCTGATAGATATGGTGGACAACCTTGTAACTACCAACAAGCCCCACCCCGTGCCTATAGACCATCCTCTCAACATAACCTCGAACCACCATACTCACAAGCTTCTTTTCACCATTCGCCACCGTATAATCCTTTCCTACCCCAGTTCCAATCCAATCACTCCCAAGCACCACCACTTCCCTATGTTTCATGTCCAAATCCATCACCCAGAGAATCAGAGGTTCGCCTCAAGGCAACAGTAAATAAAATTCAAACAACCATTCGACAACTGGAGCAAGCAGTAATTCAATTAGCTTCTAGACGCGCGAACATTCAAGGACCGACCACAGCCCCATGTGGACAATCTAATGAAGAGTGTAGCATGAAGGAGACACTAGAAACTCCAGTGGACAAGACAGAGCATGAATTCATACTAGAACAAGTAGAAGAAGCTGTCATTGTACAAGAAGAAGAGTTAGTTGAAGATCTAGGAGACACTGAACCTCCATGGGAATCCAGAGTTGAGGAGAACTCCGTCAAGGACGTTACAGTTGATGCTAAGGAGGATATTGCACAATCCCCAAGGCAAGTCATTTATGAAGAACTAGACGGAATAACCCAGAACACAAATTCCCTTGATGATGATAGTCACAAGTCTAGCTCTCTTAGTAATGAACTTGCATCCGCAAGTGAATTCTCTGAGATCGAAGAATCTTCCCCAAGTGAATACGAAGATGACGCGGAGGTAGATTTCTCTCAACCTCCAATCAATGACTCAAGTGATGAGGAAGACATAGAAGACTTTGACCAGGACTCAGATGCATTTGAAGAATCTTACAAGGAAGTGGAGGAATTCACAGAAGAGCACAAGGGAGTAGAACTTACAGAACCACCAGAAATACCTTCCCCAAGGCCATTACCACCTAATACAAGCTTCAAGTGGGTACAATCCTTAACTTTTAACTTTACTTTTTCACTTGAATACGGTTTGCTTGAAACAGATGGCCAGCTTAGAGCTCTCTGCGGCTTTAAGAGTAAGAGGGAAATGGCTCGTGCTCAGAGCTGGCGTACAAGGTTCAATAAGGTTCCATGCTTTAACTCAAAGTGCACGGATTGGTATCATGCTCAATTGAATGGATCTCGGAAAACGTTTGGTCACTATGGTGAGAATCTACTTTCTAAACCGCCCGGATGGAAAAATATAGATCAAGACAGAGGCGGATTTAAAAACAAGGCTTGGGATCATGGATTCTATTCTGACATTCGTCACCCGGGAGCCTGAGACTCTGTTTGAAGGTGCTCAGAAGCTTTACATGCCTAGTTTGGGACCCCGGAGGCTATTGGCATTCCAAGCATTGGTGGAGATTTTTGGATGAATTTAAGCATAAGCCGCCATAACAGGAAGCTCCTCCAATGTCCAACTTAAGGACTTTAACTAAAAGTGCTAGGTGGGAGACAACCCACCATGGTATGATCGTTCCTTTTGCAATTTTAATTTTATTTAGTTTTGTTTGTTTTTGAATTTTGTTTTATTTTATTGAACCTACAATCATGCATAGCATTCACATTAAGCACTGCATTCTGCATATTGCATTCCGCATTCTGCATATATAAAAAAAAAGGGTGCGCGACGCGACCGCATGCCCCATGCGATCGCGTCAAATGGCGAACTACACTTCCCACGCGACCGCGTCATCCACGCGGCCGCGTGACCTGGAAATCGGCGTAAGGATCCAACGTCCAAAAAGTTGGGCTGGAATCGTGCGGCCATTGTGCATCTAGCACAAAATGGCCTACGCGATTGCATGCCCCATGCGATCGCGTCACTTGCACACAATTAATCCCACGCGACCGCGTCAGCGACGTGACCGCGTCGCATGGATTGCACGAACACCCCCAAAGAGACAGAGAGTTGCGCTGAAACGACGCTGGATTCGTGCGTTTAGCACAAATTCCAGCGACGCGATCGCATGCCCGACGCGATCGCGTCATTTACTCTTTTTGCCCTCCGCGCGATCGCGTCAACCACCTTTTTCACTCCAGCCACGCGACCGCGTGCTCCACGCGGCCGCGTGGATTCAAAAATATAACCCCCCAGTCACGCGAAACCCCATCAGTTGCGACACCACCCCAACTCTTCTTCTCCCTCTCTTCTCCCCCAACCCTCAACCACCACCACCCAGCCACCACCGCGCCACCACCCAGACGCCGCCAACCACCCAGACGTCGCCACCACCTACCCCCTTCCTCCTTCCCCCTTCTTTCTTCTTCTTTCTTCTTTCTTCCTCCTCCTCCGCCACTGCTCACCACCGCGCCACCACCCACCACCGCCAACCGTCCCAACCACAACCCCCCTTCCACCAGCAACACCACCTCTTTCCCCCTCCCCTTCCCCTACCCCCATCACCCTCTCTTCCCCCCTGCCCCGAACAGCCATGCCGCCGTGCCCACCACCGCCAGCCGCCATGCCCACCACCAGCCGCCACCATCACCACCACCCCTAGCCACCTTTCTACCTATTCTCCTTATTCGGCCTTCCAGGTTCCGCAACACACAATCCCTTTTATCCGTTCGTAGTTTATTCTTATTTTTCCGTTTATGTTCATGTTTAGGCTAGTTAGATATGCATGTTGTAGTGGATTTTAGGTTGTTAGGTAGCTTAGGATGTGGTTAGTGGATTTAGGTCTGTTTACTTGCACTGTTCATGATTCTATTTTATCAAATTTGCAAATCTGTTGTTGTTGTGATCTTGTTCATATGCTGTATTTCTTGTATATTGCTGCTCTTTACACTGAATTTTCATGTTTATATTCATTATATGTAACTGCAGCTTGATTTTTTTTAATTCATATGAACTGTTTGATTGCTGTTTATTTTCCGGGAAAATCTAATTTTAGCCGGAATGCTGCCCAAATTTTTATAAATCTTTTTGACTCTCATTCATGTTTTGATTTTGGAATCTTGAACTCTGTTTTCCTCTGCTTTTACCAAACCATTCATGAATGCCAGGGCATGCATTCTTATCCTCTTTGATTTCCTGGTTCCTAAACTGCAATTTTGATGTTTGATTCCTATTTTTGCTTTTTTTATCTCTATTTGAATCATCATCAAACTGTTTTACTTGTTTGAATATGAGTTACCTATAGCTTCTACCTGTGATTACTTGTTACTTGGACTATTTTCATTATGCCTCTTACTTTAACCCATTTTTCACTAACTCACCAATTTTAACTCTAACCAACATAACCTTTTCAAAACTTCTTTTTTTTTTTTTGCTTTTCTTTCACTTTCTTTTAACATTCTAACCAAGGCGTGATTTAACTCATATTCATTATCCTATTGCTCCTTTGCCACTTTGTGTTTTCTTTGATTATTTGCCTATTTGCTTTCCTATTTTTATTATATCCTGGTTTTCTGCTTTTCAGGATGTCAGATTCCCAGAGAAAGGGAAAAGGCAAGGCCACTACTGGCAAAAGGAAAAGAGGAGAAGCCTCCGTGTCTATTATCGACCTCATGCATGATGCCTCCTTGCGGGAGAAAGCCTTTACCCCGCAGGAGAAGGCCGACCAGCTACTTCCCGCCAATGACTCAGTAAAGTTTGCAAACCGATACTGTGAGCTGAAGTATCCGGTGTTTGCAAACTCCGGGAACCTATACTTGGAGTGAACTTTGAAGATCCCAGAAGAACTCCAGCAATACACCTCTGATCAGATCAAACAAAGAGGCTGGTTCTTTCTGGAGAGACCTCTGACTGAGGTTAATGCATCTTGGGTTAGGAAATTCTACTGCAACTACTTCAAAACTTCCCTAGATGCAGTGAACCTCAGAGGGAAGCAGATTCTGGTTACTGAGGAGGCAATAGAAGAGGTTCTGAAACTTCTGCCTAAGACTGATCAGACAGATGGCTATCAGAAAGCTGAAGAGGATATGCGCTTTATGCGTTTTGACTGGGATGCAGTCAAGGCGAGGATCGCCCTTGACCCGTCAGTTCTTTGGATCATGGGTCAGAACACCACCATGCCCAAGGGGATCAAGCGGATTTACCTAAACGATGATGCTCGGCTATGGCATCAGATATTCAGCAACTACATTATGCCGAGTACTCACGAGACTGAGATACCAGCAGCTATGATCACCCTCCTTTGGTGTGTGATGGAGGGCAAGGACCTGTACCTACCACGCTTTATCCGGCACTATATGGCCAGGGTCCACGTCCGAGGCACTCTTCCCTTTCCCTATCTGGTTACACAGCTGGGCCGTCGAGCTGACGTGCCATGGGAGGATGCTGATGAGAGGCCACCTGCTGCGGAATGCAAGAAGATTATCCCGCATAGCAGGAACTTCCTGGCCTTGGGCTACAGACCTCCATTCCTGACTGCCACTGCTGATGATACAGCTACACCATCTACCGGTCCCTCTTCCTCCACTGCTGCACCACCTACCCCTACCACCACCACTGCACCTCCACTTGCCACAGAGCCTGTCTATCATCTGGTGCACCGCTTGTTTCGACGACTTGACCAGATGGAGCGTCGCAACAAGCGACGCTATGAGCACCTGAAGCTGATGATACGATCTGGCGACATCCCCTCCGAACCTGACACACCATCCGAGGCATCTAAGGAGGAAATGTATGCGCCCGAGACAGAGACCCATCCCAGGGAGAGGCAGAGCAGGCAGACACCCAGCAGGCAGTACCTCAGCAGATCTAGGCTGCAGATCCTGAGATCCCTATTCAGACAGCCCCTCCTCTACAGCAGCCAGACCCCTAGCCAGCCACCACAGAGACACCAGCTACCATCCCTTCCAGTGATGACACCCCTTCATACCCTGCTTTAGTGAGAATCGGGGACGATGCTCCATTTTAAGTGTGGGGAGGTGATGACAAGTCATCCTAGCCTATTTTAGCTAGTCTTTTTCTTTTGTTTTCATTAGAATTATGCACTTTCTTGAGCTACAAGCAAGCGTTAGCCCCCTAACTTGGAGGCTAACGTTGGCACATGAATTACAAAGGGAGAAGGGCCAACGTTTGCGCCAACGTTAGCCCCCTAACTTGGAGGCTAACGTTGGCGCCACTAACACACAAAGCATTGCCAACGTTAGGGTCAAAGTTAGACCCCTAACGTTGGCACCAACGTCCATACCAGTAAATTATGTTTGCTGCTATGAAAAGTTGGAGCCAAAGTTAGACCCCTAACTTTGGCTCAAACTTTTGGTCCAACTTTGGCTAACTTCAAAACCGGTTCAATTGGTTCGCTTTGGTTCTTCTTCAAACTTCAAGAGCAATCAACCAAGGCCTCTTTCAACCCAATTCCACCAAGAGCAAAGGCCCAACTCAAGGCTTTAAGATCATTTGAAGAAAGTGTATAAAGAGGATAGAATTCAAGTTATTCGGGGAGCTTTCCTTTTAAGAATTTTCATAATAGTTTTCGGAGAGCTTTTGAACTTGAGTGAACTTTAATTTCTTGTTCTCATTGCTTTCAATTTCATTTTACATTTGTCTTGGATCTTGGATTGGAGAATTGAAGAAATTCTGTTTCAATCTCAATCTTGGATCTCTCTGTTTCTTTACTGTTAATTGAATTTCATTTCCGGTTAATTGCTCTTCATCTATTCTCTTTGCAATTTACATTTTCCTTGCAATTGTTCTTGTTGGATCTAGGAAGGCATTGAGATCTAGACTTGGTTTTCTAGTCTCTGGGCCCTGAGATCTAAATTTTACATTCTCTGTTTCTTGCTTTCCATATTTGTTTACCTTTCTGTTATAAGATCCGATCCAATCCCAATTCCCTTTCCTACTTCTGTTTGATGCAATTTAATTTTTCCTTGTTTAATTTCTGCAAATCCACATCCCAATCCCCTTTACATTTCAAGCAATTTACATTCCTTGCACTTTAAGATTTCGCAATTTACATTTCTTGCACTTTAAGTTTCTGTCATTTACTTTCCTGTTCTTTAAGTTTCAGCAATTTATTTCTTGTTTTCTTTACTTCAATGCAATTTAATTCTGCAAGTCACAAAACCATCAACCAAATCTTGATTCGCTTGACTAAATCAACCACTAAGCTAAAATTGCTCAATCCTTCAATCCCTGTGGGATCGACCTCACTCCCGTGAGTTTTTATAACTTGATACGACCCGGTACACTTGCCGGTTAGATTTATGTGTTTTGGGAGAGATTTATTTTTCCTCCAAAATATCTCATCAGGAGGTCGCCATCTCTGGCGTATTATTTTGGTGAACTACTACAGACTCTTTTTCTTTTATTTTGGATATTTTTCTGTATTTTTCTCTCTATTTTTATTTTTTATTTTCTGAGTATTTATACATTGCTACTTTTATGTATTTTTACTCTATTCCTGCATTCTGCATTTTTAGTTCATATTTTAGTTATTTAGTTTAGCTTGCAATTCTAACTTATTAGTTATAGAAATTGTGGATTAATTAGTATAGTTTACCCTTTTTAGCATAAGATAGCTTAGTTTAAATTGGAAAATATAAAAAGGGAAGTAAACTAGAGACTTTAACAGAATCGAAACAACCCACACCTTGTATATATAGCATTACATGTTAGTTAACAACACTTCATCAAGGAGAAACACTAGAACTTTAAAGCCATTCAATATAAGTTTTACATTGAGAATAATGAGAATTTTTAACTAAACCTGCATGACATACATAAGTGATAAATGATTTTTGAGCTAGAGAACATATAGCCTGTGAGTTTTGAGCTTAATTGTATGGTTACATTCAAACCATAATTTTTATTCCTGTGTGTTCCGCCCTTCTTTTATATTCTGGTATTCTTTACTTTGTTTTAATCTATATGTCCGATTATAGAATGTAGATATATACCAAGAGAGTGATTGAGGCCATTATTTGATTTTAGCTCACTTATCCCAAAATAGCCTACCTTTTACATCACCCTTGTTAGCCCCCTCGAGCCTTTAAATCCCCTTTTATTCTATTAGCCACACTACTAGTCTTAAGCAGAAAAACAAAATAAAATCCCAAGTTGAATCCTTGGTTAGCTTAAGATAGAAAATTATGAATAGTTTAAAATGTGGGAAACCTATTGGGAACATGGATGATAAAAACAAAAGGTAGAAAAGTTGAAAGGAATAAAATAACTCAAGTTAAGAAATTTTGGGAAGCATGCTCATGAGAAATCAAAGTGATTAAATTACCATGTGCATTAAAAAAAAGTTATTTTTCAATATTTAATAAAGGGGATACAAAAGAATTCCCCAAATGCAAAATAAAAGCAATGCACATGGGATAAAAATAAAAATTGAAACATGAGCATGTAACATCAAGTGGGAAAATATGGGAAAATAGGTAAAGAAGTTTTGTTTTACTAAGCATGTATGTTAGGTGAGATCTTAGTCCAATTAAGGATTCACTTATTAGCTCACTTAGCCTTATACATATATCCTTACCTTTACATTGGCCCCATTACAACCTTAATTAAAGACCTCATGATTTTTGGTATGACTGTATTCTATAATTGTTGATTGGTTAGATGAAGAACAAAGTTATAGGGAGGAAGAATAAAAAAGAGGAATAGAGTGATTAACCCAATAAACACTGAGTGACTAGAGAGTAAACACAAATCCAGTGAGGGTTTAATAGCTCATTAACATTTATCTCTGTTTGAATTATCTAATTGTCTTGCAAAGTTCATAAAATGCTTTTTCTCCCATCTCAATTGTAAAAGTGCTTATTGATTATCTAAGGCTTGGCTATATACATATATGACTCCTTAAGAATGTGAATTAATTTAACTACATGTAAGCTTTATATATGAGTGAATAAATTAGAATTGCATGACTCATTTAGGTAGTTGCATTTAGAATAGGTTGCATTGCATGACATTCCATCACTTTAACCTTACTTATTACCTTGGATTTAGCATGAGGACATGCTATTGTTTAAGTGTGGGGAGGTTGATAAACCCATATTTTATGATATATTTTGTGTTTAGTTTGAGTGATTTATTCAATCCTTCACCCACTTATTCATGATTAATTGCATGGTTTTACTTTTCCTTCCTTATTATGTGATGTATGTGAAAAACATGTTTCCTATGCTTTTAAATTAATTATTTTAATCACCTTTAATTCCATTAGATGCCGTGATTAGGGTGTTGAGTAGTTTCAGATCTTCTAAAGTAGGAATGACTTAAAGGATGGAAAGGAAACATACAAAAATGGAAGGAAAGTGCAAAACGGAGTTCTGAAGAAACTGGCATCCACGCGATCGCATGGACGACGCGATCGCGTGCCAAGCGCGAATCAACAGCGATGCGGTCGCATGACTAACGCGACCGCGCGCCTTAAGCAGAACGCATATGACGCGGTCGCATGACTGACACGACCGCGTGGCAAAGAAAAGCTCCAAATGACGCGACCGCGTGACCCACGCGGACGCGTGACAGAGGCCACGCACCAGAAATTGCAGAAAAGCTCATAGCGAATTCTGAATCCCTTTTTGGCCCAAATCCAAGTCCAGAAGGCATAGACCAGAGGTTATGAAGTAAGGGAATGCATCCATTCAAGGAGAGCTCGCCAATTTAGTTATTTCCCATGTTTTAGATCTAGTTTTGAGAGAGGTTCTCTCCTCTCTCTCTCGTAGGATTTAGGACTTCTCTTAGTTTTAGGAGTAACTCTCAATCCCAGGTTCTTTATTTTTATTTATTCTTCCAATTTAGTTTATGAACTCTTCATATTAGATTATGATTTCCTTTATTAATGTTATTTGAGGTATTTCAGTTTAATATTACTTTCTTTTATTTATGTTATTGTTGCTTTACATCTGAAGGCATTTTTATTCCAGCAAATTTACTTTTTCCTCTTTTAGTTTTGGTTAAGAAAGCAGTAACTCAGGAGTTATCTTATCTCAACATAATTGATAACTGTTATCTTTGCTAATTGAACTGAACTTCAATAATTCCAACTCTTTCTTAGGAAATAAATAGGATTCGAAGATCAAACTAATTAGTCCCTTGACTTTCCTTTACTTTAGTAAAGGTTAACTAAGTGGAATTAAGATTCGACTTTCATTGTTATTGATAAGAATAACTAAGTCTGGACTTCTAATTTCTCATACCTTGCCAAAAGTTTACTTTGCAGTCATTTATTTATTTTAATTGCCCTTTAATTTACCCGTCATTAAGTTACTTGTTCCTCATTCTTGAAACCCCAATTTACAATCTCCATAACCAATAATAAGAACATACTTCCCTGCAGTTCCTTGAGAAGACGACCCGAGGTTTGAATACTTCGGTCAACAATTTATTTAGGGGTTTGTTACTTGTGACAATCACAATGTTTGTAAGAAAGGTTGATTGCTTGGTTTAGTAACTATACTTACAACGAGAGTTTATGATAACTTCTAAACCATCAATCTTCCGCTCTTTCAATGCTCTTTGGGCATACAGAACGACATTCAAAACACCAATCGGGATGTCCCCATATCAACTGGTGTATGGAAAAGCCTGTCATTTACCATTGGAGCTTGAACACAAAGCCCTCTGGGCTCTCAAGCTACTAAATTTTGATAGCCTTGCCGCTGGTGAAAAAAGAGTCCTGCAGTTGCAGGAAATAGAGGAGTTCAGATCTCAAGCCTATGAAAATGCCAAGATCTATAAAGAAAAGGCAAAGAGAAGACATGACCTCAATCTGACACCCAGGAGGTTTAAAAAGGGACAGCAAGTGCTCCTCTACAACTCCAAATTAAGACTCTTCCCTGGGAAACTCAAATCAAGGTGGTCTGGACCCTTTCTTGTCACAAAGGTCTCGCCGTATGGACACATAGAAATCATGGAGGAAAGCTCAAGGAGGACTTTCACTGTGAACGGAAAAAGGCTCAAGCATTACATGGGCAACATGGGTGAAAGCCCCAAAGTGAAATATCATCTCAACTGATGGAGAAATCGTCGAGCTAGCGACGCTAAAAGAGCGCTTCGTTGGGAGGCAACCCAACCTAAGGTAGTTTCCTTTTCATGATCATTTCAATAAAAATTACAAGTAGTTTACCCTGTATTGCGAGGAGCTAAGTTTGGTGTTGCACACCAAAACAATCCAAGAGTGAATGTGTAATTCTAAGTTTGGTGTTCCACCAAAGATTTCAGTTAGAATCACACTACACCTCTTCAAGAGCAAATTGCTAGCCCCAACCAATTAGGGAAACCACTTGACAAGAGTTTAGTTTCTAGTTCATAGTCGTTTTAGTAATAAAAGCACATAAGATCCTCTGCATGTATTCAATCTGTTGCATTAGGCGAGGAACTAAGTTTGGTGTTCACACACCAAATTGAGTTCAGAAATTCACAAGCATACATGCATGCTAAATATTCCTCAAGTGCTTGGAGAACAAGCAACTTCCAATAACTTTGCAGGGATTCAATCAATCTTCTGGAAAAACAGTGCACCATCATCCAAGGAGGCGAGGAAGGATGCAGAAGCTATGGATGATGACAACAAAGGGATAGCTGGAAGGCACTACCAAAAGGTTGTATCGTTATTTGATTCCATATGCTTGGAAATGCTCAAATTGGAAGTCTGAATGTACACCTGATTAATAGTTACTCTTTAGCTTAAATCACTAGAATTTAATGTTTGTTTTCCTTGCTTTTGTCAGATGCTTGTTAGTCTAATGTCACTACTGCATTCTCCCCTTGCTCACTTGTATGCTTGTCCCTTTAAGTCAAATAAAAAGAGATGTTATGAAAGACCAGAGTGATGTTCAATTTGTGGAGAAAGTTCTTAAGTTTGTGGGGTAGTAATTACTTAGCTAAGTTGGTTCACCAACAAGGTAGGAAGGCAACTATCTGTCCTGAATCATATGCTTGAAACACACCCCATGAGACTAGCTAAATAACAAGATCCCAATAAGAAAAGGGGAAAGAAAAATGAAAGTTGAGAAATAAAGAAAAAGAGTAAGAAATAAGGCTAGGCACCAAGGGTTGAATCTTAAGGCATGTGTCTGTGGTGCTCCTGTGCAAAGGATATACTTGGATGAATAAGCTCTCAGGGGTGCCTTATCACATGGTAACTTGGGTTAACTAACCCAGGATTATCATCTGAAAGTCCACTATCAAGAGTAACCTTTGCTACAGAACACTTAGTAACCCAAAGAGGTGCTGGACACCAAGGTCTCAAGAATAAAAATAACAAACCATGTGCCTGTGGTGTGAATGTATGGGGGAAAGAGACTTGAGGGAGTAAGTCCTTAGGGGTGTCTTAACACCTAGCACCTTGAACCAACTGGTTCAGGAATGCTGGCTGAAAGCTTATATTAAAGAGTCGCCCCCTCACAGAGCACCTAGTCTAAAGAACACAATCAAACCATGAAAAGACAAAGGGAAACGCTCCAAATTGGCAATTAGCCACGTTAAGAGTCACGTTAACTCAGTTAACGTGAACTCTAACGTGGAAAAGAAGACAAAGCCAACGTTAGTGACACTCACCTTTGTCACTAACGTTGGACCAAGCCACTATGAGCCACGTTAGTTGTCATGCCTACTTCATACTTTCTCTGCAAGTAAAGCTGAGCCCACTGAAGATTCCAAACTGCTTCAACTCAAGATCCAAAGGCCCATATCCAAGACTTGAAGAGCCAACTAGAAGATCAGAAGAGTAGTATATATAGGAGTAGTTTTCAACTAGAAAAGAGCTTTTGGGATTGAGAGAACCACTCTCTGTATAATTTTACTTTCTCTGCAACTTCTAGTTTTACTTTTAGAATGTATTTTCCATCTTTGCTTTCCATTCCCAGAGCTATGAACAACTAAACCCCTTTCATTGGGTTAGGGAGCTCTGTTGTAATTTGATGGATCAATAATAGTTTTCATTATTCTTCTTCTTTCTTTTCTCTTGATTTTACTAAAAAGCTTTCAATCTTCATCTAATTGGGTATTTGTCTTGGAAAAGAAGCTATTCATACTTGGATCTCTTCGGAACCTTGGAAGAGGAATGAAGGGATCATGCTAGAAATGCTTTCTCATGTTGGACCAAATTGGGGTTTGGATGGATATAGTGACATATAATCTTACCAACACTTTGATTTGGAAATACATGTGGTATAATCAGTCATCACACTTCATCTCTTCTCATGAGCAATTAGACCAAGGAATTGGCTATTGAACAAGATTTGAGAGATTGAATTACCAAGGAATTGGAATTCAATCACTTAAGATTGCCAAGGAGATCAATGAATGCATTGATTGAGGAAGAGATGAGAATGAACTTGATCCGGAGAATGCAACATCTCCTGAGCCCAATGAATCCCCCATTTCTGATCTTACCCATTCTCTTTATTTTCTGCCATTTACTTTTATGCTAAATTCCCCATTTCCCATTTAAGATTCTGTAATTTATTTTCTGTCATTTATATTCAGTTCTTTATTTCCAGCATTTACAATTTCTGCTATTTACTTTCCCGCCATTTAATTTTCTGCAACTCTCAAATCAACTTCTGCTTAGCTCAACTAGAACATTCCTCCGATTAAAGTTGCTTGACCAATCAATCCCTGTGGGATTCAACCTCACTCTATTGTGAGTTTTTTACTTGACGACAATTCCGTATACTTGTCGAGGGATATTTGTTGAGAGACAAGTTTCCGGGCATCACCCACGCGTTCGCGTGGATTCAAATCCACTAAAACCACCCACGTGAAACCCTAACCCATTTCGCGTCACTTTTCCCCCCAATTCCCTCTGCACTCTCTCTTCTCCTCAACCCAACCACCACACCACCACCATCGCCACCAGGA
>NC_029794.2:97469468-97496663 GCF_000816755.2 Arachis ipaensis
CCTCCGGCCGACCGCCACCACGCCCCAACCCTCCCCTTTTCGCCCCATTCCTCTCTTCTTCCCTCTTCCCCTGCCAACCCCTACCGCCGCCAAGAACCGATTTGCCGCTCAGCCTTGCCACCACTGCGAAACCACCAGCGCCGCCGTGTCAGCCACCCTACCCACCACCATCTCTCTGAATTCAATTCGTGTTCCTCTGCACACCAGGTTCCGCCAAACAGCGATTCCTCTTTCAGTTAGTTAACCGCATTTTCTTTCAAATTATGTTCGAATTAGGATAGTTAGAGATGCATGATCATAGTGGATTTTAGGTGGTTAGGTAGCTAGGATGTGGTTAATGGATTTAGGCCTGATAATTGCACCGTTCTTGTTAATTGTTTTATCTGTTTCGCAATTCTGAAATTGCTATGATGATAATGCTGTTCATATGCTATTCTTTACTATTCTTTGATGCAGATTGAGTTTGTTTATTTTGAATTCATGTGAGTTACTCTTTGTTACTCTTTTCTGCACTATTTTATTATCATATGAACTGTTTTTGCTGTTGTTTATTACCCGGAAATATCTAATTTTTAGATGAAATGCTGCCCAATTTTTTTTAAGCAAATTGCTTCACTCAACTACCATTCATGAATTAGTTTTGGAAATTTCAAATCTTGCACTAAATGGTTTCAACCAACACAATTCATGAATGCACAGGCTAGCTTTCTTATTCTTTCTGATTCCCTTATTCAGTAAACAACATTATTGATGATTTCACTTTAGTTTTACATTTCTTTTCTATGATTGATCATCAATAATCTGCACTATTTCCTTGAATTTGAGTTACTTGTTATTCCAATTTGTGCAATTTTAGTTAATTGGGAACCACAACACCATGCCACTTACTTTAACTTCATTTTTAACTCTTAACTACTTTAACTTTCTAACTTGTCTATCAGCTTTCAACTAACCACTTTCAAACCACTTCAAGGCATGATTACTGTTCTTCGTGATTAACAAGTATTCTGCACATAATAAATTTTGGATTGTGATTTTTATTCTCAAACTTTTCACTCGAATACAATTCAAAATTTTACATTTATTTAACTCAATTCATGATTCTTTTGCTCCTTTATCCCTCTTTTGCCACTCTATGCTTAAAATGGATAAATTCCTATTTGCTTACCTGTTTCCCTGCTTTAGTTCTTAAATTGTATCCTGGAATTTCTGCTTTTCAGGATGTTTGACCCTAAAAGCAAAGGAAAGGGCAAGACAATAACAGGCAAAAGGAAAAGAGGAGAATCCTCCCTCACTATCTTAGACATCCTCCATGATGATTCCTGGCGGGAAAAGAATTTTACCCCGCAGGAAAAGGCTTATCAATTGGTGCCTGCCACAGACCCTGTCAAGTTTGCCAACAGATACTGTGAGCTGAAGTATCCGATTTTTCAAACTTCCAGGAACCTATACCTAGAAAAGACACTAAAAATTCCAGAGGAACTCAAGCAATACACTTCAGAACAAATTAAACAGAGAGGCTGGTTCTTCTTGGAAAGGAACTTAACTGAAGTCAACTCATCCTGGGTCAGAGAATTCTACTGCAACTACTTTAAAACGTCCCTGGATGCAGTACAACTCAGAGGCAAGCAGATACCGGTTACTGAGGAAGCAATAGAAGAAATCCTCCAGCTCCTACCTCAACCAGATCAGCCAGATGGTTACCAAAAGGCTGAGGAGGATATGAGATTCATGAGATTTAACTGGGACGCAGTTAAGAGGACTATAGCTCTTGATCCTACTGTCCCATGGGTCATGAGCAAGTCCACAGTGGCCCCAAAGGGAATTAAGCTCATTTATCTAAATGATGAGGCTCGGCTTTGGCAGCAAATTCTGAGTAACTACGTGATGCCGAGCACTCATGAGACAGAGGTGCCAGCTGCTATGATTACCCTCATCTGGTGTGTAATGGAGGGAAAAGACTTATATCTACCCCGCTTTATCCGGTATTACATGGCCAGAGTCCATGTCAGAGGCACTCTCCCTTTTCCATACTTGATTACTCGGCTAGGCCGCCGAGCTGAGGTGCCCTGGGAGCTAGCAGATGAGAAGCCAACCGCTGCAGACTACAAGAAGATCATCCCTCACAGCAGGAAGTTTCATGCTTTGGGCTATCGACCTCTTTTTCTCACTGACTCTGCTGAGGCAGCCACATCTTCTGCTGCCCCTTCAACACCTCCTGCTGCACCAGCCACCACTACTACACCCTCACCTGCTTCAGAGCCCATCTACCACCTCGTGCATCGCCTATTTGACCGGTTGGACCAGATGGAGCGCCGCAACCAGCGGCGATATGGGAGATCTGAGCGTCACAGCAAGTGACGCTATGAGCACTTAAAGTTGATGATTCGATCTGGCCACCATGACATCCCCTCCGAGCCTGACACCCCTTCTGAGCCATCTGAAGAGGAGGCGAACGATCATGAGGAGGAGGCACATGCAGAGGCTGAGCAGGCAGGACCTGAGCAGGCTACACCACGACATGAGGAGCCCCACCAGATACAGCCAACAGATCCAGAGGTCCCTCTACAAACAGGGCCTCCGCTTCAGCAGGCAGACCCTCTGACACTCATACAGACTGCAGAGCCTGCGACCACCATAGAGACACCTACAGCACATCCTTCCGGAGATGCCACTTCTTCACACACAGTTTGATAGAGCATCGATGACGATGCTATTATTTAGGTGTGGGGAGGTCGCCATCTCCGGCGAACTTTATTTTGGTGAACCACTTTTCAGACTCTCTTTTATCTTATTTTGTTTATTTTCTGTATTTTTATTTTAACTTATCTTATTTGTCTTTCAGTACTTGCATATTTTTCTTTTGCTGTATTCTTACTTTATTTCTGCATTTTGTCACTTTGATTTACATATATATATATATTAGATATTTAGTTTAGTTGCACTTTTAGTTGTGATATAGAATATATGGATTAATTAGTTTAGTTTATATATATATATATAGCAATAAATGTTGGTTAATTGACAACATTTTTCAAGGAAAATACTAAATTTTAT
Source organism: Arachis ipaensis (assembly GCF_000816755.2). Lineage (NCBI taxonomy): Eukaryota > Viridiplantae > Streptophyta > Magnoliopsida > Fabales > Fabaceae > Arachis > Arachis ipaensis. The sequence goes on from NC_029794.2 coordinate 97,472,526, forward strand.
AAAAGCCATTCAGAGATTCACATTGAGTTGAATGTAACTCCTTGATTTCTATTTGCATGACATACATAACTGATATATAGTTTTTGAGCCAAAGAACACACAACCCGTGAGTTTTTGAGCTTAATTGTATGGTTACATTCAACCATAAACTTCATTCCTGTGTGTTTCGCACTTCTTTTCTATGCTTGTAATCTTTACTTTGTTTTAATCTATATGTCCAATATAGAATGTAGATACATACCCACATATGATTGAGGTCATCATTTGTATTTTCCCTCACTTATCCCAAATAAGCTTACCTCCTATATCACCTTTGTTAGCCCCCTTGAGCCTTTTAATCCCCTTTTGTTCTATAACCACATCACTAGCTTTAAGCAGAAAAATAAATTAAAAATCCCAAGTTGAATCCTTGGTTAGCTTAAGATAGAGATTGTGTGTCCACTAAGTGTGGGAAAACGTGGGAACATGGGTTGATAGGAAAGAATTAAATTAGTAAAATAATCAGAAATTTGGGAGCATGCTCATGTGAAACCAATTTAAATTAAAATACCATGTGCATTGATATATGTTGTGTTCAAAAAAAGCCCTTTTTAATTATATAAATAAATAAGGGGACAGAATTACCCTAATAATAAGTTTAGCGAAGAAATCAATGCACACAAGGTAAAATCAAAATAAAGTTGGTACATGAGTATGTAATAAGAAAGTGGAAAAATTGGGAAAACCAGGATAATTATAAATTATATAGAGTATGTATATGTTAGGTGAGATCTTAGACTAATCGAAAATTCAACTTATAGCTCACTTAGCCTTATATATATATCCTCACCTTTACCTTGACCCCATTACAACCTTGAAAAAATCTCATGATGTTTGTATGTATACATTATATATTTGTTGATTGGTTAGATGAAGAACAAAGTTTTAGAAAGCATGACTAGAAAAGAATAGAGTGATTAACTCCAAACACTGAGTGAATAGAGAGTAAACACAAATCCAGTGAGGGTTCAATAGCTCATCTCTATATATCCGGATTTAATAATTTAATTGTCTTGTAAGTTTGTGAAATATTTTAACCCAACTCAATTGTGAAAGTGCTTTAACATGATTTAGGCTTGGCTATATGATTCCTTGAAAATATGAATCAATTTAACCACATGTAAGCTCTATATATATATAGGTGGATAATAATTAGAATTGCATGATTCATTTAGGTAGCTTGCATTCAGAATAGATTGCATTGCATAAGATTCCACCATTCTACCTTCACTCCTTCTCTTGGATTTAGCAAGAGGACATGCTATTGTTTAAGTGTGGGGAGGTTGATAAACCCATATTTTATGATATATTTTGTGCTCAATTTAAGTGATTTTATCAATTCTTCACCCAATTATTCATGTAAATTGCATGGTTTTACTATTCCTTCTTTATTTTATGATATATGTGAAAAACATGTTTCCTATGCTTTAAAAATATTAAATTTAATTATCCTTCATTACCATTCGATGCCGTGATTTGTGTGTTAGGTATTTTGAGGTTTCATAGGGCAGGAATGGCTTAGAGGACAGAAAGGAAACATACAAAAATGGAAGAAAAGCACAAAAACAGAGTTTTAAAGAAAAAGGCAGTGACGCGAACGCATGGTCGACGCGGACGCGTGCCTAGCGCAAAATGGAAGCGACGCGAACGCATGGACGACGCGGACGCGTGCCCTGAGCAGAACGCAATTGACGCGTATGCGTGACCGACGCGTACGCGTGACAAGGAAAAACTCCAATTGACGCGAACGCGTGACCCACGCGAATGCGTGACAGACGCCACGTACATGAATCTGCAGAAAATGCCCCCAGCAATTTCTGGACCCTTTTTCGGCCCAATTCCAAATCCAGAAACACAGAATATAATCCAGAGAATGGAGGAATCAAAGAACAACTGGAAGAAAAAAACATACAATTGATAATTCACAATTTTAGGATTAGATGTAGCTTTTAGAGAGAGAGGTTCTCTCCTCTCTCTTAGGATTTAGTTTTAGAATTAGGATTTCTTTTATTTTATGGTTATTTCTTCAATCACAGGTTCAATGTTCCTTTAATTTTATGTTCTCTTCTACTTTTAGATACTCTAATGCTTTTACTTGTTAATTATTTATGTTGCCAAATTCGCTTATGAATCTTTCCATGTTAGATTTGAATATTCTATTTAATATAAGTTGAGGTATTTCAGATTTATGATTGTTTTACTCTATTTATAATGCTTTCAATTTAATTTAAGATTTATTCCCTTTTCGCTTTGGTTAAGTAATTGGTAACGCTTGAGTTATCAAACTCAGCAGTTGATTGGAAATTGGGATTGCTGATTGATTTGGATCCCTCTAAAGCTAGTCTTTTCCATAGGAGTTGACTAGGACCTGAGGAATCGAATTAATTTATCCAGTTGACTTTCCTTCATAGTTAGAGGTTAACAAAGTGGGAGCAATAACAATTCTCATCACACCTGATAAGGATAACTAGGATAGGACTTTCAGTTCTTATACCTTGCCAAGAGTCTTCATAATTATTAATTTTTCTCGCCATTTAAATTACATGTTCCCTATTTCAAAAACCCAAAAATATACCTTTTTCCATAACAAATAATAAATCATATATCCCTGCAATTCCTTGAGAAGACGACCCGAGGTTTAAATACTTCGGTTATAAATTTTATTGGGTTTTGTTACTTGTGACAACCAAATTTTTGTACGAAAGGATTCTCTGTTGGTTTAGAAACTATACTTACAACGCGATTATTTTTATAAAAATTCTTTACCGACATAAAATCCGACCATCAGACACCCATCGCTTATTTCACTTATTGTCATCATCATTTTCATCATACTCAATCTTTACTCCTCATCACTTTCATCCTCATCACGCATCACTTTACATCTTATTCATTTTCCTTAATTCCACAAACTTAACTCTTCAATTTCGGTCTCTAACTCTTCCATTCTTAATTACACCGGCTCTATACTCTTATTGGTGTTTATAAAGGTATAATGGTTAAAAGACTTAAAAATACGCTTTTGCCAAATCTGGAGGTTGTGCATACGCATGCCTATGACTTGCGTATGCATGGCTAAAATTTTGGGGGTTGCATACATGAGTCCTTCTTCACGTACACGAGTGTTGAGACAGGAGCTTTCTCTCTCATCACGTACTACGTCTGCGTACGCGAATTGGCAATTTTGACACTGCCACGTATGCATGCCTCTTTCCGCGTATGTGAAACCACTGGACAGTGCCCATTGTCCGCATCGCGTGGCACCTTCGCGTATGCGAGTGTTGTAGAATTGCCAAAAAGCTGTTAAGTGTAAAAATAAGTTTTTGAACCCAATTTTCAAACATTCATATCTTTTTGTACAAAATTCATTTTTCAACCATTCTTGAACCGTTGGAAAGACCATTAAATGAATTTTCATAAAACTCCAATTTTGAAAGTTTTCTAACTCTGAGAACCGAGTTATGGCGCATCGAAATTGGCCAAAAATCTATTTTAACCAAAAATACACATTTACCAATTCTTCCAATTGTTCACAAGCCAAAATCATTTCCACTCAACAATTTTACCACAAACCAACCCATTTCACATTCTTACACTCAACCAAATTCAAACATACTTCATTTACTTACTTCAACTCAAATTTCATCCATTTCACATCTCAAACCTCAATTCACTAATATCCTATCATTCATTCCAACTTTCCACACAATCATTATTAATTTCCATTCAATTTTAAACATCATTCATACAATACATCCATCAAATTACCGTTCTTACCTTTTTTCGGCCTCTGGTCCAAATTCATGGCCTCTAGCCCAAATTCACCAATTCAATATATAATCCACAAACATATAATCATTATCCAAATAATCAAATTCCTCAACACACCAGTTATGCTAAATCACATAAATCCCATCCCAAATTCACACCCAACACTTGAATTCTCTACTTCAAGACTCACCCAAAAGCTCCACAAGCTAATCCCAAGTTCCAAATGTGTACTCAAAAGCTCCTAATACTCTAATATACACAGTTTCATACATACATCAACCTAGGGTTTATAAAATCTCATAAATCACAAGGGTTGAAGGATTCTTACCTTAACCCAAAAAAATAGTTGATGAAAATAGTTGATGAAACTCATCAATAGCTCATACTAGAGCACTCCTAAATAACCAAAATCACAATATTTCTTCAGAACCCAAACCAAAACTCTAAATTAGAGGGAAACACGAAACTGCACAGAGGAAAATTAGATACTCACCAAGTCCTAAACTCGTCTCAAGCATCATCATATCCACAACTCCACAATTTCATCATATCAATTGTCTTTACAGTACTCTCTCACTTCACTCAACTAATCCACCCTCAGCACTCCAGAATCATAGGACTCTGTCTTCTAAACTTTTTACTTGAAACTATCTAGTTAACTTACTTAGGGTATTCTCTAAGTTTCAAAACCTAAAAAAAAAGTTAAGACACCCTAAAGGAGCTTTATGGAAGTTCACAAGCTTGCCAGAAAGGTAAAACAGTTGAAAAAAAGGTTTTCTTAAAAACAGGACAGTGTACATACGTATAGGATTGTGCATACGCACTCCCAGAAGAATTTTCACAAAGTGTACATACGCATAGAGGTGTGCGTACACACAGAAGATAAAAGTTTTTATTTTAAATGCACGCATAGATACGTGCGAACACCCTCAATAGAAGGCACTTCCCAACGTGTGCTAGCACACGATGTTGTACGTACGCACAACTTACAAAATTCACAGGGTGTGTGCACGTACCAGAGTGTGCTAACACTTTCAACAGTAGGCATCTCCCTGTGTGTGCGTGCGCACCAGAGTGTGCGTACGCACGTATTTTGAAAATTACAGGGTGTGCGTGCGCACAAAGGTGTGCGTACGCACAAGTCAAAACATAGCCACTGTTCGGAGCACGTGCACAACAGTGTGCGTGCGCACACAAACTAGAAATCAAAAATTTTGCAACATCAGAGAATTCAGATTTTTGGTACAAACTTCCAATGATCCTATATTTCCTACAAAATCTATACCATTTTAAAACTCTTTGAATTATCTTTAATTTTATATAAAATTCAGTCAATTTCAACAACTGTGGCTCAAGATATGATCCGTCAAAGTTCACCAAAAACTAGTTTTTACCAAATGTTCACTAGGTTCCCAACTTCCAAAGTTCACAATCAAAACCAATAATCCTACAACTAAAACAGTTCCAATGCACCTAATTTATTTCCAAATATCATCCAACACATTCCACAACCTACAAAATACATATTTCATCATTTTTCTCCAAAATTCCAACTCATGCACCTCTACTCCTCAAGAATTAACAACTTAATATCAATCTACCAACCTCAACATTACAAACATCATAATTCATTATCATTCCAAACAATCATCATTATACAACCCAACATGATAATTCCACATCATCATTTACTAATATCATCTCAATCATTAAATTCAACATACATCAGAATTATCAACGGTCAATTTCAATCCTATCCTATGGTCCACTAGCCTAAGTGTCCAAAAATATTATATATTACATAGAGAAAACCGAAACCATACCTTGGCCGATTCCGAATATGCACAAAACACCACATTAAGTCCAAGCAAGCTTTCAATCACCAACAAATCACCAGTCTCACCTTCAAAGCTCTAAATCAACTCTAACAAGCATTAACAATCAATATTCCAAGCTATACACATTAATGCCCCATAATTTAATACCTAGGGTTCATTAAATTCATAAATTTACAAGGTAAAGAGTTTTCTTACCTTCTCCGATGGTGTTTAGAGTACAAACCACCAATAGCCTAACCTTAAGTACCACCTAATCAATCAAAACACAAAAATTCATTCAAAACCAAAACCTATATTTTTGATTTTCTTAGGGCAGAGAAGAGGAGAGGAAATTTCGAATTCTACCTACACAAGTTAGATAGAACTAATAGGCTTGGTGAGAGCTTCGCGTAGCCGCTAACGGCACGCGAATCGGAGTACTGTAGCTCGAGTTATGGCCACCAGAAGTCGTGGATGAATAGTAACACTTCTCTCCTCCTCTCTTCTCACTTGCAGCTGGTGTGTTGTGTTTTGGTGGAGTGAATGAGCTGAAAATCTCATTAAGTGTGCTTTCATATGTTGGGTTTGGGCCTAACTTGGACCAGGTCTAACCCGTTAGTGTTTTTGGCCCGTTTGGCCAAGTTGGGCCAAACCTTTAAAATTAGTGTCCGATTTTCAACTTTAATTTGTTTTCTAAGTTTTTCTACAATTTTTATTATTCTCGCACAGTACCGGATAGACTTAAGCCGCTACTGCCGACTAATTTATCGGTACACGTTTTTACACAATTTTCTGCAGAAAATTACATTTTTCAACTTAGAAAAATCTACTGAGTCCAAAAATAATATTTATATTTTCAAATTAACATTCTAAATTTTTGGATCCTATTTTGGGTAATTTAATGTAATTAATCAAGCGGTTAATTAGTCGCAGTTCTTACATTTTTCCTGTATGGACAATCTGGGGAGATACGCCATGGTCTCCCTGATGAGTCTATATTTTTTGATATATTTTAGCTTGATTTGAATGGATTTCATCACATAAACTCACACTTATTCACTAAAATAGCATACTTTTGTGTTTTATCCCTAGATTGGACCTAAATGTGAAAACATGTGTTTTTGTGCCTACATTGGTGATTTTAATTCCACTTTCATGCCATTCGATGCCGTGATATGTTTTGTGAGTGATTTCAGGTCATTTTGGCAAGATTGGCTAGGTAAAAGTGGAAGAAAGTATGTACAAGGGAGAACACTTGAAGAAAACAAGGAAAAGCACACACAGACAAGTGTGCATGCGCACAAGTACCCGTGCGTACGCACACGAAGGAATTTGTATGTGTGCGTGCGCACAACCCTCTGTGCGTACGTACAGGTGGACTTTCAGCAAAGTGTGCGTACGCACACATCTGTGCGTACCCTACACGTGATTTCATTAATGACACACGTGCTGCGTGATTTTGGGGGCCTTTGGCCTAGTTTTTGAAGGCTCAATGCTGAAATTGAAGTGCTATATGAAGGGGATATCAACACATATGAAGGTATTAGGTTTTATTAGGTAGCATTAGGTAGAATTAGGACTTAGACATAATTTTCCATAGTTTTACATAGTAGGAGTAGGAGTAGTGTAGATTAGGGAGAGCTCTCTTAGGATTCTTAATTAGGGTTCATTGTAGCATTTTATAGCAAGCTTTGATTTTGGATTTTGCTCATCTTTTGTAAGTACTCTCAATTTCCTCGTTAATTTCACTACTTTTGCTTTTATGTTCTTATGGTTCAAGTTACTTTGTTTATATATACAATTTTGGTATCTTAAAATTTTGATTGATGAATTTAATATTTTATGCCTTATATATGCTTGATTGCTTGTTTATAGTTGGTCTTGTGAATATTTTGGTTATAGATTTTATTTTTCTTTGCAATTTCCTATGTTTTGGTTTTATGCTCACAAGGTGTTTGTGAAAATGCCAATTATGCGTTTTGAGTAGATTTTCACACCTTGGCTTGGGATTTGAGTTCCTAGGATACTAGAGTCATAATGTCCGATATTTAGTGGCAATTCTTGGGTAGTTAGTTGATTCTTATTTTCATTGACGCTAGCTTTTTACTAACTAGTTTGGTAAGTTAGCTAGGACTTATGGATTAAGTTAACTAAGCGAGATTGACTCATCATAGTTGCCATAGTTATGGTTATGGTGATGATAGAATTCCTTGGATCCTCATTCCCAAGTCAAGGCTCTTTTAATGCATTCCTATCATTTTCACTAAGTTTTTATCTTGTTTCCTTTTTAATTGCATTAATTATCAATTTTGATCATTCCTTAGTTCTTTCATTTCTTAGTTCTTTTAATCTTTTGTTCTTTGATTACAAAACCCCTTTGCCTCACAACCGAAAGTGTAACACTTCAATTGCATCCTAGGGAGAACGACCCGAGGTTTAATTACTCTCAGTTATTTTAATTTAAATTTGATATTTGATTAAGAGAATTCATTGTTGGTTTGGACTATGCTACTAACGAATTGATTCTTGTTTTGATTGATTCTAAATTAACAATAATTCTCTCTTATCAAATTTGGCGCCGTTGCCGGGGATGCAATTGAGTGCTATCCTTAGGTTGTTGTAAATATGTTGATAGTATAAATATCTTACTTTTTGGTTGTTTGGTTATTTTTGTTAATATTTATGTGTTTGTTTTTCTTGTTTGTTGATGTCTTTTGCTTTTATTTTCTACTTTCTCTATGAGCTATCACCCTTGTTGCTTGGAGCTTGGTTATGAGTATTTTGTAGGGTATAATAAATTCAAATTGGGATTGCTTCAAGGAGTGGGAGAATCAATTTAGGGAGGAACCAATTACGTATGGTAACACTCATGGCAAACACCTCATCTATACTCTAACGAGCCAAACCCTCCCCTATGTGAATACCAAATCCAAAGATATGAAAGATACCCCCTACATAACCCCTAACCACCAAACCTTCAAGCACCATACCATACACCTCCATGGAATCAAAATGTCTATACACCTTGTTACCAACCATATGAACTACCACATTCTTATACACCACCTCAATACCCTCACCCACATAATACACCTTCCTACTATACAACCGTTCTCCCAACCTTTGAACCTTCTCTTGCATCAAATTGTGAAATTCTCCAACCCTTGCCCCAAGAATAACAAGACCTTCAAGCATTCTTCCAAGAGCAAGAAGGATTCTGAAAGAAGCAAGGGGAGTTCATAGCTACTATAGCCGAAGCGGTGACCCGCTTGGCCTCACTACACTCAACCACTCAAGACATCCCCCTTGAAGAAGGTGGAGGATCAACTAAGGAGTGTAGTAAGGAGGGGAACATAGAGTCTCAAATTGAAGAAGTGGAATTGAAGCTTAAGTCACAAGTAGAGGAAGGTAGAACTAGTGAACCGAAAAAGCTAAATGGAGAATTGAGGGAGTTTGATCAATAAGTGGATTGCATCATCAATAATTTTTTGTCCACCTTGGTCAACCCTCTCAATGATCTTGAGGAGCCTCCCACTTTTGAGTTTGAGAGAGAAAGGGGAGAGCTAGAAAACAGTGGTTAGGAAGAGGTAATCATCCATGAAGTGGAGGCATATATGCAAGAGTTTACAAGAGCAATTCCAAATCAAGGGCAATTTGAATGGGTGACAATTTCCTCCATCAGCTTCATAGGCCCTGGTGCACGAAATTGTGATCTCAGGCAACGGCGCCAAAAACTCAGTACGCACGTCTTAATAAATCGTTTTTCATTCACAACTTCGATACAACTAACCAGCAAGTGCACTGGGTCGTCCAAGTAATAAAACCTTACGTGAGTAAGGGTCGATCCTGTAACAGCCCAGACGACCCGCTAGCACGATATTGTCCGCTTTGGCACACAAGGCCTCACGGTTTTGCCTTTGACGATAGGGATGATGGCCAAAGCCCCCCACACTCACTCGTCAAAACGCGTCATGCTAGGGAGAGGTATCCACACCCTTATAAGGCATGCTTCGTTCCCCTCTCCAACCGATGTCGGCCTTACAATCCACCCCCCTAAGGGAGTCCAACGCCCTCGCTGGCACATCGATCTGGGTTCTGGCTCTGATACCATCTGTAACAGCCCAGACCACCCGCTAGCACGATATTGTCCGCTTTGGCACACAAGGCCTCACGGTTTTGCCTTTGACGATAGGAATGATAGCCGAAGCCCCCCACACTCACTCGTCAAAACGCGTCATGCTAGGGAGAGGTATCCACACCCTTATAAGGCATGCTTGGTTCCCCTCTCCAACCGATGTGGGTCTTACAATCCACCCCCCTAAGGGAGTCCAGCGCCCTCGCTGGCACATCGATCCGGGTTCTGGCTCTGATACCATCTGTAACAGCCCAGACCACCCGCTAGCACGATATTGTCCGCTTTAGCACACAAGGCCTCACGGTTTTGCCTTTGACGATAGGGATGATGGCCGAAGCCCCCCACACTCACTCGTCAAAACGCGTCATGCTAGGGAGAGGTATCTACACCCTTATAAGGCATGCTTCGTTCCCCTCTCCAACCGATGTGGGCCTTACAGATCCCACAGAGATTGTTGGTATGAAGCAAGCTATGGTCATCTTGTAAATCTCAGTCAGGCGGATATCAAATGGTTATGGAGTTTTCAAATAATGATAATAAATAAACAGAAAATAAAGATAGAAATACTTATGTAAATCATTGGTGAGAATTTCAGATAAGCGTATAGAGATGCTTTCGTTCCTCTGAACCTCTGCTTTCCTGCTGTCTTCATCCAATCATTCCTACTCCTTTCCATGGCAAGCTTTACATAGGGCATCACCGTTGTCAATGGCTACATCCCATCCTCTTTGTGAAAAAGGTCCAAATGCTCTGTCACGGCACGGCTAATCATCTGGAGGTTCTCGATCATACTGGAATAGGATTCACCCTTCTTTTGCGTCTGTCACTACGCCCAGCACTCGCGAGTTTGAAGTTCATCACAGCCATCCCTTCCCAGATCCTACTCGGAATACCACAGACAAGGTTTAGACTTTTCGGATCTCAGGAATGGCCATCCACGGGTTCTAACTTATACCACGAAGATTCTAATATCTCGGACTCGGTCCTCCGTATTAGATATCTAAGAGATACTCATTCTGGCTTGTTTGCATGTAGAATGGAAGTGTTTGTCAGGCACGCGTTCATAAGTGAGAATGATGATGAGCGTTACATAATCATCACATTCATCATGTTCTTGGGTACGAATGGATATCTTAGAAGCAGAATAAGTTGATTTGAATATAAAATAGTAGTACTTTGCATTAAATCATGAGGAACAGCAGAGCTCCACACCTTAATCTATGGAGTGCAGAAACTCTACCGTTGAAAATACATAAGTGATGAAGGTCCAGGCATGGCCGAATGGCCAGCCCCCAAACATGATCAATATGATCCTAAGTTGAACTAAAAATCATAAGATCCTCTAATACAATAGTGAAAAGTCCTATTTATACTAAACTAGCTACTAGGGTTTACAGAAGTAAGTAATTGATGCATAAATCCACTTCCGGGGCCCACTTGGTGTGTGCTTGGGCTGAGCTTGAAGTTTACACGTGCAGAGGCTTCTTTTGGAGTTGAACGCCAAGTTGTAACGTGTTTTTGGAGTTCAACTCTGGTTCGTGACGTGTTTTTGGCGTTTAACTCCAGACTGCAGCGTAGAACTGGCATTCAACGCCCTTTTGCGTCATCTAAACTCGGGCAAAGTATGGACTATTATATATTTCTGGAAAGCCCTGGATGTCTAATTTCCAACTCAATTGGAAGCGCGCCATTTAGAGTTATGTAGCTTCAGAAAATCCACTTTGAGTGTAGGGAGGTCAGAATCCAACAGCATCAACAGTCCCTAAGCACTTTGTTTTCCAGTATTACCACTGGATACATAAATGCCACAGACACATAATTGGGTGAACCTTTTCAGATTGTGACTCAGCTTTGCTAAAGTCTCCAATTAGAGATGTCCAAGGTTCTTAAGCACACTCTTCTTTTGCTTTAGACCTTGACTTTAACCGCTCAGTCTCAAGTTTTCACTTGACACCTTCACGCCACAAGCACATGGTTAGGGACAGCTTGGTTTAGCCGCTTAGGCCAGGATTTTGTTCCTTTAGGCCCTCCTATCCACTGATGCTCAAAGCCTTGGGATCCTTTTTATTTACCCTTGCCTTTTGGTTTTAAGGGCTATTGGCTTTTTGCTCTTGCCTTTTGGTTTTAAGAGCTTTTGGCTTTTTCTGCTTGCTTTTTCTTTTTCTTTCTATTTTTTTTTTTGCCATTTTTTTTTCTGCAAGCGAACCAATGATGTCCTTGAGCTCTTCTATGTCTCTTCCTTGTCTTTGTTGCTCCTCCCTCATAGCTCTTTGATCTTCTCTAATTTCATGGAGGGTGATGGAGTGCTCTTGGTGCTCCATCCTTAGTTGTCCCCAATAATTGTGTGGAGGAAAATATATCCCCTGAGGTATCTCTGGGATCTCTTGATTTGCAGTCAAATGTTCTACCACTGAGCTATAGACCCTTGAGATGAATCTCTCCATCTCCTATGACTCGGAGGTGGAAGCTTTTGTCTTCCCTTTCCTCTTTCTAGAGGTTTCTCTAGCCATAGGTGCCATCAATGGTTATGGAAAAACAAAAAAGCTATGCTTTTGCCATACCAAACTTAGAATGTTGCTCGCCCTCGAGCAAAAGAAGAAAGAATAGTAGAAGAAGAAGAAGATATGGAGGAGATGGAGGGATGTGTGTATTCGGCTATATGGGTGGGCTTGGGTGGGAAAGAGATTTTGAATTTTGAAGGTAGGTGGGGTGTATGGATGTGAGTGGTGAATGGAAAAACAGAAGGGATGACTGTGAATGGAGAGAGGGAGGGTGATATAGGATTATGAGGAGGTAAGGTGAGTGGAGGAATGTGGGGATCCTGTGGGATCCACAGATCCTGAGGTGTCAAGGATTTACATCCCTGCACCAATTAGGCATGTAAAACGCCTTTGCATGCAATTCTGGCGTTTAAACGCTGAACTGATGCTTGTTCTGGGCGTTCAACGCCCAGATGCAGCATGTTTCTGGCATTGAATGCCAGTTCTATGCTTGTTTCTGGTGTTCAGCACCAGCTCTATGCTCTGTTCTGGCGTTGAACGCCAGCCAGATGCTCCTTACTGGCGTTTAAACGCCAGTAAGTCCTTCCTCCAGGGTGTGATTTTTCTTCTGCTATTTTTTTTATTCTGTTTTTAATTTTTTGATTTATTTTGTGACTCCACATGATCATGAACCTAATAAAACATGAAAGAACAATAAAAATAAAAATAAAATTAGATAAATAAAAATTAGGTTGCCTCCCACAAGCGCTTCTTTAATGTCAATAGCTTGACAGTGGGCTCTCATGGAGCCACACAGGTGATCAGGTCAATTTTATAGACTTCCCAACACCAAATTTAGAGTTTGGATATGGGAGTTCAACACCAAACTTAGAGTTTGGCTGAGGCCTCCCAATACCAAACTTAGAGTTTGACTGTGGGGGCTTTAGTTGACTCTGTACTGAGAGAAGCTTTTCATGCTTTCTCTCCATGGTTACAAAAGGAGATCCTTGAGTTTTAAACACAAGGTTGTCCTCATTCAGTTGAAGGATCAATTCTCCTCTGTCCACATCAATCACAAGGATTCACCTTCTTTCTGTTTGAAGGTTTGAACATCCACTCTAAGCTTACTCAGCTTTTGAGGAGGAAAGAACTTGGCTAAGAAAGCCTTGACCAGCTTATGCCAAGAGTTCAGGCTATCCTTAGGTTGAGAGTCTAACCATATTCTAGCTCTGTCTCTTACAGCAAACGGAAAAAGCATGAGCCTGTAGACTTCAGGATCTACTCCATTAGTCTTAACAGTGTCACATATCTGCAAGAATTCAGATAAGAACTGAAAGGGATCTTCAGATGAAAGTCCATGAAACTTGCAGTTTTGTTGCATCAGAGAAACTAATTGAGGTTTAAGCTCAAAATTGTTTGCTCCAATGGTAGGGATGGAGATGCTTCTTCCATGTAAATTGGAATTAGGTGCAGTAAAGTCACCAAGCATCCTCATTGCATTATTATTATTTTCGGCTGCCATCTCCTCTTCCTGTTCGAAAATTCCTGTAAGGTTGTCTCTGGATTGTTGTATTTTAGCTTCTCTTAGTTTCCTTTTCAGAGTCCTTTCAGGTTCTGGATCAGCTTCAACAAGAATGCCTTTTTCCTTGTTCCTGCTCATATGAAAGAGAAAAGAAGATGAATCCTCTATGTCACAGTAAAGAGGTTTCTTATTGTTAGTAGAAGAAGAAAGGGAATAGGAGTGAAGAAGAATGGATAATCCAAACACAAGGGTGAGGATAGGAGCAGTGATTTGAGATGAAGAGAATTGTTAGTAAATGAATAAATAAATAGAAGGAGATGGGAGAGAGGGAATTTCGAAAAATAAATTTTGAAAAATAGTTAATGGTTTTCGAAAATTAAGATAAAATTAAAATTAAAAATTGAAATAATTAATTAATTAAAAAGAATTTTTGAAAAAGAGGGAGGTATTTTCGAAAATTAGAGAGGGATAGTTAGTTAGGTAGTTTTAAAAGAGATAAGAAACAAACAAAAAGTTAATTGGTTAGTTGAAACAATTTTTGAAAATCAATTTTTAAAAGATAAGAAGATAAGAAGTTAGAAAAGATATTTGAAAAAGATATGATATGAAAAGGTAGGATTAAAAAGATATGATTTTAAAAAAGATAAGATAAAAAGATATTTTTGAAAAGATATGATTAAAATTAGTTTTGAAAAAGATTTGATTTTTAAAATCACAATTAATGACTTGATTCACAAAAAATCACAAGATATGATTCTAGAACTTAAAGTTTGAATCTTTCTTAACAAGTAACAAACTTGAAATTTTTGAATCAAAACATTAATTGTTGATGATATTTTCGAAAATATGATGTAAAATTAAGAAAAAGATTTTGAAAATATTTTGAAAAAGATTTTGAAAAAGATAAGATTTTTAAATTGAAAATTTGATTTGACTCATAAGAAACAACTAAATTTTAAAAAGTTTTGAAAAAGTCAACTCAAATTTTCGAAAATTTATGAGTGAGAAAGGGAAAGATATTTTTTTATTTTTGAATTTTTAATGAAGAAAGAGAAAAACACAAAATTGACTCAATGCATGAGAATTTTTAGATCAAAACAATGAATGCATGCAAGAACATTATGAATGTCAAGATGAACACCAAGAACACTATGAATGTCAAGATGAACATTAAGAACTTATTTTTGAAAAATTTTCAAGAAAAGAAAACATGAAAGACACCAAACTTAGAAATTTTTCATGTATAGACACTATGAATGCAAGAATGCATATTAAAAACAAGAAAAGACACAAAAGAAGAAAATATGAAGATCAAACAAGAAGACTTACCAAGAACAACTTGAAGATCATGAAGAACATTATGAATGCATGAATTTTCGAAAAATGCATAAATTTGTAGAAAAAATACAATTGACACCAAACTTGAAATTGACTCAAGACTCAAATAAGAAACACAAAATATTTTTGATTTTATGATTTTATGATTTTTTTTGTATTTTCTTTTAAATTTTTTTTCAAAAAACATATAGAAAAAAAGAAAATAAGAAATTCAAAATTTTTAATAAGAATTCCAGGAATCTTTCAATGTTGGCCTAAAGCTCCAATCCAAGGGTTGGGCATGGCTTAATAGCCAGCCAGCTTTAGGATATATTACATGCATTGAAGTGATTAGTTGAATCCTCAGCCCAAGAGAATTTAGACATGGCTTTACAGCCAACCAGGATTCAACAAATCATCATGAAACACTAGAATTCATTCTTAAAAATTCTGAAGAAAAATATATTTTATTTTATTTATTTATTTTTTGAAAATTAATTGGGAAAAACGAAAAAGAAGGAAATATTTTTGAAAACTTTTTGAAAACTTTTTGAAAACAAAATAAGAAGAAAATTACCTAATCTGAGCAACAGGATGAACCGTCAGTTGTCCAAACTCTACCGTTGAAAATACATAAGTGATGAAGGTCCAGGCATGGCCAAATGGCCAACCCCCAAACGTGATCAATATGATCCTAAGTTGAACTAAAAATCATAAGATCCTCTAATACAATAGTGAAAAGTCCTATTTATACTAAACTAGCTACTAGGGTTTACAGAAGTAAGTAATTGATGCATAAATCCACTTCCGGGGCCCACTTGGTGTGTGCTTGGACTGAGCTTGAAGTTTACACGTGCAGAGGCTTCTTTTGGAGTTGAACTCCAAGTTGTAACGTCTTTTTGGCATTCAACTCTTGTTCGTGACGTGTTTCTGGCGTTTAACTCCAGACTGCAGCGTAGAACTGGCATTCAACGCCCTTTTGCGTCCTCTAAACTCGGGCAAAGCATAGACTATTATATATTGCTGGAAATCCCTGGATGTCTACTTTCCAACGCAATTGGAAGCGTGTCATTTGGAGTTTTGTAGCTCCAGAAAATTCACTTTGAGTGCAGGGAGGTCAGAATCCAACAGCATCAGTAGTCCTTCTTCAACCTCTGAATCTGATTTTTGCTCAAGTCCCTCAATTTCAGCCAGAAAATACCTGAAATCACAGAAAAACACACAAACTCATAGTAAAGTCCAGAAATGTGAATTTAACATAAAAACTAATAAAAACATCCCTAAAAGTAACTAGATCCTACTAAAAACATACTAAAAATAATGCCAAAAAGCGTATAAATTATCCGCTCATCAGGCCCATACCAATTTCCTATCTTGGAGACGGATCACCAACTTAAGGCATTTCTTGGAGTACCAAATAGTGAAAGATCAGGTGTTGGTTGTCAAAGGAATTCAAGGCATGAATGGTGCAAAGTCCAATTGGGAGGAGGCCAACATTCAAGTGGGTGCTTCAAAGGTGCTTGGAGAGGTTGTTCATCCAAGGGTATAAGTGAAACTCAACAAGAGGATGATAGAGAAGCCAAAGTGTGGGATCCGGGTATACATCTTTACAACCAATAATTTTAGATCCCAATTTCTTGCTTGAGGTTGCTTGAGAGCTTAATATACTTCGTTTGGGATCCGGAAGGATTTTTGAAGAGTAAGCATGGTTGGCAAATCAAGGATGTATGGAAGCACAAGCCTCCTTGATGTGAGCTCCAACCAAAAGTCCAACTTGAGGACTTAAAACCAAAGTGCTAGGTGGGAGACACCCACCATGGTAATATCTTTTCAACTCTTCTTTCTTTTAGCTTTTGTTTATTGAATTTTGTCTCTTTAATTAACTTAGTTTGATTAGATTCTAGGTTTAAATTAGTTGCATTTTATGTTTGATCATGTGCTTTTGAAGAATGATGTGTTTTGGGCTTGCAAACTTTGGTTGATATCATGGTTGGTGCCTTAGAAGCGTAAAAAATGTTGCAGAAACAGAGTTCTGTGCATGCACACAGCATTGTGCGTATGCACACTTCCCCTGTTTTTCCCATATGTGCGCGCACACAGAAGTGTGCGTACGCACACTCATTGTCACACGCTCTGTTCACAGCGCTTGCACCCTCTATGCACGCGCACCCCATCACATTTTCATTCTGTGCGTACGCACACTCTTTTATGCGTACGCACACATGGTCATTTTACTTGCTTCAAAAAAAAAAGTGGTATGTGCGTGCGCACAGGGCTGTGCGTACCCACACGTCTTGAGACCCTCTCTGCCAACAGCGCTCGCACGTCCTGTGCGTATGAATGCCCCCCGTTTTTGCTATTGTGCGTACGCAGGAGTCGCGGTCTGGCTAGTAATGAGAAAGGGTGCCCTGTTGCGTGCCCACCCCCTCCCATCTCTCTCTCTCTCTCTCTCTCTCTCTCTCTCTCTCTCTCTCTCTTCTCTTTTCTTCTTCTTCTTCTCCTTTTTCTTTCTTTTATTTCTTCTTCCTTCTTTCTTTTTCTTCTCTCTTTCTTCTCTTCTCCGGTGAAACTCTGCCACCGTGAGCCTCGCAGTGGCTATCACAAGTGCCACTGTTACCTATCTCTTCTTTGTTTTGCTTATTTTCTTGTTTAATTTTTGTTTTCTTTATTTAACTTTGGTAATCTAGGTTAAGTTTTGCTTAATTATTTCTTTGTTGCATTGCAAGTGTTCAATTTTTGATCTGTGGGTTGTTGATGTTTGAATTTTGGTTTGAAATTGATGAATATATGCACCGCATACCATGTGTTTGCTTAAATGCCTGAATGAACTTTTTGTTTAATACATATGTTGTCGCGACCATGTGGGTTAACCTATATCCTTGTTTGGCATTCTAATCAAGAATTGTGCACCTTTGAATGGTTATATTTCCAATAATATACTTGTTGTTTATTGCTTTGAGTTGCTAGCACCAAATTGATATGCAAGAGTGACATTTGATTTCTTATTTGGTGCAATTTTTAACAAGTACATATTGAATTTAGTGAATTGAATTGAATTGCTTGTTCATCATGGTTTTTAAGTCAATATACGCATCACAAGGTCCTTGTTTCTTGTTAATGCCTTGCATTTGTTTGAGTTGACTTGACTTGATTCCTATCAAGACTTGTCACTTTTTGTAACAAACACCTTAACTATGTGATTATTTGATTATTCCTAAGGATGAATAAGTAATTTTCTTTTCATCATTGCATTGGTTATTGTTTGTTGTGCTATTTTATATCAATTTTGCTCTTTCACTTGCACACCTTCAATATCCAATATTTCCTAAATCCAATTCACTATTGTAGTTGCCTAAGTTTGCTTGTATTTAATTGATGCTCATTCATTGCTTGCATCTTAGGCCATTTAGTTGAGGAACTCATGCTTACTTTTTGATTGTGTGGATGCCATTTTAACCGGCCGTTGTGTGTATTCTAACCGCACGTATAATTGAAATACACACATGGCTCATCATTTTCATCATACCACACCACTATGCAAACTTCCTCAAATAGATGCTTATTTGCTTCTTACTTTACCTTTTTGTGCTACTTGCCCTATGAGTCCTAATTATACTGTATTCATTCTTTTTGAGGATGAGACATAAAAGCAAGGAGTCGGGAGAGGAGAAGAACACCAAGGATGGAGATACCGAGCATGCATTGGACTTGGCAATTTTACCACAACCCAAGTCTCCACATCCATGAGCTGAAGGTGGAGCTTTTGAGAGACATTCTCCCCGGATCGTGTTCGTGCACGAAGGACCGTACAACGCTTAAGTGTGGGGAAGGATTCGTCATTTTGGGGCGTAAACTTTCTTTTCCGAACACTTTGAACTTTATTTTTGTTTCTTTCTATTATGTTTCTTGTAGATATTGGGAGTGTTTTTTATTGTTGCATTGCACTTTCTTCTAGTATATATATATATATATATATATACATCTTAGTTCATCCATAGTTATTGCATTATGCATTTTTTTTTGCATGGTATATATCTTATAGATAGAAGTTGTGATTGGATAATGTGAATAGTATAGCACCTAGTTCAATTTTGTCCTAATTGTTCATGTTAGTTTTTTTAGATGTTGAAAATTAGGAATAGAACTAGGAAAATTTTGAAAAACAATTGCATCCATCACAAAATACATATATATAGGAAATAATTTTGGTGAAAAACAACAAAAATTTTCAAGAATTTTGTTTTAGGGAATTCTATTGAATTGATTTGGAAAATTGTTTTTAAACTTGCTTGAATGATTTTTTTGGAACATAGAAGAAAGATAGAACAAACAACCTTGTGAGTTGTTGAGCCTATAATGAGTGGTTGCACATTTTAACCACTATTTTGTTCTTGTGTGCTATACTCCTTCTATGATTGTAATCTTGGTTTTGCTTGATTCTTTATTTCCGATGATTGATGTTTGAATGCATTGAGCATGATTGATGCCATCTTTGTATAGTACACTAACCCATATAGACCTACCCTTGCATCTACCTTTGTTAACCCCTTTGAGCCTTATTAACCCACATTGTTTGTAATATCACCACATTACAACCTTAAGCGAAAAACCATGAATTTACCTTGAATTGTATCCTTGATTAGCTTAGGTTGAAAAGTGTGTTTCATTTAAGTGTGGGGGAATGTTGGAAAACATTGGTAGAGAAAATGTTTATTTTTGGGTATTTATTGAAAATTTGGAAAATGGGTGCACATTCATGTATCAATTTGCTTTAACTATATGCATTTATCATAGAAAAAAAAAAGAAAATAGAAAAGGAAAAAAAATGAAATTGATTAACCATGAATGTCTGTACTGAGTATGGCTTCCATGTAGTCCCAATAGTTAAAACCTATTGGATCATAATTTTGAGAAAATTTTTGAGTTTTATTTATATTGTTCCCAAATTGCTTTGGGGACAAGATTCTGAGGATTTGGATAGTTGAATGGGTTATAAAATCAGGATTGGTTTTGTCTTTGTAATGTTTGATAGATACTGAGTCAGTATCTATTAGGATGAACTCGTAAAATTGGCGGGTTTTGTTGGGTGCTAAAGGCCTGAAGTGGAATCCAGTAGGAAAAATCTTTGGGATGACTTTGTTTGGTGAGCTATCCCAAAATTCAGGCTCTATATGGATAATGTTTGAGGTCTTGTTTGTGGACATGTAATTGTTTTGGGCTTTTTGTGTTTTGGTGGTGCTTGAGAATGTTTGGGGTGATTGGATAATAGCTTTTTCTTTTGGGTTTTGTATTACTGTTTTTGGCTGGCCATTTGGGATATCAGTTGAGTTATGTCGATTTCTTCATCTGACTCACTGCAAATGTCAGCCCAAGATTTTTTGTTGAGTTTTGTGAGACCTTGGTCTTGTAGAGCCATGATGGTTTCTATTGGGAAGGCATAGTCTGCCTTAGTTTGTTTGGATTGAGTGATTACTGGCTCAATTGTTTGTTGGGCTGGGCCTTTGGAGGATTGTTGGGTAGGTTGTTGGGTAGATGACCCTGATTGTTGAGTAGGTTGTTGGATAGATGACCCCGTTGGGGTGCTGGACCCAGATCTTCTGATTGGCCCGGGTAGGGCTAGGCGAACGCCTCTGCCTCTTACTGAGGCTAAAGTTGCCTTTTTAGGCATCGTCTCTTTGCTTGTCTCGCTACAAATATTCACGTGTGAGAAAGTCAAGGAGAGAGTTTGAGTTGCCCTTGATGTGCTCAATATCAAAATCAAAAATGCTTAATATAGCTTGCCATCTGGCAAACACTTGTTTTGATGCAAGATTTTTAACATCATTTTGTAAAACTTCTTTAGCCGATTTGCAATCAACTTGGACTAAAAATTTTTGATTGAGTAAGTCAAACTGAAATTTTGTGATGCATAAAACAATGGCTAAAATTTCTTTTTTGATTGTGGAATAGTTTTGTTGAGTGCTATTCCAATGTTTGGATGTAAATGCAATGATACATTCTTTATCATGCAATTTTTGTTTTAGGATACCCCCGTATCCTAAATCTGATGCATCTGTTTCCACAATCTTGAATGCATGAGGAACAGGTAGGTAAAGGCAAGGAAGATTGTGGACTTTTGTTTTAAGAAATCTGATAATATTAGAGTGTTTGTCTGTCCATGGTGGAGGATTTTTCTTAAGCCTGTCATGGAGAGGCTTAATGAGATTGTTAAGATTTGGGATGAAATCTGATACATAATTGAGACATCCTAGGAACCTCTGGAGTTGAGGTTTATCAAGGATATAATCTGGAAACTTTTCTGCAAACAAAATTGATCTTTCAATTGGAGTTATAGTTCCTTGGAAAATCATATGACCAAGAAAACGGATTTTTGTTTTGAAAAGAACAATTTTTTATTTTGAAACCGCAAGTCCATTTTTTTGGATGATGTACATAAAGGTTTTAACATGTTTGAAATGTTCTCCTAAAGTTTAGGAGAAGATTAAGACATCATCTATATAAACGATTGTGAAATTTGAGTATGGGTTAAAAATATCATTCATGATTTTTTAAAATTCAGAAGGGGCATTTTTCAGACCAAACGGCATTACATTCCATTCATATTGACCAAATGGGACTGTAAATGCAGTTTTGTATCTGTCAGAATCTTTAATCTGGATTTGCCAAAAACCGGATTTCATATCAAACTTTGAAAAGATATTTGCTGAGTTTAATTTGTTGAGTAAATCTTTTTTGTTTGGGATAGGATAACGAATCGACTGCAAAGCTTGATTTAGAGGTTTGTAATTGATGACAAGTCTGGGGGTTCCTCGTTCTATCTCAGCTTGCTTATTTACATAAAAAGCTGAGCAAGACCAAGGACTTTTGCTAGGACGAATTAGTCCTTTATCCAAAAGATCTTTAATTTCTTTTTGACAATGCTGCAAAAGCTGCTCATTCATTTGAATGGGGCGGGCTTTTGTAGGGATTTTTGATTCTTTGAAATCCTTTTCATAGGAAAGACCAACAACATGTTATTTCCTATTCCAAAATACATGAGGCAGATCTGAACAGATAGACTTCTCAATTTGATTCAAAAGGTTCTTAATTTTATCTTGAATTTTTGGCTGAGAAAGTTGAGATTCAAGAGTTTTAAAAGAGATTTCTTCCTTCAAAAAGCAAATTTGTTTGGTCTTGGAGTCAATTAAGTTTAAGAATTTTTGGGTTGGTGAGTCTAAGAACTCAAAGAAGGTTACTTGTCCTCCCACAAAAGAGGTAAGTCCAGGAAAATCCGCTAGGTAAGGAAACAAAAGGATTATGAAAGGTATCCCCAAGACTACATCATTTTTAATATCCTTTGCTATGATGAAATTGGTGGGAATCTTAAGATTACCCTTTTCAACAAAAGCATCGGTTAATTTGAATTTGATATTTAGTCTTTCACCCGTTATCGATCTAAGACATTCAGTAGTCTTTTCAAAATATTTTGTGGGGATCAAACCTTCCTTAATACAATTTGAATCTGCACCTGAGTCAAAAAGTGCGATGGTTTCAAGAACGAAATCTTTAACGACAGTTTGGATATGAACACGATGTTTCATAAAGGAGAATACATTTATTATTCTCAGGATTTATTTTCCCTCATTGTCATTAGATGCTTCATCTTCTTGTTTGGTAGAAAACTTAGTTTGGTTTATAAGAGGATCAAGTTCTTCATCACCAGTTTCTTCCTTTTGCTTTAATTGCGAGAGAATGAATTGATGATTGTCTTGATTTCTTTTGATTTCCTGGATTTCTTTTTTAAGATTGTTAACCTCAGTCTGGAGATCCTGAATGGTTATGGGACGAATAACTTGTTTTTTTAATTTTTTGAAAATGGGTTTGACATCATATTTATTACTAAGGACTAAATTTTTGGGTTTTTTTCTCTTTCTGAAAAGATCTTTTTAATTTCAAAAGAAAATTTTTCTTTTGTTCTGGATCGCCAATAGCCTCTATAGCATCAAACAAGAGATCTTGATCTTTAGATAAAACACTAATCTGCTTAACATCGGAATCTGAGGATGATTCAATATCATTGATGAGCGGATAATTTATACGCTTTTTGGCATTATTTTTAGTATTTTTTAGTAGGATCTAGTTACTTTTAGGGATGTTTTCATTAGTTTTTATGTTAAATTCACATTTCTGGACTTTACTATGAGTTTGTTTATTTTTCTGTGATTTCAGGTATTTTCTGGCTGAAATTGAGAGACTTGAGCAAAAATCAGATTCAGAGGTTGAAGAAGGACTGCTGATGCTGTTGGATTCTGACCTCCCTACATTCAAAGTGGATTTTTTGGAGCTACAGAACTCGAAATGGTGCGCTTCCAATTGCTTTAAAAAGTAGACATCCAGGGCTTTCCAGCAATGTATAATAGTTCATACTTTGGCCAAGAATAGACGATGTAAACTGGCATTCAACGCCAGGTCTCTATCCAATTCTGGCGTCCAGCGACAGAAAAGGATCCAAAACCAGAGTTGAACGCCCAAACTAGCAAAAAAGCTGGCGTTCAACTCCAAGAAGGACCTCTACACGTGCAACACTCAAAGCTCAGCCCAAGCACACACCAAGTGGGCCCCGGAATTGGATTTAGGCATCAATTACTTACTCTTGTAAACCCTAGTAGCTAGTTTATTATAAATAGGACATTTCACTATTGTATTTGACATCTTTGGACGCCTGGTTCTTAGATCAGAGGGGCTGGCCATTCGGCCATGCCTGGACCTTTCACTTATGTATTTTTAACGGTAGAGTTTCTACACTCCATAGATTAAGGTGTGGAGCTCTACTGTTCCTCAAAAATTAATGCAAAGTACTACTGTTTTCTATTCAATTCTTCTTATTTCGCTTCTAAGATATTCATTCGCACTTCAACCTGAATCTGATGAATGTGACAATCATCATCATTCCCTATGAACGCGTGCCTGACAACCACTTCCGTTCTACCTTAGACTGAATGAGTATCTCTTAGATCTCCTAACCAGAATCTTCGTGGCGTAAGCTAGAATGATGGCGGCATTCAAGAGAATCCGGAA
>NC_029794.2:97497424-97499797 GCF_000816755.2 Arachis ipaensis
TTGGCATCATGTTTTTGGCGCCATTTCCAGGGAAAGAAAGAGCAATGAACTTTACATAATTAAAGTGTAATCACGATTCCGCGTACCAAGTTTTTGGCGCCGTTGTCGGGGATTGTTCGAGTTTTTGGCAAGCTTTTGGTCCGGTAACATCAGTGCCAAGTTTGATCCAGCAACAGCACCAAGTTTTTGGCGCCGTTGCCAGGGATTGTTCGAGTTTGGACAACTGACGGTTCATCTTGTTGCTCAAATTAGGTAATTTTCTTTTTGTTTTATTTTCAAAAAATTTTCAAAAATCTTTCAAAATTTTCTCCTTTGTTTTCGAAAAAAAAAATTTAATAAAAAAATGTTTTCAAAAATATAATTTTTCTTCAAAATTTTTAAGAATGAATTCTAGTGTTTCATGAAGCATGGCTGGCTGTAAAGCCATGTCTAATACGACTGTAGGACATGTTAGACGTGTCATGTCTGAGTTACATACTAAAGCTTGGCTGGCTATTAAGTCAAGCCTGACCCTTTGATTGGAGCTTTAGAGCATAAGATTCCTGGAATTCATATTAAAAATTTTGGAATCCTTATTTTTCTTTTTTCAAAATGATTTTCGAAAAATTAAAAGAAAAATACAAAAAAATCATAAAATCATAAAAATAAAAAATATTTGTTGTGTTTCTGGTTTGAGTCTTGAGTCATATCATAAGTTTGGTGTCACTTGCATATGCATCTTGCATTTTTCGAAAATTCATGCATTTATAGTGTTCATCATGATCTTCAAGTTGTTCTTGGTAAGTCTTCTTGTTTGATCTTGATGATTTCATGTTTTGTGTCTTTTCTTGTTTTTCATATGCATTCTTGAATTCTTAGTGTCTAAGCATTAAAGAATTCTAAGTTTGGTGTCTTGCATGTTTTCCTTGCATTAAAAATTTTTCAAAAATAGTGTTCTTGGTGTTCATCTTGACATTCATAGCATTCTTGCATGCATCACATGTTTTGATCTAAAATTCTCATGCATTGCATCATTTTTCTTGTTTTTCTCTCTCATCAAAAAATTTCAAAAATCAAAAAAAATATCTTTCCCTTTTTTTCTCATCAAATTCGAAAATTTGGATTGACTTTTTCAAAAATTTTTAAAATCAAGTTGTTTCTTATGAGTCAAATCAAATTTTCAATTTGAAATTCTTATCTTTTTCAAAATCTTTTTCAAAAATCAAATCTTTTTCATTTTTTTTAGTTATTTTCGAAAATTATAAAAATATTTTTCAAAAATCTTTTTCTTATTTTTATATCAAATTTTCGAAAATAACACATAACAATTAATGTTTTGATTCAAAAATTTCAAGTTTGTTACTTACTTGTTAAGAAAGATTCAAACTTTGAGTTCTAGAATCATATCTTGTGATTTCTTGTGAATCAAGTCATTAATTGTGATTTTAAAAATCAAATCTTTTTCAAAATTAATTTCAATCATATCTTTTCAAAATATCTTCTTATCTTATCTTTTTCAAAAATTTGATTTCAAAATATCTTTTCTAACTTCCTAACTTCTTATCTTTTCAAAATTTGTTTCAACTAACTAACTAACTTTTTGTTTGTTTCTTACCTTTTTCAAAACCACCTAACTAACTCTCTCTCTCTCTATTTTCGAAAATATCTTCCCCCTTTTTCAAAAATTTCTTTTTTTTATTTTTTCATTTTTATTTTCGAAAAACCACTAACCTTTTTCAAAAACCATTTTCAAAAATTACTAACTCTTTTTCAAAAATAATTTTCGAAAATTCACCTTCTTCCTCATCTCCTTCTATTTATTTATTCATCTCATCTCATATCTCTACCCTCCTCACAGTTGTGTTTCTTCCATTACATTATATTCTTTATCTCCCTCTTTTCTTCCACTCACAAAGGGATCCCTATACTGTGACATAGAGGATTCCTCTTCTTTTCTTTTTTCTCTCCTCTTTCTTATGAGCAGGGATAGAGAAAAAGGCATTCTTGTTGAAGCTGATCCAGAACCTGAAAGGACTCTGAAGAGGAGATTAAGAGAAGCTAAATTACAACAATCCAGAGACAACTTGATTGAAAATTTCGAACAAGTAAAGGAGATGGCAGCCAAACCCAACAACAATGCAAGGAGGATGCTTGGTGACTTTACTGCACCTAATTCCAATTTACATGGAAGAAGCATCTCCATTCCTGCCATTGGAGCAAACAACTTTGAGCTGAAACCTCAATTAGTTTCTCTGATGCAGCAGAACTGCAAGTTTCATGGACTTCCATCTGAAGATCCTTTTCAGTTCTTAACTGAATTCTTGCAGATATGTGATACTGTTAAGACTAATGGAGTAGATCTTGAAGTCTACAGGCTCATGCTTTTTCCTTTTG
>NC_029794.2:97501026-97525649 GCF_000816755.2 Arachis ipaensis
GCTCTGCACATCTGTGAGGCTCCATGAGAGCCCACTGTCAAGCTATTGACATTAAAGAAGCGCTTGTTGGGAGGCAACCCAATGTTTATTTATCTAATTCTATTATTCTTGTATTTCATGTTTTATTAGGTTCATGATCATGTGGAGTCACAAAATAAACAAAAAAAATTGAAAACGGAATCAAAAATAGCAGAAGAAAAATCACACCCTGGAGGAGCATCTGTCTGGCGTTTAGCGCCAGAACAGAGCATGATTCTGGCACTGAACGCCCAAAATGGGCAGCTTCTGGGCGCTGAACGCTAGAACAGGCATGGTTCTGGCGTTCAACGCCAGAAATGGCTAGTAATTGGGCGTTGAACGCCCAAAATGGGCACCAACCTAGCGCTGAACGCCCAGAGTTGTGTGCAAGGGCATTTTACATGCCTAATGGTGCAGGGATGTAAATGCCTTGACACCTTAGGATCTGTGAACCCCACAGGATCATCTCAGGATCTGTGGACCCCACAGGATCCCCACCTACCTCATCATCTCTCTTTCCATTCTTGATCATCCCTTCTGTCTTTCATTTACCACTCACATCCATACACCCACTACCTTCAAAATTCAACATCTTTCTCCCACCCAATCCCACCCATATGGCCGAATACACACATCCATCCATCTCCTCCATATCTTCTTCTTCTTCTTCTATTCTTTCTTCTTTTGCTCGAGGACGAGCAACATTCTAAGTTTGGTGTGGTAAAAGCATAGCTTTTTTGTTTTTTTTTTTTCATAACCATTGATGGCACCTAAGGCCAGAAAAACCTCTAGAAAGAGGAAAGGGAAGACAAAAGCTTCCATCAATCTATAGCTCAGTGGTAGAACATTTGACTGCAAATCAAGAGATCCCTGAGATACCTCAGGGGATACATTTTCTTCCACACAATTATTGGAAGAAACTAAGGGTGGAACATCAAGAGCACTCCATCATGCTCCATGAAATCAGAGAAGATCTAAAAGCAATAAGGGAGGAGCAACAAAGACAAGGAAGAGACATAGAAGAGCTCAAGGACATCATTGGTTCCTCAAGAAGGAAACGCCACCATCACTAAGGTGGATTCATTCCTTGTTCTTATTCCTTCTGTTTTTCATTTTCTATGTTATGTGCTTATCTATGTTTGTGTCTTCATTACATGATCATTAGTAGTTAGTAACTATGTCTTGAAGTTATGAATGTCCTATGAATCCATCACCTCTCTTAAATGAAAAATGTTTTAATTCAAAAGAACAAGAAGTACATGAGTTTCGAATTTATCCTTGAACTTAGCTTAATTATATTGATGTGGTGACAATGCTTCTTGTTTTCTGAATGAATGCTTGAACAGTGCATATGTCTTTTGAAGTTGTTGTTTAAGAATGTTAAATATGTTGGCTCTTGAAAGAATGATGACAAGGAGACATGTTATTTGATAATCTGAAAAATCATAAAAATAATTCTTGAAGCAAGAAAAAGCAGCAAAGAACAAAGCTTGTAGAAAAAAAAATAGGCGAAAAAAAATAGAAAGAAAGAGACAAAGCAAGCAGAAAAAGCCAATAACCCTTAAAACCAAAAGGCAAGGGCAAATAAAAAGGATCCCAAGGCTTTGAGCATCAGTGGATAGGAGGGCCTAAAGGAATAAAATCCTGGTCTAAGCGGCTAAACCAAGCTGTCCCTAACCATGTGCTTGTGGCGTGTAGGTGTAAAGTGAAAACTTGAGACTGAGCGGTTAAAGTCAAGGTCCAAAGCAAAAAAAAGAGTGTGCTTAAGAACCCTGGACACCTCTAATTGGGGACTTTAGCAAAGCTAAGTCACAATCTGAAAAGGTTCACCCAATTAAGTGTCTGTGGCATTTATGTATCCGGTGGTAATACTGGAAAACAAAGTGCTTAGGGCCACGGCCAAGACTCATAAAATAGCTGTGTTTAAGAATCATCATACTAAACTAGGAGAATTAATAACACTATCTGAACTCTGATTTCCTATAGATGCCAATCATTCTGAACCTCAATGAATAAAGTGAGATGCCAAAACTATTCAAGAGGCAAAAAGTTATAAGTCCCGCTCATTTGATTGGAGCTATGTTTCATTGATAGTTTGGAATTTATAGTATATTCTCTTATTTTTATCCTATTTGATTTTTAGTTGCTTGGGGACAAGCAACAATTTAAGTTTGGTGTTGTAATGAGCGGATAATTTATACGCTTTTTGGCATTATTTTTAGTATGTTTTTAGTAGGATCTAGTTACTTTTAGGGATGTTTTCATTAGTTTTTATGTTAAATTCACATTTCTGGACTTTACTATGATTTTGTGTGTTTTTCTGTGATTTCAGGTATTTTCTGGCTGAAATTGAGGGACTTGAGCAAAAATTAGATTCAGAGGTTGAAGAAGGACTGCTGATGCTGTTGGATTTTGACCTCCCTGCATTTAAAATGGATTTTTTGGAGCTACAGAACTTGAAATGGCGCGCTTCTAATTGCCTTGGAAAGTAGACATCCAGGGCTTTCCAGAAATGTATAATAGTCCATACTTTGGCCAAGAATAGACGACGTAAACTGGTGTTCAACGCTAGGTCTCTGCCCAATTCTGGCGTCCAGCGCCAGAAAAGGATCCAAAACCAGAGTTGAACGCCCAAACTGGCACAAAAGCTGGCGTTCAACTCCAAGAAGGACCTCTACACGTGCAACACTCAAAGCTCAGCCCAAGCACACACCAAGTGGGCCCCGGAAGTGGATTTATGCATCAATTACTTACTCTTGTAAATCCTAGTAGCTAGTTTATTATAAATAGGACATTTCACTATTGTATTTGACATCTTTGGACGCCTGGTTCTTAGATCAGAGGGGCTGGCCATTCAGCCATGCCTGGACCTTTCACTTATGTATTTTTAACGGTACAGTTTCTACACTCCATAGATTAAGGTGTGGAGCTCTGCTGTTCCTCAAAAATTAATGCAAAGTACTACTGTTTTCTATTCAATTCTTCTTATTTCGCTTCTAAGATATTCATTTGCACTTCAACCTGAATGTGATGAACGTGACAATCATCATCATTCCCTATGAACGCGTGCCTGACAACCACTTCCGTTCTACCTTAGACTGAATGAGTATCTCTTAGATCTCCTAACCAAAATCTTCGTGGCGTAAGCTAGAATGATGGTGGCATTCAAGAGAATTCGGAAGGTCTAAACCTTGTCTGTGGTATTCCGAGTAGGATTGGAGGTTCAGAGGAACGAAAAGCATCTCCATTCGCTTATCTGAAATTCCTACCAATGATTTACATAAGTACCTCTATCCCTATTCTATTATTTATTTTCGAAAACCCATTACTGTTTGATATCCGCCTGACTGAGATTTACAAGGTGACCATAGCTTGCTTCATACCGACAATCTCCGTGGGATTCGACCCTTACTCACGTAAGGTATTACTTGGACGACCCAGTGCACTTGCTGGTCAGTTACACGGAGTTGTGAACCATGGTTTTGGCATCATGTTTTTGGCGCCATTTCCAGGGAAAGAAAGAGCAATGAACTTTACATAATTAAAGTGTAATCACGATTCCGCGTACCAATCATCTACTTGGATATTATTGATATCATCCGAAGATTCTCGTCCAGAGTCATCATCTGAACTTTCAATTAAAAGATTGTTAATCTGATCCTCAATCTGAGGATCAAGGTTCAGATTATTAATCTTTCTTTTTAACCTACAATATTTGCTAACATGTCCTGGTTTTTTTCATGTATAGCAAATAATGGGATTTTTCTGTGGATACTTTTGAAAATTCTTTTGAAAACTTTTTTCATTTTTAGAGTTTTGAAAACCTTTTCTAGATCTCCTAAAAGTTTTTTTAGGATTGGGTTTAAAAACCTTTTTGTTGGATGGTCTCTTAGATTTCCTTGGATGGCAAACAGGAAGACCGAATTGTTCACAGAAAGTTTCCAAATCGATATGATTTTCTATTTTTTCTCGAGCAAGTTGCCGTTGGATTTTGTCATCTTGACAAATCTTTAGAGCAACTTTTTGGATAAAAGAAATAAGTTGTCCATAACTTAACTCGTCATAGGGTATTATCCCGTCTGGAGTTAAGCTGCGGATTTTGTCCCTTACTTTATCTCCCAGGGATTTGGGAAGTCCTACAAGGAATGTTTCTTTCCAGAAAGGTTGTTGACTGTCTTCCCTAGTATAGACCCTAGTGAGAAAGGTGTCTTTATACCACCGAAAGTTAGACAAAGTTTTGCACCTTAGATTAGAAAGTAATTCAGCAGAACGATCTTTCCAAAGGGATGGGTCACCAATGAAGTGGCTGGCTATAGTAAAGATTAAGGTATTGACAGCATCAGGGATAGGTTCCCCGTCGTCACCAATGATGGGTTCATTTTGATCATTGACTTTTATAGTAGAAAAGATTGAGTGTTTTTGGTTATCAGAAAGGTAGTTATCCCACCATCCTTTGAGTTGACCACTAAACCCAGAAATAATAACATTGGCTATTGCTTCTTCAGAGGTTTCATGAGCAGCTTGGTAAGTTGTTCCTACCATAGTCATATGCTGAAGCATACTCATGATGTTATATTCGGTTTTGCCGTCTATGTTCCATTCATAGACATTATTGGCATTGAAGCTGACAAAACATAGTTCTCTTTCTTCGAGAGCTAGATCTGGAGCGGAGACACGATTATATCCGTATGCAGAAGATTTGGTTAGATCCTTCCACTTGGTTATAGAGTTGGTCATAATTGGGCTGACTTTAAGGGATGATTTTCCCGAATCATCACTCTGATCAGAGGAAGATTCACTAGAATCATGACCAAGAGCATTAATGGCTTTGGATGAACGGGTTTGAATACGAGATGTAGACTCACCAGAGTTTATAGGAGTTTCAGGGATAGTGGTGAAACGGTTTAAAAGTTGGTCAATTTTTTGAATGACTTCTGAATCACCAATTTGTTTTTTTAAAATGGAGGTTTTAAGACTTTGCTTTGCCCTGCTACTCATTTTGAAAGGTTTAAAAAGTGGTTTCTCAATACTTTTAGAAGTAGATGCTTCAAAAACATTTTTCAAAGAGAAAGTAGATCCTGAAGATGAAAGGTTGCCACCCAAGCATTGTAAAAATCTATTGGTATAATTTGATTGCTCAATGAGATTTTTAATATCTTTTGGGGCGACAGCTTCATCTACATTCTTTGATTTAAAGGGAGGGGCCATAACAGGGTTATGTCCTTCCGTATTTGAAATAATAAAAGCTCCTTTTGGAGGAAACTCAGATCTGACTAAGTTCCCGTCTTTGACTTTCCAAGTTGAAATAACATTTGCTAAAAGCGAAGTTTGTTTGGTTTTGAAAGGATAATCAATATCATTTTTGATGGAATAAGCATGAAACCATTCAAAGAAAGGAATATGCTTTTTAACCTCATTTAGAAAATTATAGTACTTTTCTTTGAATGATGAGATTTGAGCAGCTGTATAAGTACATAAATACCATTTTCTGTGGAGGTCATACTCCTTAGAGTAAAGGTTTTTACGTAAAGCTTCTCTATTTATAACAAATTCTGTGCTACTCATGGGTACCATCATTCATAGAAGAATATGTTGGAGATTGAATGGAAGATTGTATTTCAATTTCAATATCATCATCCGAGTGCCTACCCTCGGTTTGATAAACTGCTTGAGAAATGTTCAAATTATTTTGTAATCCCAAAATATTAATTTCAGAATGTACGGGTTTTGAGATTTTTGAAAACTGAGATTGAGAAGTCACAGAAAAAGACCTTTTTGCTGAAGCAAAATCATTGGATGTTCCTACTTTAGACCTGGAGGAAAAAGAGTTTCGTCTGTCAAAGAAAATCTCTACTTTCCCTGATTCATCTTGTTTTATTTCTCGTAAGAGAGGTGCTTGTCTAGGTTGTGTTGGGATAGCTCTGTCAATAGACCATGACTGGGGAAGATCAATTTCATCCCACCTTATGAGCCTTGGGATCATAACATTGGCCTTTGTCATGTCAATGACAAACAAAGTAGTTTCACGATCTTGGGATTTAAGAAGGACTCTAGAATTACAAGTGTTCATGACCTTGTATTGAATCCTATAGATTAAAGCAGCTGGAATGGATCCTTTCTTCATGTTAAGACCATGAATTCGGATGTTTAGGAAAAGAGAGTCAAGAATGTTAATGTCTAACAAGCTGACCATTTTATTTGGAAAATAGTTGAAGTAAACTGGACCGTGTCCTAGACTTGTTTCAACTGTTCCGATAAGGGAATCTTGGAAGTCATTGTGTCTAATATCTCTAAGACACATGAGAATGGAAGCATTCAAACCTTCTCAGATGAGAGGTTTGACAGCAACTTAGACACACCCTATGTGAAGATATCTGTAGTGACGGACATGTTCTCTGACAGATTGTTTGGTTAAAAGATGGAATTTCTCACCGGACTCTAGTCCCAGAGGAATGTTGTTTTCAGCGGTTTTGATGATATAGTCTGATTTCCTTTTGTTGTCGTCAGGGACGTATAATTCATCTTGGGGGATTTTGGGTATTTCCCAATTGTCAATGGCTTGATTGATATCTTCGAAGTAGACTTCTTCTTCAAAGATGTTATGTTTGGGAGAGAGTTCCTCAGGACGAGCAACTTTCTCAGTAAGGGGATTGGAGGAAGAATGGGTTGGAGAGGTAGAGGAGGAAGATGGAGAAGAAAAGGAAAGACGTCTGGAAAGAGAGTGGAAGAGTTTAGACATATTTTCATAAAATCTGATATCGATGCCCTCCTTTGGTTCAGAAAGAACATATATATTATCACTAAACTATCACTCAAATTTTTGAATCTAGGGTTTTTAACTCTTTTTCTTTTTTTTTTTTTTTGAAATCTCTAAATCCATAGCCACCAGAAGTTCTTACGTTTGAATCTTATCACTTTCAAGAACATCGTCAAATTAGCCTTACTGCCCATCAACAAGGGTCTTACAGCTACCTTTCCTTTAAGTGATAAGATTAAACAGCCTGTACTTCCAAATTTAAAGAGTGGTTATTTTTGACATATACAGATAATAAGAACATGAATAGTAAATAAGAACATGAACAGTAAACATAATTTCCAGATCCATGAACCTCAGAGATAGTTTAATGATAATAATAACATTCCTACTTCGGATTCCCGACTTTACTTTTATTGGAAACTGTTGTTTTTGAAAAGAGGCAAAAGACGGTTATTAATCACTGATGCGGTTATCTTCACGTATCCTATTACAGTAATTCCCAAAACCCTCTACTAAGAACCCTTTCGAGGATGATGTTCTCACCCCCCTACATTTTTTCCCTTTCAGGATATGAGCGCAGAAGTCACGAAGAGTTTATTTAGTTATTGATATGTTCTGTATTGATGTAGATTATTTATTGTACCCTCGCCTTTATCTTGATATATTCTGTGAGAGGGATAGAGATTGTATTGGTTAATGCTTGTAAATATATTTGTATATATATATATATGTATGTATATATGGATGTACTCTTTGTGAGTTTTGTAAGTTGTATGGTATTTATGAATGTACGTTATCGAACGAAAGTATCTTTGGGAGCGGTATTGCGGTTTAAAGTTTTAAACAGGCTCATATTTTAGTATTAATAAATATAAGTGTCGTCGTAATGTCCGAACTATCAGAGTCGCGCAGCCGGAAGTGCGAGCTTTGGTAGTTAGGGTGTTACAAGTACAAGCAAGAGATTCAGTTCAATATACAGGCAAGTCGCAATAAGACAAACAGCACAATCACAAAGAAATAATACAAGAAAACACAATCTAATACAAATATGCAAACAACATGATGCATGTCTATTCCTAATGCAGGTCATGAACTCATGTGTCGGCTACCTACCCTCTCCCAACATTACCCGGGTATGAGTCCCAGATATGGCTTTTCAAATGCATCCAGTGTGCTGATAAGTCTTACGGCTAGGTCGCATACAGTGTGACTTTCAATGTGCTTACATCTGGAAAATAGTTCTCAGTATGTGGGCGTCCCCACTATACATTTGGCACTAAGGCTCAAACAAAGTCTTATCTGTTCTCCTGTGGTAGACATTCCTTTAATCAATATATTCCTTTAATTTTTGTTCTCTACTCTCCTCTGGCAGAGATTCCTTTAATTATCTCTCATTCCTTTCACTACAAAAAAAGGGTTAAAACGGCGGTTATTTTGGGAAATTACGGCGGTTAGAACCGCCATTATGACCAAAACTGGCGCTTCCAAGAAACGCCGTTATTCTGGGCGCCATTCTGGTTATTACGGCGGTTTTCAAAAAACCGCCGTAATAACCTGTGGATAATACGGCGGTTTTTTGAGGGTTAAAATGGCGGTTTTTGATATGTTTAAAATGGTGGCTATAACCGCCGTTTTTACCAGGATGTTGTGGCATCGTTTCTGTTTAAAATGGCGGTTTCTAACCGCCGTTTTTACCATTATAACCGTCATTTTTACCAGGTTATAATGGCATCTTTTGTGTTTAAAATGGCAGTTTCTAACCGCCGTTTTTATCAAAATATAATTGCATCATTTTCATTTAAAATGGCAGTTTTTAACCGCCATTTCTACCAGCGTATAATAGCATCATTTTCATTTAAAATGGGAGTTTTTAACCGCCATTTGTACCTAATTATGATGACAATTTTATGCTTTTTAAAATAAGATTGAAACAACCAATTTAAAGTGATATTTTCGAAACTCACTTAAAAATCTCGTAATAACCAAAAGACATAGCCATAAATCAAACATCATAAGATGATTTTTAATTCATACATGATTCAAAAGTCATAATCCAAGTCATAATAGAAATGTCATAATCCAAAAATAAAGTATCAAAGTAACATTTTTCAATAATACGTCTTTAACATATAATCCTTAATATACGTCTGAACATATCAAGCAAGGTCATGCTTCCTTGTTGATTGTTCCAGAAGACCTACTTCCTAACTCTTTTGGTGATGGAATCTCACTCTCCTGATCCAATCCCTACAACAAAAATATAATTATTATGAGCACAAGAAATGCAAGAAAAAGGCATATATTGATATATATTTTAGGTCTGATTTAATTTAGAGGTTCACAGCATATCGAACCATTTTTTGATGCCTGTGCAAGGCCAAAATCGGCTATCTGTGAAACGATGTGACACAGGAAAAAAACCGAATCAATTAACACTTAAAAGGTGTCTATGACTATCTAAATATTACTGCATCATAAAATTTGTGCAGTTTTTGAACTATTCAGTTCTGAAAAAAGAGGATGAATAGTTATCCCACCTTAGCAACAAAATTTTCATCCAGAAAAATGTTGCTAGACTTAATGTCTCTATGGCACAAAGGAGGATCACAATATAAATGAAGGTACTCCTGCATGTGACAATGCAAAGGAAAAGTGTGATTCAACAATAAAAATACCAAACAAGAAGATATTAAAGCTTGATATTAAACTAATCAATCATATGTACCAATGCATTAGCTACGTCAATCGCAATTTGGATTCTAGTTCGCCAACTTAGCGGTGTTCTACCAGGAGCTGCACAACAAAAAAAGAATAAAGTGAGATCGGGTTTGTTAGGGGGAACAAGCTAATAGATTGAGCTATATTCCACAATTCTCTAAGGCTATTATTTTGTTGAATAGATAATTGTTATTAGAAAAAGATGCAGAAGAGCATAATAGTAATATCTTAAAGTGTACTATTATTGAAAACAATATATAGATAGAGGTGTCCTTTTAAATCCAACCAAATAATATCTTAAATGTACCATTGAAAAAAATGTATAGATACTAAGAGGCATACAATGAAGATGATCTAAGTCTCAGTCTCACGGATATTTGATAGTTAAGAGGTCTCATAAACCCCCAATATAACTTGCATATCTTCAACACTAGCAAGCCCAACAAATGGAGTATTGTCAATATTCCATGTTGCAGCAGCCAGCAGATGTAGGTATTTTCCTTTTCACTTTAATTAATATCAAGTTGGTTAAGTACTAAACAAATTCATCCCATTTCTACCTATCCCAAAAACAACTATATTTTCTCAACTTGGATAAAAAGACTCCTTCTCAAGAGAAATAGAAACTTAATCATCTTATAAAATTTAATTAATCAAATTCTTAATAATAAAATTTAAGTATGGGTAAATAATAATATTTAAAAAAGAAAAGTCCCAACAAGAACAATAGAACTTACTGCACGGAATCAGGAGGCAAAAGAAGCATGGTAAATGGCTTAGATGGTGGAACAATAGAACTATAACTAGGAAGGGCATGCTTAAAGGTGATCATGAGTTTGACTTTTGAATAGAGTTGCTGATGAGTGCTCAGAATTATTTTGGCTGTATACATACCGGTACGAGATATATGAAAGGAAAACTCAACCTTCAAGGTATGCATGTCATGAAAATGAATCTTACGATCCCAATTCTTACAAGAAATTTAAAATTGAAAATTTTTATTTATGGAATGACTTATTTCAATTTCTTTTAAGGTATTTTTTATAGTGGTTATTATTCACTTATCTAACTCAAATATAAAGAAATAGATCCCACATCGAAGCGTATACCAAAATACTCTGTTTCTGATTAAAAACCGCAGCAGCTCCTTGGACACCCTCTGTTTCTGACTCGGTTAGAGCATTTAGATGAGAGCTTAAGTCCTTAACCTACAAATCAACAAGTTAACTACCAGACTGTATACTAAACCGACGAAGGTATGACAGAGAGTAAGAATGAAGTGGAAGTAAACTTTTATGATTGAAAAATACTTTTTATTATAACATAAAAATGCATCTTTCATGTTAGTTGCAGCTAATAATTAAGGATTTTTCAGAAGTTTTAGTATTTTTTGTGCATTTAGTACTAATCAACCACATTTGCCTAGAGCTAGAATTTATCATATCTAATTATACTATTTACTAGCTTTGAAATTTGTAAGAAATGTTGTATCGCTAATTGTTGTAGAACAAATGATAAAAGCATGTAGTCCTATTTGGTGCAAACAAACTTATGGCTTGGGGTCCCATTTGGTTTCTCTATAAAGGACTAAATAGAGTGTCATAATAGAAAGATTTATATGAAGTTGAACCAAAGTTTTATGATCTGCTTCCACTCATCACACTCATTCAGTGAAAGTCAAATTAAATTACCAATACTAATTAAGCAAAACTATAAAGATTTGAACTGATGAATATATATAATTAATAAGACTAAAACTGGTGGTATTTGAGCTAGTTCTGGACTATATTCACATTGCTCAGAACCACCATAACCATTAACTCTTACTTCATTGCTCAATGGCAGCAGCAACACCAGTGCCACCTAAAACAGTATATCAATTACAGATTCATTGAATTTCTCCTAGATTAAGAATTTTCTCCAATATGCAAACAACAAAATCAACTTTTAACCATATCACCAAATCAAATGTGTTGCATTAGCATCAATTTTTAACCATAGATAAGAAATTGAAGTTAGATGAAAAAAATCCTCAACGAAGATAACAGCCAAAGGAAATATTATAACAAGGCTTCTCAATGATTTTTTTGTTTTGGGATTAAAGAGAAAATTAGACAGTAGAGGAGGAATACAAAGGACAACAGATTCTCTTTACAAAAATGAGCAATCAGAAGAAAAGTTCAAAATTCTAGAATATGCAATAAGCATAGCATCAAAACTAGGCATTACCTTAACTTTATCAAGAATAACCAACGGTCCAGCAACACCAGACACAGTTCTGTATTCTGCAACATCAAAAAACAATCTTATTCTTGCCAATGTGATAAACTGATCAACCCAATAACCATTCAAAAATACTTTTCTTCCCCACAATGACAAGCACAAAAAAGAAATGGTGATTTGCTAATTCATCAACCAGTGAAACAAAATGTTTACCACTTCAAAGCATTTGATATTCAATAACCATCTACAGTTTAGGAGCATTATTTTGCTTTAACTATTTTCTCAATCAAATTGCTGCTCGTCACTTTCAAAAGTTTCTTCCGAACCCTAAAAGTTAAAATTGAACAAAACGTCCAAATTATGTATTGCGATACAGTAAGAGGAGGAATGAACCTCTACACCGGTTTTGGCTTGGAAGTTGACAAAGGAATTCCTCTCCTGCAGAACGCAATCCCTAGTGGGGGATCTGAATGGTAAGGAAGGAAAGGAGAGACTCATCAAAAAGGAAGGAAAGGAGAGGAAAGGAAGGAAAGGAAGGAAAGAAAGCTGACCTAGATCGTCGTAGAGGAAGGCATTGACGATTTTGGCAGAGAAGACACAGAGGATGACAAGGAGAGGAAGCTAGAGGAGACGTCACCGGAGGAAATCGCCGCTGTAGGAGATGTCGTCGATGCAGATGCAGATCGATGCCAGAGGAGATGTCGCTGGAGGAGATGTCACCGGAGAAGGTCGTCGGAGAACGCAAGAGGAACGGAGATTGTCACAGAGGCCATACAGGAGAACAGCGTCACAGCAGTTCAAAACTGCCCTAATCACAGCGTCACAGTGTCACAGCTGATGGGGACGACGGAGCGGAGGTAGAGATCGCGGGACATTGAAATAGGCTCAACGAGCTTGAGAACATAAATGAAGATGTAAGCGAGGGAAGAACAGAAGGCCATGTGGATCATGGTGAGTGATATTGGGTAGGGCCAGTTGTACATCTTGTGATCTAAGATGTACTTGTTGTACATGATGACCGTGAAGCTCAGGAAGATCCATATCGCGACGTAGGTGTATGATAGGATGATCTTCTTCACGACGCCGTCCGAGACCGCCATTGTTGATGGATTGATTGATGGATCTGTGGTTGTAATTGGCTTTGTAACCCTAACCCTGAGATTTGGGGGTTTTTGAAGAGTGAAGAGGGGTGGTGATGTATAAGAGAGAAAGAGTGAGATCTCAGATCTGGCCGAATTTCAGGGGATTGCCATTCAATGCAATTTTTTCAAGTACAGTACAACAATGGGGGTTCAAAACCGCCCTAATTACAAAAACCGCCACAAATCCAAAAGTAAATTATGGCATCAACGGAAAATGTTAGAATATTCAAATATTATGGCGGTTCTTCAAAACTCCCATAATATAAATGCCATTTTAACTTCTTTTTTTTGTAGTGTGCATATGTGATGTAAATGAAAGAGCATATATGAATGTGTGAAAAAAGTGAGAATAGGAAAGTTAGGTTGCACATTTTTGTTATTGGATTAATAAAGGTTGAATTGGATACTTAAACTAATCAAGGATTCAATCAATTTAGTCCACTTAGCCATATCTATCCCACCTTGACCCTAACCCCATTAAAACCCTAATAAGTCCTCATGATAATTGCATTCATGCATCACATGGTTGTTGATTGTTAGATGAAAAGAAAATCCTTGAAAACATGATTAGAAGAGACTTGTAAAGTGAATTGACCTTAAACACCGAATGATTAGAGCGCATACACTCCTAGTGAGGGTTCAATTACTCAATTCTATGTTTCCACACCTCGTATCATGCGTTCTTGCAAGTTGCTTCATTTTGATGAGATAAATCAATTCTTTAGATTTTGTTTGCATTGAATTATTTCTTTGCTTGGCCCTATATGTCTATATACTTGCTTGGAATTTGATTGTTTGTTTTCACCAAATCAATAGGAAACTATATATATATATATATATATATATATATAGTATACCTTACATGCATATAGATAGTTGCATTCAATAAGTTGATTACCCCTTTTGATTATTCTCCTTGTTTGGTTTAGTATGATGAAATGCTATTGTTTAAGTGTGGGAAAACTAATGAGTCCATATTTTTCGATATATTTCAGCTTGATTTGAATAGATTTCATCACATAAACTCACACTTATTCACTAAAATAGCATATATTTGTGTTTTATCCATAGATTGGACCTAAATGTGAAAACATCCATTTTTATATCTAAATTGGTGATTTTAATTCCACTTTCATGCCATTCAATGCCGTGATATATTTTGTGAGTGATTTCAGGTCATTTTTGCAAGATTGGCTAGGCAAAAGTGGAAGAAAGCATGTACAAGGGAGAACACTTGAAGAAAACAAGGAAAAGCACACACAGACAAGTGTGCGTGCGCACAAGTACCCGTGCATACGCACAAGAAGGAATTTGTAGGTGTGCGTACGTACAGGTGGACTTTCAGCAAAGTGTGCATACGCACAGGACCCTGCACATGATTTCATTAATGAAACGCGTGATGCGCGATTTTGGGAGCCTTTGGCCAATTTTTGAAGGCTCAATGCTGAAATTGAAGTGCTATATGAAGGGGATATCAACACATATGAAGGCATTAGGTTTTATTTGGTAGCATTAGCTAGAATTAGGACTTAGACATAATTTTCCATAGTTTTACATAGTAGGAGTAGGAGTAGTGTAGATTAGGGAGAGCTCTCTTAGGATTTTTAATTAGGGTTCATTGTAGCATTTTATAGCAAGTTTTGATTTTGGATTTTGCTCATCTTTTGTAAGTACTCTCAATTTCCTCTTTAATTTTACTACTTTTGCTTTTATGTTCTTATGGTTCAAGTTACTTTGTTTATATATGCAATTTTGGTATCTTGAAGTTTTGATTGATGAATTTAATGTTTTATACCTTATATATGCTTGATTGCATGTTTATAGTTGGTCTTATGAATATTTTGGTTATAGATTTTATTTTTCTTTGCAATTTCCTATGTCTTGGTTTTATGCCCACAAGCTGTTTGTGAAAATGCCAATTATGAGTTTTGAGTAGATTTTCACACCTTGGCTTGGGATTTGAGTTCCTAGGATACTAGAGTCATAATGTTCGACATTTAGTGGCAATTCTTGGGTAGTTAGTTGACTCTTGTTTTTATTGACGCTAGCTTTTTACTAACTAGTTTGGTAAGTTAACTAGGACTTATGGATTAAGGTCAATTATGCTTGCTTGACCTACTCCTCGATGTTAGGGTTAACTAAGCGAGATTGACTCATCATAGTTGCCATAGTTGTGGTTATGGCGATGATAGGATTCCTTGGATCCTCATTCCCAAGTCAAGGCTCTTTTTATGCATTCCTAGCATTTTCACTAAGTTTTTATCTTGTTTCCTTTTTAATTGCATTAATTATCAATTTTGATCATTCTTTAGTCCTTTCATTTCTTAGTTCTTTTAATCTTTTGTTCTTTGATTACAAAACCCCTTTTCCCTCACAACCGAAAGTGCAACACTTCGATTGCATCCTAGGGAGAACGACCCGAGGTTTAATTACTCTCGGTTATTTTAATTTGAATTTGACATTTGATTAAGAGAATTCATTGTTGGTTTGGACTATGCTACTAACGAATTGATTCTTATTTTGATTGATTCTAAATCGACAATAATTCTCTCTTATCACTCCCACAACGATAGCACAGTCCTATCTTAGTTTGGCATGGCTAGTCTGGATGGTATCTCCCGCATCTTTGGCACTCCAAATCTTCTGAAGTAGCCTTTGCCCACTTTTCTTTACCATTTCCCGTGGGGTTGTCATTTTTTCGGTAATTGTTCCAACCTTGGGAAGGCTGAGGTGGACACCCACTCCTTTTGAAGTCTATTCCTCTCAGCGCAAAACTCTTTGTCTAGATCCTTTCTATGGGACTCCCTGTGGTCACTCCTCGCTATATCAGTTTTCTTGCAACACTCTTCCACCACTCGACTATTGTTAACTAACTCCGCAAACTCTTAACCTCAAGAGGCGCCACAACTCGCATGATATCATCCCTCAAACCATCTTGGTACTTCATACACTTTCACCCCTCATATTCTTCAGGAGCACCCTAACAAACCTGTGAGAAATGACACAACTCTTCAAATTTGCTCGTATAAGCAGCCACCAACATTGATCCTTGTTTAATTGTAGTAGCTCTAATTCCTTAGCCTGTCTTGCAGAGTTTGAGAAGTATTTCTTGTAAAACTCCCCTTTGAACATCTACCAGGTAATCACCTCATCTCTATTCCTTTGCTGTAGCAGTCGGTAAGCTCCTTGCCACCAGTGTTGCGCTTCTCCACTTAACTGATATGCAGCGAATTCCACCAACTGACTCTCAGGTACATGTTGCGCTTGCATTGCCATTTTCTATCGCCTGGAACCAATTATTGGTTTTCGTCGCATCATTTGAACCCTTGATATTGGGGATTGACCTTCAAAAAGGATGCCAAAGTTATCGGACCTCCATTAGCTTAGTTCCCCTCAAGTCCGTTACCGTTCCCGTTCATTCATTCCATAACTTGGTTTGTAGCCGTAGTATTTACGCACATCGGATTCATAAAAGTGATAGAGGGAAATCGTCGGTTAAAAATTTTCACAAAATAATTCCATTTCAAGTATAGTTCCAAACCAATAGACAACCTTTAATCAAAGTTTAATTTGTTTATCACAAGTACAAACCCAATAAAAACCGAGAGTATTTAAACCTCAGGTCATCTCTCAAGAAATTGCAGGGAAGTGTGCATGTTATTGGTTATGGGTGTATATTTTTTGGGTTTTGGGTTTGATAACAAGAAATTAAAACTAACAACTAAGAAAAGTCTTGGCAAGGAATGAGAATTGAAATTCCTATCCTCATTATCATCCTCAATTATGATGGTAATTGTCTTTTGCTCTCACTTAATTAACCTCTAACAATTGAAGGAAAGTCAAGTGAGCAAAATTGACTCTAATCCAAAAGTCCTAATCAAAGATTAGTTTTAGTAGAATTCAAGCCAACAAGAAATCTTCAATCACCAATCAACAAAAGAGTTTGATAACTCAAGAGTCTCTAATCACTCAACCCAAGCCAAGAGCACAAAATTCTACACTAAAATCCAACCAAGTATTCTATCAAACACTTGGAAGGCATAAAATGAAAGCATAGTAAAATAGCAAGAAATAATAAATTCTATGACTACCAAATGCAAGAAAACAATAATAAGAACTCAATTAAAGAATGTTACTAAATCAAAACAAGCAATAAAACCTAAATCTAAGAGAAATCTAACCTAATTCTACCATAATTCTAGAGAGAAGAAAGAGATTCTCTCTAAAATATGACCTAAAGAATGTTACTAAACTATCCTAATTTCTGTCCCCTTCATCCTTCTTGATTTTGGCCTCAAATAGCTTCAGAATTGAGTTGGATTGGGCTTTAGCAGCTGCAGAATTTGCCCCTAGCGTGCTTTATTAAGTTGGTCACGTGCTGCTTGTCACGCGTACGCGTGACGAATAGCAGATTTCTAAAACTTCATTTCTTCATGAATTCTCCACTTTGCATTTTTTTCTTCATTCCTTCAATCCAATCCTTGCTTTATAAACCTGGAATCACTTAATAAACATATCAAGGAATCAAATGGGATTAAAGTGAATTAAATTTGGCAAATTAAGGGCCTAAAAAGCATATTTTTACTCTTAAGCACAATTTAGGGAGAATTTACAAAATTATGCTATTTTAGTGAATAAATATGAAAAAAGTTGATAAAATCCACTAAATTCAATACAAGATAAACCACAAAATTGGGGTTTATCAAAGAGAAGTCATAGTAGCCAAGAGCATGGCTTGGTTATCCCCCGATGTACCTTCTTCATTTTCTCTCCATATTCAGGTTTGACCACGTGCACGAGTCATCATTCGGGTCATGTCCACACCAAACAAGCGATATTAAGATGATCAGTCTCAATATCTCAAGTTAAGTGCTTCGAATTCTCAAAAGTATACTCATAATCAGAGTATGCATTGAAGCATAAGCAGTCCATCCCTCAGGCTCACGAGGACGAACTGCTCTGATACCATAATATAACACCCTAATATTCAAATCCTTATGCTCGAGTCATAACTTAATGATAATAAGGTGGTACGACTCTCAAGGTGGATTATAATACATACATACATATATATATATATATATATATATATATATATATATATATATAAGTTGAAAGGAAAAATTAAACGAGAAGCCTGAAAAGGAGTAAAATAAAATCACAAACAGAAACTCTCACGTATCGATAAAACAGAAGATAAAGCACACATTTAAACGAAGGTAAAGATAAGTAGTAAGGAAGGATATGATAAGGA
The DNA here is from genome assembly GCF_000816755.2 of Arachis ipaensis. Taxonomy (NCBI): domain Eukaryota; kingdom Viridiplantae; phylum Streptophyta; class Magnoliopsida; order Fabales; family Fabaceae; genus Arachis; species Arachis ipaensis. The sequence goes on from NC_029794.2 coordinate 97,519,139, forward strand.
TAGGATATAAACATATAACATAAGTAAATAGCCACTAGCCACGACCCGCAAAGTTTAGGCCGGCTAGGGTTACAGGAGTAAAAGCAGTTGACAACAGAATTTCCTATAAGTTGAAAGAAAAAATTAAATGAGAAGCCTGAAAAGGAGTAAAATAAAATCACAAACAGAAACTCTCACGTATCGATAAAACAGAAGATAAAGCGCACATTTAAACGAAGGTAAAGATAAGCAGTAAGGAAGGATATGATAAGGATAGGATATAAACATATAACATAAGTAAATAGCCACTAGCCACGACCCGCAAAGTTTAGGCCGGCTAGGGTTACAGGAGTAAAAGCAGTTGACAACAGAATTTCCTATCTCTCCCAAGGATACATCATCACCTTTATAGGCAAGTTCTAAAATAAATATTTATATGCATCATATTAAATATTTTCAAAATAAAAAGGACAGATTCTGAAAGTACAAAACAGAATCAAATAGACCTCACCATCGACCAGACGAATCTAGCTCACTACTGAGCACCAGGACCTGCATCTAAAAAATAGAGAATATATACAAAATGAGAATCCATGACCCATGGGTTTCCAGTACGGTAAAAGTGCCAAATAAATACAATGCACTATAATTAGAACTCGCTAAGCATCTTAAACTCCATACGTCGACATGTCATTTTCCATTGGTAAGTTCTCACTAATCCTTAATTAATCAGGAAACTAATTAAGGGATTCTAATCTAAACCTTTTATATCATTTATCTCCATAATTCTCACAACCTTCCAACATTCCAACGGAACCAACCCTTAGTTAATTTGACTCAGTTATTCTGTATCAATACCTCAAATCATCCTGTTCAATACTCATCATTTTTAATCAATCATTTCATCATTTCATTTTGACAAAGACATCCCTCAGCGTCAACCAACATCAGCATAAGGGACCTCTCAGTTGTATAAGCAGAAACAATACAAACAAGTAATACACAAGTAAGGTAAATAAGGCAAGTAGCATTTATTCATATAACATATTCAGTTAGGCAAACTAATACAATTAGGCAAAGCAAAACAAATCAAACATATGCAAATATGATATATGTCTGCCCTATGGCCAATGAGCTCATCTGTCGATTATACAGCCAACCCAACACACCCTGTAGCTAACCCGGATATCGTCTCTCAATACGAAGGGAACCGTAACCTTCAAGGAGGGAATCCTCAAGCTCCCATTTAGAGAGACACTGTGATGTAATGACAGGGAATCCTCAACCTAACTCATTCACACCGCAGCTAGGAATTGAATCGAAGGAAATCCTCAACCTTCTCCATTCAATTCCCCGATGTAGCAAGAGAGGAAATCATCAACCTCACTTGCCCACTACAATAAGAGAGAGAATCCTCAACTTTATCTTGCCTATCAGTGAGCGGGATCCAATCGAAACTCATTTTAATTCAACACAAGCAAACATGCCCACTATCTGAAATAATCATTACAGAATTAAACCTAAGGGAATCCTCGACCTTCTATTTAACTCTCTTGTGCGACAAGTGAGGGAATCCTCAACCTCAAGCTCGTCTACCGCGACAAGAGAGGGAATCCTCAACCTCATCTTGTTTATCACAACTAGTAAGAGAATCCTCAATCTCAACTTACCTTTACATGAGTGGGATAACACCACCGTCCGCACAACACAATTCTTATTGTCTTTTTAATCATAGTCACAACACAAGAGAGGGAATCCTCTACCTCAACTCGCCTATTCATCCCGGGATATAGTGCTCGTCACACTCACCATCATCATCTTGTCTAAAACTTCACTCACTTGTACAACATATAACTCGAAGGGAATTCTCAACCTCCCCAATCCGCCATCATTCACCAATTATCAATAACTTACATCCATCACTCAATTCGCTCATTATCATCATCATTTTCATCATACTCAATCTTTACTCCTCATCACATTCATCCTTATCACGCGTCACTTTCCATCTTATTCATTTTCCTTAATTCCACTAACTTAACTCTTTAGATTCGGCCTCTAACTCTTCCATTCTTAATTACACCGGCTCTATACTCTTATCGGTGTTTATAAAGGTTTAAAAGGCTAAAAGAATGGTTAAAAGACTTAAAAATACACTTTTTCAAAACTTGGAGGTTGTGCATATGCATGCCTATGGGTTACGTACGTATGATTGAAATTTTGGGAGTCGCGTACGCGAGTCCTTGTTCGCGTACGCAAGTGTTGAAGATAGGAGCTTTTCCTCGCGTCACGTACTACGTCCGCGTACGCAAGTGGGCAATTTTGACATTGCAGCGTACGCATGCCTCCTTTCGCGTACGCGGGACCACTGGACAATGGCCAGTGTCCGCGTCACATGGCACCTCTGCACGCCAGTGTTGCAGAATTGCCAAAAAGTTGTTTAAGTGTAAAAATTAGTTTTTGAACCCAATTTTCAATCCTTCATATCTTTTTATACAAAATTTATTTTTCAACCATTCTTGAACTGTTGGAAAGATAGATAAATGAATTTTCATAAAAATCTAATTTTGAAAATTTTTCAACTCTGCGGACCGAGTTACAGCCCGTCGAAGTTGGCTAAAAATCTATTTTAACAAAAAACACACATTTACCAATTCTTTCAATTGTTCATAAGCCAAAACATTTTCACTCAACAATTTTACCACAAACCAACCCCTTCACGTTCTTATACTGAACCAAATTCAAACCTACTTCATTTACTTATTTCAACTCAAATTTCATCTATTTCACATCTCAAACCTCAATTCACTAATATCTTTGTTCCTCTTTTCTACCACTCTGGCTAACTTCCTTGTTCTAATAAGTTTTCCTTAATTGTGTTGTCCATGTTAATGTACTTTTCTACCCTTTCTTGTACCTCATGGAGAGAGTTTAGGTGCCTCTTTAAAATTGATTATGAAAAAAGGTCCATTATTGAGTACATTCACCAACCCCATGATGGCCATCTCTGTTGGTAGGCTCTGGATTTTCAAACAAATTTTATTGAACATTTCCATATAGGCTCTAAGGGATTCTCCTGGCTTTTGTTTTACCTTGAGAAAATTTGGAGTGTGTTTGGTCTTGTCTTTTTGAATGAAAAGTTGGATTTTGGATAAATCATCAAAAAATGATATTGACCTTGGGGTTAAATTTTGAACCATTGTATGGTTGCCTTGGTTAATACGGTCAAGAGCACCTTGCATCGAGTTACATCAGACACATATGCTAAATACATTAAGCTTTTAAAGTTACTGAGGTGATGTTGGGGATCTTGGTTGTATCGTCGTAAAAGTCTATATCTGAGCTCTTAAAGTTCGTGGGAAACTTTACATGCATGATTTCCTCGAAAAAGGGTCACTACCTGAAGGAGTTAAGTCTTTTTCTTCCCAAATTCCCCTATTTCTTAGATCAGTTTCCAATTTCTTCAACTTGTCTTCCAATTCTTTCGATTGCGTAATTCCCTCCACAACTGTGGCATGGACTCTCTTTATTTTTCCAACTTGATTTCTAGTTGGTCAAGTTGTCCTTGGTGACCATGGACAAAGCCTATGATCTTTGCTATATTTTCAATCCTTGGTCTTTCTGGTATGTGAATTTAGGAGCTCATTCATCATCTTTGTCGCTCATCTTTGCTTTTTTTAGACTGCTGAGATATAGAGAATGCTCGATCATCATTACGATGAACTCCACTTTATGATCTTGAGTCAGATGCAGTACGTTCGTCTTCAGGATGTGAGTTTGTCATGGTTGAAGGTTGATCTCCAGTTCTCCACACAGCGCCAATGTTCTGCAAGAATACCTGAAACCAAAGTCATATGGGTCTATATGTGAGGTCTATAGTCCATTGAATAAAGGTTCTGATTTGTTCACCAAAGTAGTGAAGCTGTCCGACGTCTTCGAGTGGATGATGGTGGCAGATACCTACAAGGGAGTATGATACTTAAGTTATCAAGAGTCTTAGGCAATTTTAAGTGAATTGGGATTGAGAAATCCCTGAGGTTGATGAGGAATTTATAGGAAAAGTAATGACTTGGTCATCACTATAGAATTGCCCCTCTTGTGATAATGGGTAGGTATTTGATAAACCCCTATTTTATGATAATTTCTGGATAAAAATATGGAGTTTATTAACTTATCTTACATTTATTCACCAAGAATGCATGTTATTATTATTTTTTCCTAAATTGTGCTTAAGAGTTAAAAGCATGCTTTTTAGGCTTTTAAAACTGTCAACTTTCATTCACTTTAATTCCATTTAATATCGTAATGTGTTTGTTGAGTGATCTCAAGTTTAACAGGAAAAGAATCACTTAGAAGTGGAGCAAAAGCATGCAAAAGTGAAGAAATAATGGAGAATTAAAGATTTGAAGATCCCGCTGCCATTCGTACGCATCTTTCTCAATTAGTGTGCATGCACGACGCGTGCATACGCATGACATACAGCGCATGCCTCATTAATGAAAGCACATGACCACAATTTTAGGGCTCATTTAGTGCCCAATTAAGCTATATTCTGAAGAGAAGAAAGAAGCAAAAAGGCCAAGGGAATGGAAGACAAGGGGGGTTACCAATTGAGAGTGTGTAAAGAGTTTTTATGATTTATAGTTTTTAGAGAGAGAAGCTCTTTCTTCTCTCTAGGTTTTAGAATTTTTTAATCAATTTTTGTTCTAGTTCTTGAATTGAATCTTAGTTAAATCTAGTTTTGTTATTTGAATGTTTGTTCTCCATTTTAATTCTATTTAGAAACTTTTTGCAAGTCACTTCTTCTTATTTTGTTAATTTGTGGATTTTGTTAATTTTGAATTTCTATTAATATATTGATGTTTTTATATTTTATATGTTTTAGTGAATTGATATTGTTGATATTCGGTAGTAATTAAATTTAATTTTGATTAATTTTTATGATTTCATGATGTTTTCTCTTATTGCTCACCAAGTGTTTGATGAAATGTTTAATTTAATTATGGAGTAGATTTTTCAATTCTTGGATTGGGGTTGAGTAATTAAGGATTCTTGAGTTATCAATGTCCAATATTGATTGGTAATTTAGGGTTGTTAGTTGATTTGATTTTCACTACACTAATCTTTTGCCAAATTTGATTGGTAAGTTGATTAAGATTTGTGGATTGAGAATAATTATGCCTAATTGACTTTTCTTCGATATTAGGGGATGATATAGTGAAAATAACTCTTAATAATTGTCATGTTTGTGGTTGATAACAAGGATACGAAGCCTAACTTCTCAACCCTAGCCATGACCTTTTAAGTATTTGATTACCATCTCTTTTATTTACTCTATTCTCTTAGTCCTTTTAGTTTAATTCCATTACTTCCAAGTATAGTTACCTCTTAATTGTTACCATATCGATTGCATGCTTACTAGATAGTTGTTTACTTGCTTACTGCTTTTACTTATTGCAATTTTATTGTTAGTTTTTCTTTAATTCTAGTTACCTTACCTTTTCGCATTCATATTCAAAACTCCCAAATTCCATAACCAACAATGTGCATTCAATTGCAAGTCCAAGGAAGAACGACCCGAAATTCAACTCCTAGTTATTGATTTGATTTTTGTGACAACCTTCTAAACTTTGATTGTGAGTTGGTTGTCGGTTTAGACCATACTTGCGACGTAATTGAGTTTTTAAGACTTGAAAATTTCTGAACCTGTAATTAACCCGCATCAGTATTCTCCTGAGATATGGAGAGTTATCCCACGTTATAATGGTTGCTAACCTGTAGATGAGTATCTAAAATAATGGAGTGAAAAGACTTTTTTTATTGCACAAGTTGAGTTGGTCGTGGGTCACAAAACTTGCGCTCCGACAGATTGATTGATCTAGAATTCTATTAAATTGAATATGTAAGTTTAATGGATTTTCTCAAAATAGTTCAATCTTTACTAAATCTGTGATCCTTAATTATTTGGGTCAGAATATAAATAAAATATTATAGAGATTATTCATAATTTATGTGTGAACAAAGAGAATTAAAAGGGAGTAGCTTAATATTTTTTAGTAAAATAATAATAAAACCCATTGTATACAAATTTACATTGATGTTTTATTTTGTTGTTCTTTAGTCCATATTTGTCATTCATAAGCTGTTTTTTTAATTGATTAATTGTTTAAAAATTAGAAGTAAAATTAATCGTTCATATATATTAAAATAATTCATAAATTTTTAGCGGTACTTGGATACAACTTTCAAGAAAGATCTCTTTTAATTGAAAACCATCAAAATAGTATTTTTGTATTAAAATAATAGCCATGTCCCATGTGGTATATAGTCCAAAAATTTTCGAACAATAAACTATTAATCATATATTTTTGGATTTTTTACTCTTCTAATATATTTTTGTAGGTTGATATGGTACGAAATCAATTTCATCGATGTTGCAATTTTGTCACGATGGATGTGAAATTTTTTCAAATGTTGTTTCGGTGACTTTTAATTTTGGATAATGCTACTTATTCTTTAAAATTCAGCCTTT